>NW_010973187.1:9112312-9346450 GCF_000737465.1 Haliaeetus leucocephalus
AGGAGCCCCCGGGGAGCGGCGGAGGGGCTGCGGCGGGGGGGAGCGGGGAGGTTTCGGGGGAGGCCGGTAGGTGTCACTGTGAAGAGAGGGAAGGAGGCAGGGCTGTGGAGGGGGGGAAGCCGGGTCACGTCCAGCCCCGGTCGGAGGGACTGCTGCTCTTTCGCTTCGGTCTCTTCTCCTTCTCCCGAACTGTCTCCTCGGTTTGAAGCTTCAAACGAGCGAAGAGGAGTAAGAAGGGAGCGCGAGAGCAGCAGTTGGGTGGGTTCGCAGCCCGGTCTCCCGACCGCTGCGGGAGTTTCACCGCAAGGTTTCAGGAGCTCTTCTGCCGGCTCGGAGGCCGGGAGCTGCGTATGCTCCAGCTCAGTTTTTCCCCCAGATATACTGAGCAAACCTTCCGCGTTTGGTGAGGTTTGTGCTCTCGTGGCAGTGGGACAGCTTTGAAAATCTCACCCGAGGTGTCTTGAAAATGTGAACTGCAGCATAGCTCCATTAAAGCCGTGAGGATTTTCCAGACAACAGTATTTGGGTTCTGGCTTAGGTTTTCCTAAGTTGTCTGGCAAGCATACTCTGTGCTGGTCTGACCTGCTAGGTGCAAACTTGTTTTGAATCAGGATTTCCAGTTTTGCGGAGAGAGACGGTCTCTGATCCAGCAGAGGCGGTGCAAGTCGCACAGCAGGGAACTGTCGCGACAATGCTGAGGGGAGCACATCTCGCGATACACACGCGGCCGTGTGCCACAGGCGGAGATGTGTGAACAAGTACCCGCAGTGAATCAGTGCACGCGTTCAAGTTGCAGTTCCGTCTCCCAGCTATTACACGCTCTGGCCTTACTAACCAAAACAGTCAATAATACTAATGCGTTATAGCCAGGGAGCAGGGAGTAGCCTGAATACACTGCCCTTACTAAACAAATTTTGTTTATACACGTGGATGTCTTTATGGCCTGTGTCCATAGGCTACTTTGTGTAAAAAGCTCATGTGCATGAGTTGGGGTCACACATGTTTCAAAGGCAGTTTCTGCCCCAGGCTTCAGTGCCAGCCTAGCAAGGTTAGTGCTTTCTTCAAGCAAGAAATTCCAGTCTTATAAGGCACTTATAATCCCAGAGAACCTGAAAGTATGGGATGCCCCCTCCTCTGACATGAAACGTCAGATTTGCAACTGATGCCAGAGGAGAAATGGGTCCAGAAATTTGAAAAGCTTGACCTACTTCAGATCGTATCTTCAGGATGACTGAGCTCATGGCAGCAGATGAACTGAACTCTGCAGATCATGAGTCCTTAAAAATATTGATGCTCTTCCAGTTCTCCTCCTCTAACACAAACTATGCAGAAACGCTGGAACATTTGCTGTCCTAGAGAGCAGTTAAATTAAGCCATCAGAGAGCTTGTTCTCTGGGCAGGCAGTGTGGCTGTGAACATGATGCTGCTCATCCTTGAAATGTGGTGATGTTCAAATGCCTCAGCCTGACAGCAGCACCCAGGCAAAAGGAGAAGTCACTTGTCTGCTTTGGAAAATCCCCATAACTAAGTGCAATTAGAGATCACCACACCAAGCAACAGAAGTGAATCAGCTAATCCAGTATTCTTCCTCTTGCTGTGGTCTGTGCAGGGTGACTCAGAGGAGAGTGCACAGAAAACCACAAAGCAAATATGAAATAACCTGTCTTTTAGGAGATTTTTGGGAGATGTGTAATCGGTGGCAATGCCAGTCAAAGAAAAAGGAGAGTGTTACCATGAAAAACCAACACTAAAAATTATGATGATTCTAACTGTCCTCCCCAAATGTTTTTGCCTCAGTAAATAATAATTAAAAAAAAAAAGAAGTACAATAATTCTACTTTTTCATCTTAAAATTCAGTATAATAATCTCCTAGGTAAGATCACAAACACATGCTCCTAATAATATAGCATTAGAAAAAGACATCAAAAAGAATACACTCAAGCATGAATCAACATCAGCATTAGTTAAAGTCACTTGTGTTTGTCACTGCTTTTGTATGTATGGACACGGGGGAGCCATCTGGCTATCTGCATTTCTTTTTCACATGTGCTAGCTGCATCAGAGATAAAAAGGTAAAATGGAACATTGAGGAAAATTATGGGGCTTTCCAACACTCCCTCAAGAACTTTGGGTTTGTAAAATAGCAAATGAACTACAAAGAGGCAAACGCAAAACTTTAATCTGTGAGATACCATCACGCTCATATATCTGTTAGGCAAAGCAAGAGTATGCTAATTTTAAAAACAAAAAGCAAATTGAAACAAGAATAAGCATGTCATATTGATTTATTTGTATTTAACATGTGCATATGTGCAGGTCAGAGCATGATAATTAACTTTAAAAAGCAGTTTGAACTTCACAGCTGGGCTGAGTGAAATGGTTAAAGTTTTACTTTAGATGTTTTGTAATAGCATGTATTAGCTTCAAGCAAAACTCATGGAATGGAAATTACTTCTCCAAACTATGAGGTGGGGTTTCAGTATTTACTGGCATGAATCAGCCCTGTGAGTGAAATGAACAGTAAGCCAAACTGTTGCTTTCCAGGCTGTGTATGTTACAGGCTAACACGGGGATGAGGACAAACAAGTTGGACTCTGCTTTGAAGCTGATTTTTAATCATTCCTCTGTTACACAAAGCATACAAGGTAGTGTACAATTTGCTTCTAGTTCTTATTTGGTGCATGTGAGATTTACAACTGTGTGCAGTTACTCCAGGTTGTATCACATGTGTCAGGACAGAGTCAGGCCCTCGCTCTCAGCTTCAGAGTCGGAGCAGTTCTGACTCTTGCAGTGTGATCTGAGCAGGCAAACCCACATGGCCAAAACAAACAGATGCTGATTTTGTTGTATCTGTGCATGGTGTTTGCTTTTTACCCAAACAAATCATCCTAATGGACTCAGGCCTAGCTTTAGACCTAAACACTAACTGAAGCCAGGAACAAGAAAGGCAAAAGTGGATTTGGGCGTTTACTTAACATTTTGTTTGGGGGTTTGGCTGTTTTGTTTTGTTTTGTTTCTCCCCACTTAGATTTTAAGCTCCTGAAAAAGTGAACGGATTATAGGAACGAGTAGGACCAGAAGGAACAGAGGTTTAAAAGAGGGAAGACAGAGAAGAGAAACCAAGATGGCAGAGGAGGAAGACAGGAACCTCCTGAGACAGAGTTGTATGGATAAAGACAGCACAGTGGAAGAGAATCAAATAATCTTACTGGATTGGCAACAGCTAGCCATTAAGAAGATCAACAGGTTCAATAATGTTTCTGCTTTGAGCACAAGCACAGACTTACAATTCGGACAAGATCAAATGCTAGCTATTATAAAGGAAAATGTAGTAAAGGCATGATAAGGTGGCCATCAAGTGTAATCCATTCCTTCCTTAAAAAATCAAAGGAACTGTGTATACAGCAAGTGTCCAGATTCCAAGTGATGAGAGAAAATGGTATTAACTTATAATATCCTCTGTCCTCATTTAAGAGTGTCAAATCACCTTATAGAAATGCAATGTCGTTAGGTAATCCAGTTAGTTCATCTTTGTTTATTTTCTTTCTTACAGTTACATGAACTGGGGAAAGTGGGAAATGTATCAGCAGTTTATTGTGGGAAGGCTATTAGGTGTTCGTTTTGAAGGTGTGCTAATATGAATAGCAATTTATATTCTTTTTCACAACAAATAGTCCAAAGATCCAAGAGGCAGTCAAGATGAATCTACTGGGGATACCACTGTGTGATCAGAGATGGTGTAAGGTCCTTGAACATAGCGTGCCCTAACTGGTCAATGGGCTTATTCACGTGGGTCAAATTAGGACTGCTCATGAAGAGTGAGGCTTCATCACCAAGGTCAAAGCGTTATAAAACTGCTGGCATGTAACTAACAATGAGTTGTCAAACTGAATTCATCAGTTTGCTTTTTACTACTCAAGGTTCTATGAAAGTCCATTTGCAGGAGACAATTTGTCTTTTCACAGCTTAAGAAAAATTAGGTGCTTAGGAACAGAATCAGTGTAACCACATTAGTGAAGCACTATTACCTGTATGGGAGCAGAGGAAAACATTATACTCTCAATTTGATAAAACTCCAGTTGTCTCCAGTCAAATAGACCCAGCTCTGAATGGCTTCCCTGGAAGTCAGTGAGCCAGCACTTCATGGTGACCTCTGTCATTGAACAGACTGTGATTTCTGTAAGGTCATCATCAAATAAGTACTTCTGTGTCTGTACAAAAGATGTAAGCTGATTCCTGGTATGCTACCAGGCCTTCATGCCTCCTCTTTTCAGAGGCAACCACATTATTGCTGTTTCTAGGAAAAGCACAGTGTTTCAGTCAAATTTTCCACCTTTTAGCCACTATGACTAAATGAGGTCAGTGATATAACCAGTCACTGTGCTTACGCAAAGCTGGGGTTTGATTTTTTAACAAATAAAACAGCTCATCATTATTTTGCAAGTTGATTAGTAAGAATATGTATTAGGAAGACTTGAATGAAAAGGGATGGGTTGTTGATGCACCAAGGATGGATTCAGGCCAAACAAGCCATAAATAGAAGAAAGCACAAGTGCATAAAGAAGATGCAACACTGTGTAATCTGTGTATTGGAAGTACGTGGAATGAAGGTCCTATGGTTCAAAGAGCTCTACAAACACACAGGGAAGTAAAGGAGGAGTGGCTGTTGAGAAGCTTTGTATCCAAACAGACAAAAAGAGGTAGGAGAGGAGGAGAGGTGAGAAGGTTACTGCAGGATAGAGGAGGGCAGTGACATAACCCTGGGCATTATGGCTGTTTCCAGCACAACATGCCACTCTCCAGCCTGGTGCTTGATCCATTGCTACATGCTACAGGGCTCACAGCATTCAAGGGAGTCCTCTCACTCTGTTGGAAGGAGGTTTTGGAAAGGTAACTTTTTGCCATTGATTCAGCTACTTCAGTGTTTATAGAGCATTATGTGAATCACTGGTTTGGGGGGGGGGGGGGGGAAGGGTTTTTTTTTTTCCCCATTCTTCTTAGGTTTGAAACACACTCCTAGAAGCCTGATTATATAAAACACCCACCCTCAGACTGGTCCCAGATAATATACCAGCACAGTCCTATTTCGCACCGTCCTTCATCTTCAGATGAAGAGTAATGACTGCATAGCCTGCAGTCTTCGATTTGTTTTGTTCTCTGTAAGTACAGACTAGGCTTTACTTTTACTTGTCAGCTAATTGCTCACTGCATATTGTTTGCATTCTGCAAGCTGTTACTTTAGAAGAGGATATATGAAAATTCTGCATATTCCTTTCCCTAAAGAAGTTTTTCCCATGCAGAAGAAATAAAAGTTAAAGAACTTGTGTCTCCAGATGAAAGAAGAACAAAACTAATGAAAGGGGTCGTATTTCAAAGCATGCATGCCAAGCGGAGCATTGACTGAAACAATCTGAATAATGCCCACTGTCCCCTGGAGATGTCAAGGTGTGTGCATATGGACCAGAGGATGCTGAGGAATGGAGCAGGCCCCAGAGATGTCTACTCTCCTACTCATCAAGCCTGGTCCTTTTGCATTACATCCTAGCTGTCACTGGAGTTGGAATTTTAAACTAGATCTCTCAAGTGACCCACTGTGACCATTCTTACCTTTGCTGCAGGAAACTGAAGTAGCAGTGGCGATTTTAATGTAAATTCAAAGTACCCTATAATTCCCCAAACGTGGAAAACATTGAAATGCTATAGAATTCAAGTCCTAATTCTTTACCATAGTATTATCTCAGTATTAAGGGAGACATTCTCACTTCCAGCAAAGTGTTCTTTTCCATTTCTTAAAGAGGCTGTCATGTTGTCTGCTATGAACCAGGGTTTATCTCTGGAATCAGCATGGTACAGATGGTGGTGTACTAATGTTTTAGCTGTAATACTGATCATTTTAGTGCTTTGTTGTATAGATACCACTGCATTCTTCTAAGGTCCTAAAGAAGATAAAATTGCAGCTCTGGTCTTTATTGTCTTCTGTGCTGTATTCTTGATTGTGTGAACTCTGTTCTTCCTTTGTCACAGGTATTCGTACAGTGCCTCCGAATGCTCATGATTCATGGGGACAGGAGCTCTGTTTTCCTTTTTTCACTGTCAGTGCAATTGAGGTTTTGAAAGGCTCTTAAAAATGCTTTTTTGCAGTATATTAAGTTATCATATTTCAATCATCAAAACCCTTCCTGAAAGCTACCCCATTGTATTCATTAGAATGTGTTTTGTAAAAAGCATGAGCAAACACTTGGCCTGGATAGTGAAAGCCTATGAAGTCAATGTATGTTCAGTGGGGTTTAAGAGAGTCTGCTGACTTCTTTGTACATTTTGGGGGCCTCAGGACAATCAGGATATGGGTTAAATTAAAATAACATTAAGTCATCAGCTTAAACCCAAATTTTATTAGTTAAAAAAGGACTGAGAAGCAGCCATAGAATCTGACCTACCTATTTGTTGGCTATTATAGATTAAAAATATGCTTTATGCCTATTATTTTATTAATTGCCCACTCAAAGTTAGCACAGGCTGTATGGAAGCGTCTGGTGCACGAGAAATACAGCATCACATTATCTAACATTGTGAATTAAATCTCAGAATTGTCTATCCTACTGAAAAGTTTCTGTTGTTTTAACTTGGTTCTTGGCTTCTTAATGAAAGAACCACAACTTAAAGTAAGTCTACATTTAATTTTTTCTTGAACAACATAAACATTCCACTAAATATTTATCTTTTTTTAATCCGACTCTCCCCAGAACATCTGTTAATTGAATCTTTATTTGAATCTATAAGCAGTAGTTTGGTCTAAGCCAAGAAGGCAAAAAAAAAATCCATAGTTTGGATGGCAGCCAGAACACAGTACCTTCTCCAAAATTACACCTTTATAACTTAAAATTAATTTATTCATTGTCAGTTATTCAAAGTCAATTAGGAGGAAGAAAAGGCAAAAAAAACCCACAAAATAGATACAAAATATTTCTTAAGAACCTTATTATTTGGTATTTTGCTATTGGTAATGTTTAAAAACACTTAACTTGTACTACTTCATGCAGATTTATCTTAATGTACTTCCAAAGTATTGTGAAATTGGAGATAAACATTTTCAGAAATATTTTGCCACAGTCTTGCCTGTTTATTCCTTACAGTTTACTTATATTACAAACACTTCCAGAAATCAGTTAAATTCTTTGCTTTCAATATCAATAAATATATGCATACTATATGCTTGCTCTTTGTTTTATATACACTCATTTTAATTTAGCAATTGGCAAAGAACACTCATCAAAATGTTCTAAAAATGAGTTCTTTACCCTAGTTGTTAAAAAAAATGCTTCTAGCACTGGCTTTTCCCTCTCAAATATCACAGAAGTGGAGGAAGTATAAAGAAAAAAAAAGTTAATGTAACTCATTATGACTGTAATATCATGCACAGCATATTTTTCTTTGTCATTATTTTTTCCTTCCAGGATAAGTGTTTTATTCTGAAAATAAATTCATAATGTAAATGATCTTTGACCAGATAAATCTGGGGGATTCCCTAAATTTTGCCATAAGAGGGCATTATTCATGCACTTAGAATAGAAAATGCGTCTCAATATAAGCACATATGTTTTAAGAAATGGCAATTCTCTACACTTATGCACCAAAAGAGTAAAAAATACGAATACTTCTGTAATTAAGCATACCTTGAATGAGTTGCTGGGACAGGCATAGTTCACTATCTTGGGTTTTCTTACTGGACAGTCTGAAAATACAAGGGAAGACCAAAGAGGAGGCAAAGTACTACTTTTGCAGTTTAGAAATTACCACGGAAGAAGACAAAGCCAGAAGTTGGTGGTTTGACCTATGGATGCAATTCAAAAGTATGCCTAGGCAGGGTTAACACAGAGCACTTGTTTATGCTCTCCATGCAAATGGAAATTAAAGATGCTTCAAGTGCTTCCCTTGAAACGAGCAGCAAGACAGCAAAAATGAGACCCTTGAAGCTTTATTATGAAAAAAGGACTGAATAAAAATTAGAGCATGTGTGAGGCAAAGGACATGAATTCCTAAGTTCCTGCTGTGAATCAAAATAAAAAAGAACTTAAACCTGAGCCTGTAACATTTTTTATGAGTGATGTACATTGTGAGAATGGGAGGAATATAGAGATGTGCTGTGTCAAAATATGGACCTGAGAAAACTTTGGGATGGAAAAGAGTTGTCTCTTCTCCCTTCCCCACCAAAAAATTCAGAGTAGAAGTTAGATCCCCAAACATAATGTAATGGCTTCAGCTAACGTCAGTGAATGTTGGACTGTTTCCCAGAAAGATAGAAAATCTTCATTCTGGAACAAGAAAAGGTGTTAACAAAAAAATAGGCACTATGTTGGGTTTTCAGAGCCCTGAAAGACTGTTGCCATGTAAGCTGCAGTTCTGTTCTTCATGAGCAGAGAGACTCAGGACCACACATGTTGGGTGTCTTGGACAGCGATTGTCTGTGTCTTACCCGGTATGCCTGTTCAATCAGGTATTGCAAATGTCTCTAGACAAGTATTTGGTTGCATCACCCTTGTCCACCCCAACGAGCAATGGATTCTTTTAATTCTGAGTCTTTCAGAACATCATTTTCTGACTTAATATTATTTAGCATATACCAAGGATGTATTTCATTGTCCTGTTTCCTGGAATTATGTAATTTATCACATGACGTCTACCTCTAAATCACTTTCACTAACAACTATAGGGAAAAACAATTTGACAAGCAGAATACAAATTGCTTTCAGATATGTTTTGGATATTCTCCAGCTTGTCAGATTTTTTTTCCATTGGCATATACCAGAAAAACGCAGAGATCCAGCAGTAATCTGTTGTTTGCAGAAACTGGTAGTTGAAATGTAGAGCTGAATTTGGTCATTTTGTCATCTGGGTAGTTTAGTGAAGAATTATTAATTAATATTAAAATAATTCTGTAGGGGAAGGATTTGTGGTCTTTGAATTTAAACCCACTTTGTCATTGCATGGACATTACATTAAGCATTGAAAAGCCAGTGCTGCAGCTGGCACAAAAAAATATTATTCTGGTGAAGCCAGTAAGTCCACTGAGTTATGAACTGGGAAATAATTTATGTTAACACCTGCATATCTTTATGAGAACTAGATACATTCCCCAAGGCAATGATACCTCAGTATCTGTACTGGAATCCCTGCCATTAAAAATGGAAATCATATCAATGAAATTCTGCATCTGTAACCTCAGATTTTTCACCTTCTTTCTGCTTTAGGAAGAATGCCAGGATTTTATTTAAATTAATCAGGTAACAAATATTTGAAATTATGAACTACAGCATGGCTAAATTCCAACAAACAAACTGGCGTCTTTATTGGGAAAAGGTTGAAATCAGACAGCTATGACTGGCTGCTTTTGGGAGTGCTGCATTTGCTCCGCTTGTGGAATGGTAAGTGGAGATGCTTGTATGGCTTCACATATATGCCTGAACAAAATCATAAGATTTTTGTTTGTCAAACATACCAGCTACTGCTCCTCCAAAATTCTTTCTATTTTTCTCTAATTTTTTTTTTGTCTTTGTTGCTATTGCTGTGATTACTATCTACATACTTGGAGATCTGAAGCAATAGGTGGCAAATGGAAGTTTGCAGTTACATGTAAATATTTGGAAAATTATAGTCACTAGCAGGGAATTATACTGCTGACTGTTGGGCCTTTTAGGTGCAGCAAAGTCTTATGGCTTCTGGAGAGGCAGGCACTTCCATCAAGAGCATCTAACATATCCTTAAGACTCAACTGGAGACGGGCGTGCAATAGTGTCTGTACCTATTTGGGAGCATGGAGCCTTCTGCCAGGCAATTTTCTCCTTTATATTACAAGCAGGCTTAGGGTATCTTTTAATAATAATAGTAATAATAAAAAGACAGTGTACCTCCTCTGTTGCTTCAGTTCTCTCTTTAGCACAAACATTATGCATCCTGGGAACACACATTAGGTACAGGTTTCAAGGTTTTTCTGTATTTTTTCCGGTACCTTTAAACACACAGCTGCTTCATGAAATGTTATTTTAGGCAGTTCATTAGAACTGTTTTGAAAACAGGCAGGGTAGTCAGGTATGAAAGAGCTATTATTACTCTCTCAGAAGGAAATATTTGTTATCACTTGAAGAGTCATTGGCTTCCATAGGCCAGCAGACACACTTTCCTTCAGTCTCTTGTGGCATCACTCTGAAGGAAAGCTACAGCTTTCAACCTTGTACTCAGGTGTCCCACTTTCCTATTTCTACCTGGTTTCTGGGACAATAGTTTTATTTGGGTTGGGCCTGGTAAAAAAACAGATGAGATTACGAAGAAGTATTTTCTCTTCACATCTGTAGCTTTTGGATTAAAAGCAAACAAACAAACTTCCCTCCTCCCCCCGCTAAAACCTGATATAAATGCAGAACTCTAAATTTCTTCTGTGATGGTTAATTCCTCTGTGTCACATCACCTTCAATCCTATGTGCCTTGACTTTACCTCCCACAGAAAAGGAGACAAGGAGACTCCCTTGCCGCATTCTTTCTCTAGCTTCTCTATTTGAATAGGAAACTTTTCAGAAAGGATCTGTTTCTCAATGCATTCTTCACCTAACGCTATATTGCCTTTAGGTGGATTCTTAAAACTAATCCATTATGACTCAAAACAAACACTGAAGGGCTTTTAAGAAGCCTTCAGCGAAATCCAGTAATGCCAGAACATACCTGTGTTTTTGATGTTGTACAAATCTACTTTGTCGGAGATAGCGTCGCACTTTTGCTGTATTTGTATGAGACATCCTTTCAAATCAAGAGAAGGCATGAAGTTAGCAACCTAGCTAAATTTGAAAGGAGTCACTGCAGAATAAAGAACATTTATCAAGAGTATTTTCTATCATCTTTCAAACTCTGTCTGTGAGCATTCAAAGAACAATCCTGGTATGCAGAAAAAAAATCATTTAAAGGGCAAATGAATATTTGTGAGCTGCCTCAAACAGCCTCAGGACTTACTCCTGCTTATCTTCATCTTTGGGTAATGACTGGTTAAAATATTTTTGAATAATGAGGGCATTATCAAAAATCAAGTCTATTCACAAAAGATGCATGAAAAGAAAATGGGGCTCAAGCTGTTGAATACATTTTTCATTCTGAATAGTTTGTCAGACTCTATTTACATCTTAGAGAGGATGTTGATTTCCTACTTGGTTTTAAAATACACATTCACTTTGTAAATATTTAAAGATGCTAATTTTCTTTTCCTATCATAGAAACTTATTTTTGACAATGATCTTTTTAAAGCATCTTTGTTAGTGAAGAAATATTTTGGCCCTCACTACTGACTGCTTCACACCTTGTTTGGTGGTTTACACAGGTGCAGGGTGATGTAAATTGCAATCAAGAGAGAATGATTTAATTTTTAATTTTATTTTTATGCTCGTCTTGCACAATTGCAATAAGTGAAAATCATGTGATTTCCATATATGGGGTTAGTAATTTCTTATGACACAGGAACACAGAATTTGTACACAAATCAGCTGCTTTCAGTGAACAGATGGCCCCCTGCACACAGGCTAAATAAAAGTAATTTTTATATAGGATGTACTAGTATGAGGGAAACAAACAAAAATTCATTTTGGATTTTTTTTTATCACTTAGATTCCATTTGAGGTTATATCATCTTAGCTGGTATCAGTAAAAAATAAACTGCAAATAATAGCATTGAAGGGAATTCAGAGTAAAAAGTTCACTTTGCAAAAAATCACAAACATAATGTCTAGTTATCATCAAAAGCTCTAGAGAAGTTAGAAATAAAGCATGTTTTACTAGCATTTACAGATTTAAACAAGCACATAAAGATAAAATGACCAATCAAACCTTTATTTTTTAATCTTTAGTATCAAAAGAAATTAAAATCCTTTGGTATTTAACATATACAGAGAATCCCAGACACTGAAATGTTCCATTCTTTTAATACTGTTTCATGTCCCTGTTCCTTCAAGTCTACATTTTCTTTAGAAATTTCTCTCTGAGGATGAAACAAAATCTTCCAAGCTATCAAAGCTGGTGCGCTAGGTTGGGAAACCTGTATTCTATAGCAAATAGCTGAAAGTGTTTTCTCATTCTTCATGTCTGCCTAAATCGGAGATTTTATCAGACCATTTCAGAAAAATTAGGCTATCATCTGTTGGGGAGGGGGAAGCTTAAATTAAAAAATTTTACTATATAGTATATCATCATATATCATATCATATCATATCATATTAAAATATATAATATATAATATAATCTTAGTCACAAACGAGAGCATGGGTTTTGTTGTAAATTATATTCATGTTAGCACAGTGTTACTCACCTGCAGTCACTGGAACTGTCTCTTGTTGACATTTTTGTCACCTGAAAAATGGATTGAATGAAACCACAGAATCACAGAATGATTTAGTTTTGCAGGGATTTAATCTTGTTCAATGCCCTCTCAAAGCAGGACTAACTCTGGAGTTAAATTCAACCTCAAAGAGATCACGTTGCTTCTTATCCCATCAGGTCTTGAAAACCTCCAAGGACCGAAGTTCTGCCACCTCCCTGAGCAGCCTGCTCCTGCCCGTAGGCACTCTCATAGTGAAGAATTTTTCCTCCTGTCTTAGTGAAGTTTCCTTACCTCGGTTGTGGCCCATCCTTTCCTTGATTACACCCTGTCCTTTCACTGGGCTCCTGCAAGGAGAAACTGCCTCTCTGTTTGCGACTCCCTTTTGTCTAGTCAAGACTGCTATTTGATCCCCCTTTTCTGTCCTATTTTCTAGTTCTGTTTGCTCTTCCTTGCCTTTAAGCCAGGAGGTGGATGTCAAACTTCAGCTGATTCTGAGCATGGGCTAGTGGCCATGAGGTAAAGCAAAGGACAGGGTGTGGGGCAGGGGGAAAACAAGGTTTTCTCTTCCATATAAAAACAGAAGGAGGGGATTTCTGCATCCATGACTCAGTGGGCATGGAGCAGGAGAGAAAGAGCCAACAGTTGTCCAATTTGTGCACAAAAGGACAGCTGCAGCAGAGAGTTAAACTTTCTGAGATTCATTTTTAAATGGAAAATTTAAGAATCAATGTTGGTTTCAAGAACTGTTTGTACTAGATGAAACTGCCTCAGCACATCCTTGATCTGAGCAATGATATATATTTGAATTTATAATCGAGGGCTGGAATTTATAGCAAAAGATTATGTATGAGTGAGTAGTCTATGAATGAATACCTCACTGGCAATCTGACCAACTTTGTGTAAGGGAAGTGAACTGATGAATATATACCATATGTTTAGATTGTGTAAGTAGAGGCAATCCTCAGTGACTTCAGAGAAGCTGTCCTTGTTTACACCAGCTAGGAGCTAGCCTCGTGCATATAATTTGCAGCTGAATAAATGCAGATGTTAGCATTATACAAAGCTTACAGAGTTTCATGTTACTTTTGTTAAACAAGGCATCTAGCCCACAAGTTTGGATTTGGCAGTATTGCACTGCACTGCTGTCTGAGAAGAGACATAGGTTTGGAAGTGAACGTGGCATTTTGAGCCTTTGGAAAAAACAAATGTTCATATATCCTAACTGTACAAGAAGTCTTCCAAGGCAGAGAAAGTACGGCAGTGAAAAGGAGGTTATATGGAACGTGAAACAGTGAAATATGACAGGATAATGTGTGTACTTGAAACTTCGCACCTTGCACACCTGCCTTTCGCCAAAGTACATGAGTAACTGCATCATCTACAGCACTGGCATCTTAAGGATGCTCCAGTTTACCAAAGGCAGGTTGAGTTTTCTTCAAGTTTGTGTTCAGTGTATTTACATCCATTGTAGAAAATACTGGGCTTCCTGCAGATACTGACATTATCTAATGACAGATGCTATGACACAATCTTGATTTATGATGAATAACTCTAGCAATCTCCCTGAAGTCAGTGGGAGGGCTCACATAATTTAAGTGCTGCCCAGCAAGGAAAGAGTGGTAAGGACCAAACCTTTACTTACTTAACAGCACTGGCAAGATTTTAAAGCCCATAAGAAGGTGCTAATTAGGCATGAGAGAAATAGTTGTCATGATGATATATTTTATTTCATTAGGAGAATATACAGTGTATTCAACTGGGCTGACTTTTTCAGCAGCTTTGCAAACAAATCTGGGATAAACAGAAAACGAGTGATACTGCTGACAACAATCTAACTGGGCAAATGTGTTATGGTACAAACTAACAAGTACAAAAATTGCTGTTGCTGCATCTATACTGTAGCACCCAGGAATGGTTTCCTACTTCCATGCAAAGGAAAGTTGGGTACTTGGCATAAAAGGCAGACAGTGTGTGTCTGATTGTGTGCCAGCTTGAATGACTGATGGATCAGAATCACAAGGCTCATTGTAACTTCAGGAGAAAGTAGGTGAAGATGCAGCCTGTATCTTTACTATCGTGTGTATGCTGATCAGTATAGTGTCATTGCTTGAAGATGGTATGACTCATTCTCTGCTGTTTGTTTGCTGTTTCTCATGGTTATTTATCAGGAATATCTGTATATGCAATCAGCTCAATGATAAAGCTCATAAAGAATCAAAATCCAGTTCTGTTTCAGTATATTGTGAGATTAAAATTGTAGTCCTAGCTTTGTGAGTCTGCATACAGTGATTAAATAAAAGTCAGTTTAGAGAAAACCTAGGGCCTGTATCCTGCAGAAGATTAGAGTAGCTTGGCAGGGTAAATCCTCCAGGCCTTTTGTTCTATGAACATACTGATCCAAAATTTTATTGTGGAGAAAATAATTATTCCACAATGCAAGAGACCTTGCACTAACATTTTTACACAACTGGGGAAAAAATAATTTCTCTTAAGCAGTCAACAGATTTTTCTGCAATATCATGTACTTCTCTTCCCACTTTTGCCTCTGTTTCCTGTAAAGTTTGCTCAACCATTTACACACTGGAATAAATTCACTGGGTTGGTGAGATTCACTAATGAAGGTAAAGACATCCAGATCCGCAAAGCATGTTATGGTTTCTCTCTCTACTTTTTCTGCTAATAGGAGTTCACTTCCAGCCTGAGTTACAGGGTTACAGGCAGATCTGAATGCCAAGCAGGGACATGCTGTATTCATTTGTGTTTTTAAATAATTGCACTCTGTCTTTGGCTTTGGTTGCCTTGACTGTAGCTTCCTGCACTGGTAGCCAGCATGCCATACAATTGCTGTAAGTCCCTCTCTTTGATCTTCCTCTCAAACTACACCTTATTCTGGCATTCCATCTAAAGCTAGCTATCCAACCTGGCATCCTTGCTCTTTCTTACAGTACTTTAAAAGCAATCAGCCCCAATTTAAATGCTGGCTTTAACAAGGAACATGTCAATTGCTCTTTGCAGCTATTTTATTTTTACAGTACTCGGAACCTTCTCCTCCTTTGAAAAAAAAAAAAAAAATCTATCTTTTGCTTCTTCACATTTCATAGTCTCAGGACTATATTCTCTGTCCCTGAATAAAGTCTTTACACTATGTATTATAGTTGTTACACAATTACTTGTAAAAGTAGAAAGTATGTCACTGATCTCCCTTTAAGCAGTCAGGTATCCATCCTGGGTTCCTTTAAAACCAAAGTGAATCAACAGAACCTAATGAGGAGTGATAACATTGGATACACTATGCTCAGGAACAGGAATCCCTGCCAAAAGCTCTTGTTGAGGCTTTGGAGGAGCTATATCAAGAGGAACTGAAAGCAGAGTAGTGAAATATTCAGGTAGCTCTGGTCTTATCTCCATTCTCTCTTACAGCAAGAGCAAGCATTTACCCTTTCTCCTCAATTCTAATTTGTATGAGAAAGAACAAGACCAATGTCTCTGAGACACAGCATAAAATTATGCCTCCATTATCTAAAAAAATATATGTGAGCACAAAATGGGAGATACTGGCACTGTGGCTGCAGTTTGGTACAATGTAGTATTGAATTCAGGTGTAGTGTTTCAGTGGTGGGTTAGAAAGTTTCTGGAATAAGTACATTTTTTAACTAACAAAGAAACCAACATTTGCAGCACATCATAGGAAACCAGTGACTACCAGAGTGGTTCTGCAACCCCCAGAAAATTAGTCATATCAAAACATCCCTTGCCTTGTTAATGTGGCAGCGTGGCTGTTTTACTACAGTTTTTTAGCAAAAAAGCAGAGACCTGAAACTTTTAGATTGAATTCCTAAGCCTCTGTCCCAATTTTTGACAGAGCTTTTGTTTCAACAGACAATGAACCTGCAAGGTTTTCAAAATGCTGAGAGTGCTGTTGTTTTCCTCAGACGTCTCAAGACAAAGGTAGAAATTAGCTCTTGGGACTTTTTCTAGAAAATACAACTAGGGCAGTTTTACGTACACGGATGCCACATAACTGTACAAATGTGTCATGGGAACATACCATTTACCAGCCATTATTTACAGGGAAGACTAATGCTGCCTTATCCTCTTCATAATACCACACCTGAATATAGCCAGGCACGATTACTCCAGTATCAGAGCTGCTGTAGATGGTAACTTCTTTGTCAGCTGAATGTCTCTCTCCCATCACTGAAACATGACAGCTAAATCCAGCAATGAAAGCTCTACTATATAGTCATATAGTTATTATCAGAACTACTTAGCACATCACTAATTTGAGTAAAATCTCACAGCTTTAAAATACACTGAACTAGTTCTATAATTTTTTTAACCTCACTGATACAATAGTTCTATACAAACAAGAGCTCAGAGTGTGTCAGTGGTCAAAAAAGCAAATAAAATATCAGGAATTGTTAGGAAAGGAATAGAAAGAGAAACAAAAAACCATAGTTAAGCTAGTGTATGATTCCTTGTTTCATAATCTGCATACTTTGCCATCTCAAAAGAAAGGAACATGGGCAATAAGGTTAAACAGATACAGAACAGTTTTCATACAAGAAACAACTGAAGTAGGGTGGACCTCCTCAGCCTACAAAAGAGAAAGTTTAGGAGTATGATAAAGATCTGCAAAATAATTAGTACCATAGAGAGGGTAGATAGGGATCTATTCATGTATTTTTCCAGTACAAGATCCATCAGATGGTCCCCCTTTACTATCATCTAGGAGTAGAGAATTTCAAAACAAACAATAAGAAGTGATTCTTCATGCAACAGGTTTTATGACCGTGGAGCTCTTTGCCAAAAGATGCTTTGTTTGCAAAGCATTTATATGGGTTAGCAGACAGATTGGATGATCACTTAGAAGATAAATCTGAAAGTAGCTGGAGGCAAACAGAGTATTATGGGTGAAATATCATACATGCTTGCTCTGTCCTCTTTTTCCTTATATGTCCACAGGTGGACACTTCTGGAGACATTACTGGGCTAGGTGGACTCTCAAAGCAAAATGGCTGGTTTTATATGTGATGAAAACTATCACAAAAAATGTGTCGTAGAAGTACTTACCTGCAGTGATGCTGCCATCAAAGAATGTGGGTTTCCTAGTTGTCTGGAACGTAGAGAAAAAGATGAGGTGCAAATTCGGTATAATATTTTGTGTTTAAACATGTGTGACTGGAAAGTTTTCCACACAGAAAGTCTGTAAGGGGATCACTTTTCTTGCATTTCATTTTGTTGTCCTAAGAGGGCCAATTCAATGCAGAACTCTAGCATAATATGCCTGGGGATCTTGACTCATACAGCAGGCAGACATATAGGAGCTCTGAAAGTGAGGAATAATAAGTAAGTCTTCTTCAAACTTAGTAATTAAATTGATCTTACTCTCCTCTGGTAGTTTGATGATGATCCATAAAGCTGGATGAGACATAAAGCTGATCGTTTGCCATTATTAAGTACCCCATAATTTATTTAAGGTCTGATCTTGAGAAGTGAAAACACTCCTGCAACATCTGAAGACTTGCAAAATTGCAGGGCTTAGCACTTATCCAAATTGGTGATTAGCAAGAACGGAGATGTTAGTCCTATGGTCCTTGGCAAATTCCAAGTAAGTGGAAGTACTGTTTATAGTGGTGCCTACATTTTCCCTCTGGTTTTATATGGATACGATATTTTTCAAGCCTCCTCCCAGAAAAGTAGTGTGCTGACTAAGTCAGAATGATTCATGTTTCATGCCCTATATGTGGATGTATTCCAACAAAACAGAAATCCTGAGAATGACTGCAGTACTGCAGAACTGAGCTCTACTAGATAACTATTAAGTGTAATGCACTGGCTTTGTATAAGGGATCCAAACATAAAGTAATTTTTTATCCTTTATCTAATATATAGCCAGATAAACAGGCTCCACTGAATGGCTTAAAATCGTAGCCTGTGACAATAGATATTGTGTATTTTGAGTATGGAAGAATAAGAACAACCTTTTCTTATACAGCTCATAAAAATGCTTCATGAGCTTTTGGTGAGGGAATGTTGGAACAAAGAGCACTTATGAAGGAGGAGAAATCCTCACAGCATAAAAAAGACCACTTATTGAACTTTCCTATAATTCAGGGAGAAAAAGAATTAAATCACTTCCGCCCCCTCCCCCCCCCCCCCCCCCCCCCCCCCCCCGCCATGTACTGGCAGATTTTTTCTATAGGCTTATAAAAGGATATATAAAATTTGCAGATGATGGGATATGTCTCCCATATTGGCAGCTCTGAGCATCTTGACTGTAGACAGTGCAGTCAGCAAGTTCAGTAGGATGATGTCAGTTTACTCCTGATGAAGTCTGGGTATGATTTTTAGAGCCTTTGTAATCTGTCTGGACCATGGACACAGACATATATTTCACATGACATCTGGATATCTTAAAAAGCATTTCTGGATGAAACACTGCTGTCATATAGTAAAATATTAGGAGATGGCTGCATTTATTAAAAAAATGTATCCTTTTTTAGAAGCCATCTCCGGAATCTTTTGACTACCGAAAAAAAGATCTTTCAGGCCCAAATCTCGCAGCAAGCCCAGATACAGGCCTAATCATCGCATCAAAGACAGAGGGATGAATGTGGATTTCTGCTGGTGCAGGAGAAGAGGGCCCGCGCCGTGCGGGCTGTGAGGGCAGCCCAGCAGCTTTCCCCTGTCTGACTCAGCACAGGTTTCCATGGCAGGCTGGGATCCAACGCAGGGAATGCTGGGGGGTGAACAAAAAGGAGCGGTTTTACATTACCCTCTTACTCCACTGCTGTGACCAACTCTTACATTCCTCGCTTGTGCCTGTTGGCAGCAAGCTTTGATATGGATTTGAACTTTCAAGCTTGAGTTGTTTTTATTAGCAAAGAGAGTTCTCTGTACCAGGCAGCAATTAGGGGGAAAGAAAAAAAAAGAAGAAAAAAAGATTATAATTCTACATAGTCAATTTCTATCTGTCTGGCAGAGAGGCAAAAGATGTCAAGATGTTTTATCATCCACCTGTATTCCTGACCATGTGAATTCTCCGAAGAATTTGGCAGCAAGCTGAGGATTGCCAAAACCCTGTTTCTGCTTGGTGGTTGTGTTTGGTTCACTACAACAAATCATAGTGATATCTTGAAGCATAAAGGTTATTGATAGTTCCTCTGTTTTATTTTGCTAAGGACTTAATTTTCACTGAATCCTCTTCTATTCCAGAAATAGATTAGTAACTCTAGTGAAACCCCACCTAGGTAACCTGTGCTTATTTCTGATTGACAGAGAACAAAAGGTTCTCTCTTTATACTGTACTTCTGCAGCAATTTATGGTGGTGAGCATAGTTTGATTGCATTGGGTTGATATGAATAAACTGTAATACTTGACATTCCTTTGTTGGCATTAGATTTTTATGTTCTTACATCTTTGAGATGGTAATTTGAGTATTGTCCAAGGAAAGTGACTTACATTTCTGCTTTTTTATAAATAAAATGCTTTTTTATGTAAGCTGGCATGTCATGGCCATTGTCCTCAGTAACATTGCACAGATGTATCTGGGGATGTACTATGAAGGCAATGGGGTTGTACAGGTGTAAACAAAGGAAAAATATAAGGGTAACAGAGGAAGAGAAATGTGTCTGCAGAATACTTATGAATATTGCTAATGCACAAATGATGAAGAGCACAGATTAAACATGCAGGGCATTATCTGAGTCAGGGAACAAGAGAGGGAGAAAAAGCTGGGAAATTTGATTTGGCAACAATGAAGACCTTCACAAGCTAAAATAAAATTGAATTTTTAAGTAAAAATAGTAATTAAAAATCAAATTGAATATCTGAAGCATTGATATCTGCTCAGGTTAAAAAGGGTACTGATTGTTATGTCTGCAATGTATTCTAAGTTGTTTGCTCCCTATGCTTTTGACAGCATATTTATTTGTAGTCAAAAACATAGTTTCGAACATACAGGAGTGAGATTTTTGAACTCTTAGCTAGCAGATCTATTATTTGTATAAAGGTTGCTGGCATTGTCTCCTCTCCTTTCCTAGTACAATAATTGCATTTGTTTAAAAACTACACAGAACTTCAAAAACTCACACACCAAACAAAATGTAAATGGTTCTGTGACCCTGTTAACCCACTTAAGCTGACGTCTGTTATTACCAGCTTCGCTTATGCTTAAGGGAAATTGCTGCTTTTTTTTCCTCTGCAAATAGTTGTTACATCTTGGGTCAAGCCAGTTGTTCAAGGTCCAAATAAAGAGGAAGCCTGATTTTATGGTATGAGTCACTGAGCTTATGATGCAAGTCATGTCTTTTTGTTTGGGCTGGGAATTTTGAAGGGTAAATGAATGAGCACAGCATCAAACTGTGTATCCAGTAAACGCATGGGGATACTGGCCATGACACACATAGGAAAGACCAGTGACATCTATGCTGAAACTTTCCACTGGTAATCTAAACTGGAAAAATGCCATGATGCTTTTTCTAATAGTATATAGGATCACAATAAGTTTCTGTTACTGTGTTAAACTGTGTTATGTCAGCTAAGTTTAATGAATATTAATCAGATTTGAAAAAAATTAAAAGTGCTTTGATGTTTTGGTATTCCTGTTTTAGATTTTATCTGCTTTTGGAGATATAGTGCATCAATTTATATGTAAAACACAGATGTGAAATTCTTAATGTCATTACAAACTCTTAAAATGGCAATGTTTTATTTTTCATATTTCTGCTTTTTCCTTTTTCCTGGGTGAAATAAAAACTGTGATGAGAACTGTAATCCTTTGTCAACTGCTATCTTCTGGTTTTGGATTGATGATGTAGCTGAGTGTTAGATTTTCTAAAGGTATGTAGACATGCAGAGCTGCCACCAAGGCACTTAATGGGATTTTCTGAAGTTTCTAACCTAGCCTGATTTCACTGGGAGATGGGAACATCCTACTAGGCATCTGTAGGCCACCAGGCATTGATTTGTTTCTGCATATCCCTGCCAAAAATATGTTATAAACCTGGCCTTTGATCCTTACTACTGTAAGTATTTAATCTCATTATATTTATACACTAGTACACAGGGAGTCTGGATCAAACCTCTCTCTTGGGAACCTATTATTTAATTTATTCTTCATATATATTTCTGAGACCCCAGCTAGAGTACTGTGTTCAGCTCTGGGGCCTCGAACATAAGAAGGACATGGAACTGTTGGAGTGAGTCCAGAGGAGGGCCATGAAGATGATCAGAGGGCTGGAGCACCTCTCCTGTGAAGACAGGCTGAGAGAGTTGGGGCAGTTCATCCTGGAGAAGAGAAGGATCCAGGGAGACCTTATAGCAGCCTTCCAGCACCTAAAGGGAGTCTACAGGAAAGAAGGGGAGGGACTCTTTAACAGGGAGTGTAGTGAAAGGACAAGGGGTAACAGTTTTAAACTGAAAGAGGGTAGGTTTAGATAAGATATTAGGAAGAAATTCTTTACTGTGAGAGTGGTGAGGCACTGGAACAGGTTGCCCAGAGAGGTTGTAGATGCCCTATCCCTGGAAGTGTTCAAGGCCAGGTTGGATGGGGCTTTGAGCAACCTGAGCTAGTGAAAGATGTCCCTGCTTATTGCAGGGGAGGGTTGGACTAGGGGACCTTTAAAGGTCCCTTCCAACACAAACCATTCTATGATTCTATGATATTTCTGTATTCTTCTTCCATGTGCTTTTTCCTGGGTCATTAGTGACTGCTGAGCCTGCTAACAAGTCTAGGTGAAATCTCATAAAAGTGTCTTCTTTCTCTCTCTGACTCTAATTGCCCTATTGCCTTACCCTTTCCAGATAAGTGATATTGGAAGGTGATAACGGTGATCCCCCGGGCCCTTTCCAGCAGAGGAAGACCAAAACCTAACATGTTAAGTCACCTTAACCTCATCAAGGAGTAGGCAGGAGAGCTCATCTGGGCATTGTTTAGAAGAACAAGTCAAGAAGTGCTCTGGCATCTGAGGAATTGCATCTACATCTGGTGATCACTGTACTTACATGACTGACAGATTGAGTCTTCCTGCCTCTCTGCCTATACACCCTCTCCACCTACTTCACACTAGTATATCCACCTCTGAGCAGATTGCAAAAGAGAGCGTCTTCTTTAAAAGAGAGGCATGGACTTCTACTTCCTCTTGTCCCCCTGTTCTGCTAGTTGGGGATGTGCTTAGAAACTCTTTGAATGCCTCTGCCCTCCCAAAGCCTGTCTGAGGGCTTTTTCTCCCATGGAGGTATGCTGTGCTTCCCAGTATCTGCAGTTTTACTGGGGAAGTGCTACTGTAGATGCGTAATGCCATTCTTGTGGTAGAGGAATTTTCTTTTTATTCGCCCTTGGAGTTGTGCTCCTGAAGCCATACCGATTGCTCCAATCAAAGCTAATCTTTAATGTTTGCAATTTCTAATTCATCATATGCAAATATATGCTAAAGTCTACAAAGTTTGCTTGAATTACTGTGCTGCCTTCTTCATAGAAGATAATCATAGGGTGATTAAGGGTGAGGAAAGGGTGCTGATACAAAATTTTTTCTCTTATTGTAAAGCAGCTGACAAGACAGCAGAGGTTCTTCTGTCTCTTTTGACATACCCAGCTGTGAGCAGCCAGTTCAGATTCACTCAGCAGTGATCTGGGCATATTTTCTTTCTCATGGCCATATCCCAGAAATCATAAGAACTGGAATGTGGTGTTTCTCTCACACATACAATGTGTACCAACTGTTGCTAGGTTGCTTTGAGCTACTTAGTGGCACCAATGTACCACAGAAAGGGAAAAAAAAATTAAAAAAAGCCCCTACTACAATTCACATTTTGTTACAAGAAGTAATATCATAACATAATTTGGGGATTAAATCCTGAAGATTCTCCATACCTTTACTGACGTGCCCAGGACCCTGACTTTTCATGAGCGTTCGATATCTAAAGTCCTCTCTCAGCTCATTGTTGATAAATACTAGAAAAGGTATGTCTGCCTCCCAACATCTTCAGTAGCAAACTCAGTATCTCATAGGATTAAACCATAAGTCAAGCTGTCTTTGTGTTACTATTCAAGTGGAGGGAGCTACAACAAGAATAAAAAAATAGCACTGAGTTTTCTATAAGTTGTAAGGCACACTGGCAGAAAGGAAGAACCCATATGGTTGACTATAAAAACAAAAATTCAAGTCTTTTCTTTTTGACCTGATAGTTCTTGTCTTAATTTCATTCCTGGCTGGTTTTCACCTTTTATCAGCACCGTAAATACTCTCCAGCACTTTTCTGTTCTCAGTATTTACATCAACGTGATTTGTCAATGATATGCTAATTTTCTTTAGCATTAAAACTAAATACAAGTTGGCCTAATTTCCAAGAAAAGCACTGATCAAAACCTCTGAATATTAACATGCAGAACTGTTGTTAGAATCTGTTACAGAGGACGGCTAATGTGAAAGTACAGAAGTGTCCAAGCAAGGATTCCTGATTATGAAGAATTCATGGTAGAAAATAGTAGTTGCTCTCCAGCTAGCTTATAAAGACAACCCATAATAGATCAGTGGAATAGTTGGATCTAAATCATTCTGCACTTACTGAGTGTCTTGCAATGGTGTTGTCTTTTGTTTGTGTTGTTTAGAAAACTGTTGCCAAGTCAGAGGTCTGGAGCTTATTATAATTGTGTGTATGATATATACAATAAAAAATAGCTGATTGAAATCTTAACCAAAACCAAGAAGCAAAAACTGCCTTGATCACAGACATAACAAGAAATAACAGGCAACTCTGTGTAACCAATGTCTTTGAAAATGACTTTTTAGATTTATCATTACTCTTTTACACAAGGTTGTGAGTCGCTAATTTTTTTTCTTAAGAAATTGCCTTTAGAAACAGTCACTGTTCTGACAAAGAAGTCTTTCAGATATACTCTGTGCCTTTGATAGATATTTAAGCTTTTTCCTCCAGGAGTGACAAAAGACAAATAGTGTTGATTCCACTTTTTATAAATGTTCCTTTATATAATGTGTAGTATACATAGTTCTAATGATGCATACTTGCAAACCTGGCAAGACAACTAAGACAACATATTTTATAAAACATGGTCCAAAATCTCAGGTTTATTTAAAAAAAAAAGAAAAAAATAAAAATAAGCTCTCAGAAACTGTGAGAGAGGACAATTTAAGGAAGTATGGGTAAAGAAAGTTGATAAAACATTTTAAATCCTACTAGTTGTTTTTGGTTTTACCCTACTCCTGTTAATTCCCAAGGCTTAAAAAGTACATTTTTTTTATTTTTAACTTTTTTCCTCAGTATTTGTAGATCTCTGTGGATAATAAACTATGCCCAGCAGTGGATGGAATTCCATTTTACTTGGAACTACTAGTGATAAATCTTTATATAATTTCTAGAATATTTGGAAAGGTTATTTGTAAGTTAGTACAACTTCAAACCCCTTCAATTTGATGAGAAAATATAACCCTTATTATATGACATCAAATTGCTATATTAAACAACTTTATCACCTTATGAACTGACCAAATGACTAACTTTTGAACCCGTAATAACCTTTTTAATTGATGCAAGGACATAGAGAATATAATGACCAATTCTTGCAGTAAATCTTTTGTACTCAGCTATTGCAGTGATTTTAATTGCCTATTCCTGAGAGCAAAACCTGCACTGATGAGCAATAGCTGCCTTATTGAGTTAGGCCCCAATGAGCTACATTTATCATAGAATCATAGAATGGTTTAGGTTGGAAGGGACCTTTGAAGATGATCTAGTCTAACACCCCTGCCATGGGCAGGGACATCTTTCACTAGCTCAGGCTGCTCAAAAGCCCCGTCGAACCTGACCTTGAACACTTCCAGGGATGGGGCATCCACAACCTCTCCGGGCAACCTGCTCCAGTGCCTCACCATCCTCATTGTAAAAAACTTCTCCCTTATGTCCAGTCTAAATCTATCCTCTTTCAGTTTAAAGTCATTTTGCCTTGTCCTGCCACTACAGACCCTGGTAAAAAGTCTCTCTCCACCTTTCTTATAGGCCCCCTTTATATATTAAATGCTGCATTAAGGTGTCCCCAGAGCCTTCTCTACTCCAGGCTGAACAACCCCAACTCTCTCAACCTTTCTTCACAGAAAAGGTGTTCCAGCTCTCTGATCATTTTTTTGGCTCTCATCTGGACCTCTTCTAACAGGTTGATGTCTTTCTTGTACTGGGGACCACAGAGCTGGACGCAATACTCCAGGTGGGGTCTCACGAGAGCAGAGTTGACTGGCAGAATCACCTCCCTTGACCTGCTGGCCATGGGTTTTTTTATGCAGCCCAGGATATGATTGCCTTCCTGGGCTGCAAGTGCACATTGCTGGCTCATGTCCAGTTTTTTCATCCACCAGTATCCCCCAAGTCCTTCTCCACAGGCCTGTTCTCAATCCATTCATCCCCCAGCCTGTACTGATATTGGGGATTGCCCTGACCCATGTGCAGGACCTTGCACTTGGCCTTGTTGTACTTCATGAGGTTCGCACAGGCACACTCCTCAAGCCTGTCAAGGTCCGTCTGGATGGCATCCCTTCCCTGAAGTGTATCAACTGCACCACGGAGCTTGGTGTCATCTGCAAACTTGCTGAGGGTGCACTTGATCCCACTGTCTATGTCACTGATGAAGACACTAAATAGTTTTGATCCCAGTATGGACCCTTGAGGGACACTACTTGTTACTGATCTCCATTTGGAGATAGAGCCATTGACTGCAACTCTTTGGATGTGGCCATCCAGCCAATTCCTTATCCATCTAATAGCCCATTCATCAAACCCATCTCTCTCCAATTTAGAAGTAAGAATGTTGTGAGGGACCATATCAAAGGCCTTATCGAAGTCCAGGTAGATGACATCCGTTGCTCTTCCCTTGTCTACTGATGCAGTCCCTCCATTGTAGAAGGCCACTAGATCAGTCAGGCACGATTTGCCCTTTATGAAGCTGTGTTGTCTATCTCTAATCACTTCCCTGTGTTCCATATGCTTCAACATAACTTCCAGGAAGATCTGTTCCATGATCTTACCGGGCACTGAGCTAAGGCTGACTCATCAGTAGTTCCCAGGGTCCTCCTTATTACCCTCTTGAAGTAATGGATGAAGTTACATCTCTGTGGTGGTTTGACCCTGGCTGGATGCCAGGTGCCCACAAAAGCTGCTCTATCATTCACCTCCCCAGCTGGGCAGAGGAGAGAAAATATAATTAAAGGCTCCTGGGTTGAGATAAAGACAGGGAGAGATCACTCACCAATTACTAGCACAGGAAAAACAGACCTGTCTTGGGGAAAGTTAATTTAGTTTATTACCAATCAAATCAGAGTAGGGTAATGAGAAATAAAACCAAATCTTAAAACACCTTCCCCCACCCTCCCTTCTTCCCAGGCACAACTTCTGTCCTGAATTCTCTATAACCTGCTCTCCAGTGGCACAGGGGGACAGGGAATGGGAGTTGGGGTCAGTTCATCACACACTGTCTCTGCTGCTCCTTCCTCCTCAGGGGGAGGACTTCACTCTTCCCCTGCTCCACCATGGGGTCCCTCCCATGGGAAACAGTCCTCCATGAACTTCTCCAATGTGGGTCCCTTCCCCGGGCTGCAGTCCTTCAGGCACAGACTGCTCCAGCGTGGGTCCCTTCCATGGGGTCACAAGTCCTGCCAGCAAACCTGCTCCAGCGTGGGCTCCTCTCTCCACGGGGCCACAGGTCCTGCCAGGATCCTGCTCCAGCGTGGGCTTCCCACGGGGTCACAGCCTCCTTTGGGCATCCCCCTGCTCCGGCGTGGGGTCCTCTCTCCACGGGCTGCAGGTGGAGATCTGCTCCCCCGTGGACCTCCCTGGGCTGCAGGGGGACAGCCTGCCTCACCATGGTCTTCCCCACGGGCTGCAGGGGAATCTCTGCTCCGGCGCCTGGAGCATCTCCTCCCCCTCCTTCTGCACTGGCCTGGGGGTCTGCAGGGCTGTTTCTCTTACATGTTCTCACTCCTCTCTCCAGCTGCGGTTTCTGTTCCACAGCAACTTTTTTCCTGTTCTTAAATCTGTTCTCCCAGAGGCACTACCAACATCACTGATGGGCTCAGCCTTGGCCAGCAGCGGGTCCGTCTTGGAGCCGGCTGGCATTGGCTCTGTCGGACATGGGGGAAGCTTCTAGCAGCTTCTCACAGAAGCCACCCCTGTAGCTCCCCTGCTACCAAACCTATTGGGTTTGCCATGCAAACCCAATACAATCTGCCTCTGATTTAAACAGCAGATTCTCTTCTAAATGTTTTCCAAACCTCCTGGCTCAATGCAAAGATGAATCCATCTTTTTCAATCAGCCCAGGTGGCATTTTTGTCCAGTAGCACATCCAAAAGGTAATGGAAAGCCAACTACTTAATTCAGGAAAGTTGTAAATTACTGTTTTTAGGCAAGAATAGATTTTCATCTCTACCTCCACCATACAAAGCAGGAGGGGAGCATCAGGTTTATATTTAGCCTCTCTACCTTGGAAAAACAGGTGCTTTCTCTGAGCACCTGCAGGTGACTTCTGACTTTGCCAATCCTGGCATTTTCACATAGCTTTCTTAAGTTCTGAACTTGGGAATGAGGTAAGATGGTTTTAGTAACACTTTTATGGACTGTACAACTTTTCCCAGTTACAGAATTTTTTGGTGGTGTGTGGGGTTTTATTTTTAGTCTTAATGACACATCAGTTTCTAAAGCATTTTTTCCATAAAATATTTTACTTAAAAACAGATTAAATGAGTTTGTCTATGGTCACATTTTTATGTTAAAAGAAAACGCCAAGGAAGAAGGAATTCCTGTAATTTTAAACTTGACCAATTTTAATCCAGCAGACTAATGCAAATCTAATTTGTATTACTGAAAAATTATAAATGCACATGCAGGAGAAAATAGTCCTTAGTTCTGTTGCTAAATAACATTTTTGTTCTCCAAAGTGATAATTTTAGTACTGTAAGATAACATGATAAGTAAGGTAAGGGGCAACTAATAACATCATGTGCATTTTAATACATTTTCCTAGATGACAAACAGTTTGCTTTAATCTTTCCTGTCACAAATGTCATGTAAGATAAGCCTTGTTTCTCTTCTCCCATACACGTACCATATATCTCAGCTGACTTCAAGAGAGTTACTATACCGTTAGAAAAGCATGTGGTTCCTAGCAGGGGTTTGACATTTGCCTCAGGCAAGTTCTGGAGGGGATTACTGTTCATGTGTACCAATGTTGTGAGAACATTAGATAAGAAATGCTTAAATATGAAATCAGAGTGAAAACATTAATACTTGGTCCATATCATGTCTGTTATTCTAATAGTTCTGTCTTTCTGTGTGATTATTTTTTAACTGCAAAGATGTATGACAAACTTATACATGCTTTGATAAACATTAGGCTCTTCTAGTCATTTTCTGTCCTTCGGAAGCTGATCTTAGTAAAATTTCTATGCATTCACACTTACTAAAGCTAGCATAGCTTTTACACAAGCCAAGCAAGAATAAATTAGTATGCATTTCTTCCAAAGATATGGTTTTATTTGTCTTTCTTGTAGTAATGTCAATAACAGGTTTTCTTCTGTGAATTTAGTTTAAATTGGCTAAAATATTTAAAGCTGAGACCAAGAAGCTGACCTGAAATTCATTAAAAATATATATAAAATCTGTTTATTATAAATTCTGCCATTACAGGGAATAAAAATGAATTCACAAAGATGAGACACACAAAGCTAAATTGTTAACAGATTTTCCTTCCTACCTGAAAGAAATAAAATATAGTGTTCATATGGGAGAAATATGGAGCCAAATACATATGCACATTGCCTTGCTTTTTTTTCCCCCTCCCGCCAAGTATTTTCTCCTTCTTTTCACAGCTGGCTGACCTAAAAGAGGCTCAAAAGCTAATGCAGGAATCAAGGAATCATACCCTGAAGGATTAGCTGTGCCATTTAGCACTGGCTCTTTGCGTAGAAGTGCAGCTCCATACCTCTCTGAAAGGCAAACTTCTTGCACAACTCTGTATTGTGTCATCAAACAAGCCAAGCCAGAGCTTTTTCTTTTTTTTTTTTTTCTCCAGAATATTCATCTCCCTTTCCTTTTTTAGGCAGTGAATGCGTAGGAAGTGGGGCGAGCTTCTAGCCTGAGCCACTCCCTTCCTCTTTTAGGCCATGCAGCTGTGCGTTTGCTTTTATGAACACGTGCAGATAGACTTGAACTTGTTTTGTCTGTACTCCAGGGTAGGTGGATGTGAGCCAGCTCCGATCTGTCAGTGAGCTGGCTATGTTAGCATAGCACTGTACCAAACCTGCTGAGCTCTACTGAGACTGCAGTTATCACTGAGGTGCAATGACACACTCATGCATCTTCATAGTTTAAGAGATTGGACAAGGGTTGGGTCTGGCCAGATCAAAATCTCCATAGGGTGTGTATGGATGTACTTGCAATCTGTGTCTACATCTTTATCCCACTGTTGCACAAGCGGGGAGGGGGGGGAATGGAAATGAAAGGAAGCCTCTTATGCTTACTTTCATTTCCTTGCTATTTAAACTTCAAGCAGAAGGGGGTCAAGCTAACTCTAAAACTGCTATAGGAGAAATTAAGGACCATTTATGCTTATTTAATCAATAGAAAATGGTCTGTGTTTGATTTCATTTGATATTAGTTTTGTCTTTAACTGATAATAACTTAGAACAGACAAATTTAATCAAGCTCCTTTAGATTATTCAGGATGTGTCTCATGGATATATATGGCGGTTTAGATATTTAGTGCAGATGTCAAGAGTTATGCTTTAGGTGGGTGTCTACACTGTGGTATCTGATACTGTAATCAAGCTCCCCTCCTTCTGACATTAATAAACCTATAAAGAATAGATGTCAGACAAAAGCATACTGTTAGAAAGGGGAACTTATTGTACTGTAATTATATCAATAGCACCTAGGAGTGCCAGATAACAGTCAGATGACATCTTGTTTGAAGACATATGGGGGTAATATGGGGAAGCATGTGAATTTGTATGAGATTCGTGAAGTCATGTAGTCATTTTGTATTACAAAACCTCCCAAGAATAATGTGCATCATCTATATATCATCCTAAATAAAGTTAAGTTGAAAGAATGAACTATCTTGATCCACAGTACCAGACAAAACCAAAGTAATTCCCCCAAAGTTATGATATGGGACAGGAAAATTAAAGAAGTCTGTAGGGCTGTTAGTTAATTTTCCTCCTGTATTCTGAAGAGAACATGCTCCATGGCTGCTCCAATAAACAACATAGATGAAATTGCACCAGATTTGGCTCCCTTTATGCCACATAGTCTTTTCATACTACCCCAGCAAACCTCTATCCCTACATGCTTCCAGCAACACAGGGTCTAATGTCATTTCACATACTCTTTACTGAAAAAACCCACACATACAGTAACTATGTATTGAGAGAACAGAAGGAACATATGGAGCCAGAAAGACAAATGTCTCTCCAGTGCTGTGTAGTGTGATTTCACCAGTGTGCTTTAAGGAAAGTATTAGCATGTTCACAAGCCACTCCACATCATTTGGGTTGGGGAATCAGGGACCGCTGCCTGGCAGAAGCATTTAGCACAGTTAGGTACAGCAGTAATATATTTAAGACAGGGTTGTAAAAAACACCTTTAATTCAGGTTACTCCATTCTGGCTACCTGTATTTAGAAAGGGAACTCTAAACTTCAGAAGAACTGAATCTCTGAAATCTCATTTGGCCTGGCCAAAAACTGATGTACTATGAAATATAGGTCTCAGGGGAAGCTTTGGATGTCAAGCATCTGCTAAGAAGTAGCACATTTCAGCAACTGAAAGTCAAACGAAAGCTGGAAACAGTATGTAGAAGTGTGAACACACATCTGTGGATCTGTAAATACTTTATTCCTTGAAAAATGTAATGCCATTAGTCCCAAAGCTATTCAGATCCTGAGTTTACTGTTTTCTTCTGGAAAAAGTCAGGGCCAGGTTTGGAAGCGGGGTGATGGAGGCAGTGCGTTGCATGCTTTCTCTCTTATAGTCTAGACAAGCCATTCATCCAGAACTCCCAGGTACTTCCACTCTCCTACAGAAATCTGAACAGGGATTTTCAGTCTTTCAGGAAAATCCCTTATCCTTTATGCTTCTGACTCTCTTGAGCTGCTGCTTCTTCTGCCTCTCATGTTTCAGCTGTTCCGTTTTGAATGGAATGCAAGACCAAGGAGAATTTTTTGTTGGCTTAAGCATTACTACATTCCCTCAGAATGCTTTCTCGTTCTAAATATTTCATAATTTGTACAAGATAAAACATATCAGAAGAAAACATTAATAAGAATGAATGACAGAATCACTGTGATCTAGCAGTTGTGGCACTTTCCCAGAAGGTAGGAAATGTAGCTCAACACTCAAAAAATTAGTCTGAGTCACCCTCATAAATGTAATGGAGATCCAAGTGAAATACTTATTTCAGCCCAAGCTCCCCCACCACCACCCTCCCTGCCCCCTGCCCTTTTTAAACAAACAAAAGTAATCCTGTTTCAGACTTAATTTTAAAGGAGGGAGAGGTTTGGCTTGTCAATTGATAGAAAAAAGCAACAATTGCACAATCCATCTGAAGGGAAAAAGCTTATTGAGAGAGGGTGGAAGTATAAACAGTGGGCTGTTTAGATTTAACCCACCTAAAAATTGGGATGACTGATTTTGATACTTGCTCACAGCCTGCTGCAACTGACTGATAATTTTTTTGTAATTACATTTGCAAGTTATTGTTCAACTGGAATATGTTAAAAATCACTCAGGAGAGCTATGAGTGGCATCCTCACTTCACTAAGGTCAGTGAGGATATACCCTCGGGGTCAAGTTTCATCTGATAAAGACAGAATACTCAGACTGAAGCTGATTTAAACTACACAGCTTGGCTGGAAGTTGTTTATACATATTGTACACTGCAGAGCAATGTGGAGATTTCAAAGCTGTCATTAAGTTAGTAGGCTCAGTTTTGCTACAGGGACATAGAAGCCAACACATATGTTGCAAGTAATGCAGATAGCCTGAATGGGATTTATCTTAACAGCTGTGCCTTCCTACCCGACACCTGAGATAGTTAACTAATGTCTGTTTGTAATATTTGAAGAATAGAAACTTAGGGAACAATTAATCTCCTCGTAAAGTAAAAAGCTAATGTAAGTCAGATGACTTGCACCCTACCTGTTTATTTCTACTGACTGTATAGAAAGGGTGATTAGATCAAATAGAGAAAACTATTATATACCTGCAAAGATATGTGAGATGAATATCACTGTCCTTGTCCTTGACCTTGTTTATCCTTGTCCCCTGGGCATCTGTGAGATTTTCAGCTCTTTGTTGCTTACAGCAGAGCCAAAAAATACCTCAAGTGTGTCTTTCTTCAGGCTGTTTTCCAGTTGTTTTCTTATGGACATTTTAGAGGTGTAAACAGGCAAATTATATGTGTTTTAAAGGAAATTAAGAACATTCCAATCTTTTATAAAGTTTCATGGTGTTCTGGGTTTGTGTGGCGGGGTTTTGGTAGCAGTGGAGGGGCCGCAGGGCCGGCTGCTGTGTGAGAAGATGCTGGAAGCTTCCCTGGCTGGGAGCTGGAGCCGGCTCTGGCGCAGGCCGAGCCCGTCAGCGATGGCGGTATCGCCTCTGGGAGAGCGGATTTCAGAGGGGGAACCTGCAGCCAGGAGGGGATTGGGATGGGAGAGGAACCCCTCTGCGGATCCCGAGGGCAGGGAGGAAGGAGGGCAGGAGGGGCTGCCCCCGCAGCCCGTGGGGAGACCAGGCGGCAGGCTGTGTCCCCCCAGCCCACGGAGGGCAGCGGAGGCCCCCAAGATGCCCGCCGCTCCCTGGGGAAGCCCGCACTGGGGCAGGCTGGGACTGAAGGTCGGCCCGCGGGAAGGACCCATGCCAGGGAAGTTTGTGAGGAACTGCAGCCCGTAGGAAGGACCCACATTGGAGAAGTTCGAGGAGGACTGTCTCCCGTGGGAGGGACCCCACGGTGGAGCAGGGGAGGAGTGAGGAGTCCTCCCCCTGAGGAGGAAGGAGCGGCAGAGACAAGGGGTGAGGAACCCACCCCAACCCACATTCCTCATCCCACTGCGCCGCTGAGGGGGAGGAGGTGGAGAGAACCGGGAGTGGAGCTGAGGTGAGGCGGGAAGGAGGGAGGGGTGGGGGGAAGGTGTTCTAAGGTTTGGGTTTACTTCTCAGTATCCTTGTTTTGATTTGATTGGTACTAAATTAAATTGACTTTGTTTCTTCCCCAAGTTGAGTCTGTCTTTTGCCCATGACTGTAAGTGGGGAGTGATCCCTCCCTGTCCTTGTCTTGACTCATGAATGTTTCGTTGTATTTTCTCCTCCTCATCCCGCCAGGGCTGGGGGGAAAGAGTGAGCAAGCAGCTTCATGGTGCTTTGTTACCGGCTGGGCTTAAACTATGACACATGGGTCTGGTTTGGAAATAGAGAAGGAAGGGGAATGGTTGGTAAATGAGGTCTTAATTGTTTTTTCCAGATGCTTCGCAACTCTGAATGAACTGGAGTGCAGAACAGGAGTGTCAGTTCAGCACAGTGACATACCTCTCTGTAAGTGTTATTAGGAATCACAAGGCTGCAAACCTTCATTAATTTTAATAAATGGGAGATTGCAAGAAAGGCAGTGCAATGCCAAAAGGGAAGGGATTAATTTCTGATTGCATCTTCCTTCTTTAAAAGAAAAAAGATTAATAGTCTTTCCTTGTAGTTGGTACAGTGCTTTCCAGTATGATTAACAGGAAACAAAAATTTATTTTTTTTTAATTTTTCAGGAAAAAAATATCTCAAAGTTAGGATTGCTTTTAGCACTTTAAGAACTCTTTGGGCCTTCTTTGTCCGCAAAAACCTCTTAGAAATTTCCCAAGAGAGGACTGTATCATGTAGTTTCCAAGACTTAGGAATGGTAACTATACTGCAACTTCTGGCTAGCAATGAAAAATACATGAAAATAAAAAATAAAAATGACATTAATTTTTAACTATTTAGTTTGGTTCAGATTGGCCAAGTAATAAGCTGAATTTCATTTTAAATTATTAAATTTCCATTATTCTGTTTATTATGCTGTTGGATTTCCAGTGACTGTTTTTTACTTTAACTTCCCTGAAGGTATTTATTGTATTTGGGATTTTCAAAATAATAACGAGTAAACTCCCTTGCATCAATGACTCCCATACAGTTCAAGTCTAGATCCAAATTTTAATCCATACTTTAGGAAATCCTACATCAGAGGAATCTAAAATATTTTTGCTTTGTGCAAAAAATGGAGAATATAGCTGCGAGGCTGTCTCCTGAAAACCCTGACATGTGGTGAGCACTGTCCCAGAACTGTGTGGTATAGTGAATTCAAGCTAGGCTGTGTCTCATACTCCAGCTTGAAGAGTCTAATGTAAAATACTTTACTCCTGGGGCTTCCTAAATCTCTGAAGCTGTTAGAGATTAGGAGTACCATTTGTGGCCTGAGTCTCAACAATATCCCAGACTATGAGTTTTGTGTTAAATGGTTAAGTGATGGAATAAAGAATATAACCTTGAAGTCTGAGTTCCAGATTTTCAGGTTCCTTGGGCTAAGCATAATTACAGAATATCTGCTTTATTCCAAGACTTCAAGAAGCAAAATCTAATTTTCCTTTTCCCCCTTAAATATAGGAATTCATTTGAATAGATAAACTAATTTTGCTATTATAACTAAAAGCCATTGTAGATCATCATACTCAATTTAGATTCAAATACAGAGAACTTTCGATATAAAACCAAACCGAACCTGAACTCTATTTTTTTAAACTGAATCCCAATTCCAAATTCTTAGATTTTTGTCTTCCAATAAAATTAATGAAAGACATATGAAAATATGTTAAAGGAGAAGTGTGTTCATGCTGAGCTGAATGTGGAAGCAGTTGGGAAACCTATAGGCCCAATGCCAGCTGAAAGATCTTCCAAATTCTGTCTGAGCCACTACAGTTTGAGACAGATATGGGATTTCCAGACCTCAAAAGGTATATTTATGTACTAGGAGTTAAGAAGGTGAAGAGGAGTAAAGAAATTGGTTGTTTCAGGAAGAAAATGATCATATTACACTACACGTTCTTTGTTCAGTGGTCCATACAATACCGCAGAAGCTGCGTATAAACTTGGCAGTAGAAGGAGGAGACCAATACAAGTTCTATGTTTTCCTCAGAGGAGAGTAAACAATAGAGACATTAAAAAAAAAAAAAAAATTCCTCCAAATAACTAAGTGCCAGGACATGAAGTAATAAATATTTGGTACAGCTCAAGAAAACTAACGGGGTTTTCATCCATGCCAGTATGATATGGAAAGCCTATTTGAAACTCTGCTTAATCACGACCTCAGGCTGGAGGACCTCGTGACTGGAACAGACTTCAAGGGTTCAATGTTTTCAAGATTATGTGGGATGTTATAACGAAACGGCAGCTCTCTTCCAGCCTCCCATGTATGGAGACTGCAGTTTTGCAGCGAGAATGCTTTTTGGCAGAATAATGTAATTCACATCCACAGCAGATTATTGTAAACCATACAGCCACCTTCTGTAAAGAGTTTCATTGTCCACTTGAGAAACAAATCTGGAATGCCAATACAAATGATACATTTCATGTTTTTTCCCTGTATAGAAAAGTGTGAAAATAACACATGGATGGACACAGTAAGTGAGAAGAGAGGAAGGGAAAATACTTTCCACAATAGTAGGGCCGTAAAAGTCCAAGGAGTAGAAAGGTGATTGGTTCACACACCTAGAATATAGACAAGGTTGGCTATAGACTCCTTTTAATGGTGTTAGGTAATGGACATGCATACTATGTCCTTAACAACATAAGGGAGAAATAAAGTGTTGCCAATATTGTTGAAGAGGTTTTGTACTGTGGGGTGTTTGAATTTGAAATTTCAAGTGAGTTGCTGGAGCTTCTGTATCTCATTCACATTGCACATCTGAAAGGTACAGAGTTTCATAGGTCAGAGTACAGGTAAGTAACAGCGTTAAACATTGAAAAGGGGAATTTAAATAAATTAAAAAATGAAATTACTTTGTTTTATGGAAGTGTGCTTAGAAAAGAATATTTTATGTCCAGCCTGCAGTTTGACTAGTTTGTCAAACCTTCAATGACGTTCTACGTTTAAGCCACAAATTTGTATTTGTAAACTGATTCACTTGTATGTAATGTGTGCTAATGGAAAAAAGACAATTTGTCCAGGCCGTTGTTTTCTCCTTTGCAGAAAACATGTTTACCTGATCAACAACAGAGTACTTATATCTTATGTATTGTTTTATGCAACAGTATTGGCACTTCTCTGCGTAAGCATGCATATATATATGTAAAAATAGTTTCAAATATGTATGTGTATATACATACACATACATATATATGTGCACATATATATCTATGTGAATGTGTACATACATGTATGTTTCTGTATGTGTATATATGTATGTGCCTGCACACACACATATACAAATATATTTTTATATATGAATACACTCATGCACACACACACACATTTAAACCATTTTTTGAGGTTCTTCTGCATTTCCATAATGAGAAATCTATTTCACAGTGTGTGAAGCTACTATATTTGGAGAAAACAGATTGCTGTAACTAAGCTAATTCATTAGGGCTGTTTATTTATTTATTTATGTATTTAGAGATCCAGTCCTGTATCTATTGATTCCCTTTTGCCGCTGAGTTTATATGTGACAAGAGTGGACACTAAGGTCTCATTGGAGGTCCAATGAAACTAATGAAAATCAATTGCAACATTTTTGTGTTGCATTAGATGGAAACAAATAGACATGTCATTACTAAACAAATTGGATTACGAGAAGTAAATATAAGTTACTTTAATAAAAGGACAATCTTGATGCAAAAATAAATTGCTATAAACTGCAAATGAATTCAAATAGCCTGGAAAGCAAAACGTTTCTATCCACTAAAAGGATGTTTTGGAGTATCTAGTACATAGAAAACTTAGGATTATAAGTGGTTTTAGGATGGTGCTGGACACAATTACTAGGGAGATTGTATGATATGGTTGCAAATGGTAACAGTAGACTGGATTTGGTGCCCTTGGCCTCAAAGTTTATCTGTAACTGTTGCTTATGTTGTAATTCTTAGAGAGAAGCAAATCTTGAAAATTTTCAGTCAGCTCTACTTTTGGAGCTTCACAAAGGATGGACTGGTTGAGATTTCTTAAACTTCTGCCTTCAGAACAGAACAGCTCTTCTAAACAATTACTCTAGTTAGAATAAAATGATCAGAATTAATCAATGAGAAGGGATCCAGTAAATGATAGTTTTAGTGGCAGGTATTTTTCAGTTTTGTTCTTGTATATATCAAAACAAACAGCCATTTTGAAATAAGAAATATCATACAAATTTTCAATGTTTGTGGCTTTACTTTTTAAACAGATCCATCCACATTATTAAAAAGTGGTCATAGGTCAGCAGCAGAATTGACTTAGCAATTACATATAGATAGTATATCCCAATTATATGAAATATTTCCTACTTGAACTTGATAGTGCTAGATTGATGCTGCTAAATTCTTACATATTTAGCATTTGCCAGAATGCATTAGAACTAAAACACATTGCTGTCATTCTCGTATCTTGGCTTCAGCAAAATGACGTTATTTTAGTTCAAGTATTATAACTATACTGGTTCAGACTAGCCTCAATGCTTTTTTTTCAGCACCAGTAAGCATTTGATAATGAACTTTCCAGGGCCAATGCACTTATGGCTTAACTGTAATTCTCAACCTGAGAAGTCATAAAAACAAAGGTTTTGGTGGCTTGTGTTCATGTTTATTTGAATCACTTTCATCTAAAAAGTTGAACTGCAAATCTGATGAGAACGGGCTCTCTTGAGCTTTCCAAGACTGTTCCTCAATCCAGTTTGGAAATTATTCAGAAATAGCTTTATTTTCATTATTTCACAACTTTCAGTTCTCTTCCTGTGTCTGAACTTGATAATGCAGACCAAAGGTGGAAATGATAAAAGGTCAGAAACTTTTATAGAAATGAAATTCTCATTTTAGGCAGCTGAGGTTTATTGTCTGAGTTTGAGGCAGTAGTTTTGTTATTATTATTATTATTGTTGTTGTTTTGTTGTTGTTGCCATTGTTACTATTAACATCATTATTCCTGCTTAATTAAACTGCAGAATATTTGTAGGAATTGTCAAATAAACATAATTACTGCCAAAATTTGGTCCTAGTGCATATTCAGTTCTATTGGATCTCTTTGAAGTTATCTATCAGTGGCAATGTGTCAAAGCATGTCTTTTCCTAAATAGGTTTTTCATAAATTCTGTTCATTTTTATATTACCAATTAATGTGTGGTACACTTTTGCATCAATTACTAGTTAAAATGCATTTTGTATGAGAACTATAACTTTTTACACAAGGCTTCATTCTCTTGCTGGTCATTTTCATATGGAGTAATTGTAAAATCTAATGACTGTTTTATTAAGGGAATGTGTTCCCTCCCAAAGAGTTTGACAAACACTTCAGTTTATTTCTGAACAAGGCTCTACTGTTTGACTGCTAGCTTTATATCTGAAATAATGGTTTATAACTATGGTACCTGACATATATCATGTTAACTAGTACCTGTAGCTTTTTTATTAAATATATGCAGCTTGACAAATCTAGAAGCCAACCCACATATGGCAGCTTCAAAACAGCAAATCCTTATTGTTTATTTTCCATGTCTGTCTGGGCAAAACACTCAGTCCACAAAGGTTTCAATGCCACCATTTACTACAAGTCATTGAGATATAAACAAATTACTAAAAAGAGGCATATGTGTCATTTAAGAGAACAAGAAAAGGGCAATCTGTCTTCATCCCCCTGCAAGAAGAAAGGCTGTTTTATTTTAAAAGGAATGCATGGCATTAGAAGTCACTTGCTATTTACTAGAGCTGTAGCTATAAAACATCACACAATTTTGAAAGCTAGGCTTTTTAAATAATTTCAGTGGCAAACTCTGAGGTCAAGGTCTAGAGCAATTGCCTAAGTAACACAACTAATAACTACAGTTCTTGAAACTAGGCATCTAGGTTGTAAACCAGCAAGGAAATTAAGCATCACCAATGTGGCTGAGACAAAGGCATCTCTGAAGGCTACTTACTGAGCAAGACATCATCCTCAGCTACCCAACGTGATGTACTAAGAACAGAAATTTGGCTGAATTTCCCCTTCCCCTTTTAGCTTAAACCTTTTTGTTCAGGTCATGTCTTACATGGGAAGTCTATTTCACTTTAAAAAGCTATAGGAAAAAAAATAGAAATAGTTTGAAGGTCAGGTAGCAGTCCACAGGTTTCTTTTCCTGCAGGCAATTGCCAGGATACTGTCATTCTTCTGGATCTCTAAGTTCTGAACCACTGGTTGTGTAGTGGCCCAGTTTCAACAAATCAGAAAAGGGTTTTTCCCAAAATTTCTCTATACCTTTATTCTCTGTTACCACCAAAGCTCAAATATTCTCATCAGTATGTCTGTTAGAACACTTTTCGGAAAATATCAGGATGGGTTTGAATTCCCTTAGGTTAGAGAGGGAATTGAACTCAGACTTCTCACTTTTAAAAATTTACTTGCTGCATTGCTATGATGCGAATGGTAGGAGGAAGGCCACTATCACAGTGAAACAAAATGAAAGCAATGGTTTGTGCTGAAACCCGTATTTGCAGGCACTCATAATGAACCATTTTTCTTAATGGACATGCAAATTTGGATATTTCTTTCCCCTGGCCCTGAACCGCAGTTGGACTTTAAGCAAGAGCTTCATAGCCCAGGAAGCTTCTGTGCTGGCAAGGGTGGCTAAGAAATGTGAAAGATGAACTGGAATGTGTTGGATAAGCATAGAGTGCAGAGCTAGAGTATGGATTTTATATGTTATGGTACTGAACTGAAGACCCTATTTTTTACTGAAACTCTGTCTTGGGTGTTGAATGAGGCACTTCAGGTCCTTTCCTACAAAACTGTCAGGTTATGCCAATAACTGCAGTTTATTAACTATGGAATTGAACTCTATATCTGGTGATGATTTATTTTTCTTACAGCTTTCAGTCATTGTATCAAAACAGTTTGATGAACTGAGACAATAAATATTTTGTATTAACGTGTAAATAAACATGGTGTTATATAGTCAAGTGGTCAGAACATATGGAGATTTGCTTTGGACATACTCATTTCAGCATGACAAGAAGGGTGAAAGACTACAAAGGCAACCTTGATGTTTCAGTAATTTGCAAATCATTGCTTTCACAATAGCTGAAATACAGCAATAGTATAAAGCAATTTTTTATTATACCAAGTTTTCTTGGAGAGTAAAAAAGAGAGCAGTAACAAAATACTGAAACTGAGAGAAATACTTGCACCTTTAAACACCTACCTAACTTATAACTTAAAGTGCTAGTATTTGTGTGAAATGAGTTGCCTTTGAATACATAGAAAGATGCCACTAAGCAGGGCAAAGTTTGCAGTCAGAGATAATTTTTTACTAGAGAAGGTGTCATCACTGGGGTGGGGGGTGAGAAGTTGAGAGTGATTGCTCTGGGTTTTGTTCAATTATTTTATTCAATGGGATAGAAAGGCAGTTGGTACCTGTGGAGCAGAAGGGAAAGATAACAAAGCCATTAGACTTATCCTGTGGTACAGAGAGAGAGAGAAGAAAGGGCGAAGGAGGAGAAAGTATTTTTAAAAATTCAATGTGATTTTATTTTGCATTTGATTCTCTAAAATTTGCTCTTGGTCATTAACCACCATTCATAGCAGTGTATGCTACACCCTGTGGGAATGAGCTGAAATCACAGGCATGGATTTCAGTGGGCTTTGTTGGCACAATTATATCATTTTGTTGTCTACGTCTTGGTAACTTCTTTCAAGAAGAAAGACAGACACAGAAAATGTTTCAGAAAAGGTGCTCTGCATCACTTTGTTTTGGGAGCTCATAATTCCACAGGATGATGAGTGGCATTTCTCACTGTGGTTCAGTTGTGAATGACATGAAATGAAGTAAACCACACCAGACTGATATGACTACTTCTGTATCTAATTCTTTCCATTGTTATGGGGGTAATTCCGGTATATTTTTCTAGCTGAATTGTAAGAGTGCCTAAAGAAAGATGTCAGAGATGAGCTTTTATTTTGGGAAAATATTTATTTCCCCATGTCCTAATAAATCCAGTCATGTAAAAGAGACTGCAGGTGCTGCTCACCCTGTTCTCTTCAAAGGTTGGACTTAACCCAGGTGAAAATTTTGGCTCCATGAAGTCAGTGACAAAACTCCCACTGACTCTGCTGAGGTCAGGAAGGGTAACATTAGATATTTGTCACTATGCTGTCTTCCCTATTGTCTCAGTAAAATAGGTAAAAAGTGGTTCTAACTCAGATTTACAGATGTATAGTTTTCACGCCCAAAAAGTTGTTGAATGAAAGCCGAGACACATATTCTTTAAATGACTGTAGCATATTTGGGATATAGTTAAGTTACAGGGTGTGTACAGCAGGGAATAACACTGTGTAGATTAAGAATTGTTTACCCTGCAAATCCTAGGCAACAGCCCCCATTTTTAAAGTTATGTGTGAGTGATACAGGATTTCTCAGAACTACCAAAATGAAAATCAAACAATAGCAAGATGACATGTATTATAAACATGTACCTGTAAATTGTAAGGATTTTTTTTTCTCCTTTATTACCATTTATATTATCATTTGCACTAAAGTAAAATGGGGATTCTAACTGTGTTGGCTGCTGAACCAGCTAGGGAGTAACCAAGCAAAGAAGGAGGAAATAGAGACAAAGAAATGTGGCTAAAAGTCATGGGTTGTCTAGCTCAGCATCATACAGACAGTCAGGGACAAAACAGAACCAGTGCTGAAGATTAAGGGTGTTGTGTCCTAGAGCATATGCAGATGTTATCATAGGAAGAAATTGAAGTCTTACACTACTGTACATTGACCTATACATTACCTATGAAGTGGTGCCATTTTTCCAAAGCAAAACTATTCAACTTTTTAATTCAATCAACATAGATTGGCTGAAGTTAAAATAAATGGGATTTTGAATGTACTGGCAGGTATTTAGCAGGCAGTTTTCTGACTGGGCAAATATAAAATCATCACAAAAGATAGTTGATTTGACATTAATTTTAGGATTCCTGTTCCTGCTCATGTTGATGAATGATGGTTTCCAGCTACCCAGAGGTTTGGTCTCATAAGAGGACAGCATTTTGGTGAAAAAAATCCAACCACCAAAAATCTTAATCTGAGCCATTGAAAGGATAGAATTATATTAAATAGCACAGGAAACAAAAGCAAAAGAAAGATCTTTTTATATAGGAGTTTGGAATAAGAATATCCCCTTAAAAAATGCAGTTCACATAGAAAAAAAAAGGCATAGCTAATTTCTCAAGTAACAAGCAAGATAGAAAATGCAGAAATCAAATTTCTTAAAAGAATTGCTACAGGAAATCTATGTACTATCTGGGCACTAGACCAGAGCAATTTGTGTGTGGTTATCTGAATGCAAAAACAATATGCAGCTCTAATTGAAGGAAGGGGAATTTGGCCCACAGAGTCATTGTTTACCAGTCGAAACAGAGATTTAAGAAAATATGGACTTGTCTAATTTGTAGTTTTGGAGTAAATCAAGGAGTGCTGTTTAGATTAGTTTTTGCTGAATGCCCCTGTTTACTTGAATTAAGTGCTGCTCAAGAAATAGAAGAAGACATAGACCAGACATTCTATAATTTAAACAGTCTGATAACAGAAAACATACCGTATGCTAAAGGGAAGTGTCTGTTGATTTTGCTTTACTTTTCATTCATTTACTAATTTAAATAGATTTTAAGCCACCTGCATAAATTTGAGCATATTTGACTAAGAGTTGGCCAAAGACCAGAATAGCAGCAGATGCAGCTCAAGAGAAGGAAAGTCCTGTTGTAGAGCTAGAAGTAAGTTGAACTTTAGCAGTACAGATGAACCCATGAAGACCTGCAGACTAAGAAAAATGAAGTTCATGACATGGGAACTGTTTAATCAGGAATTATATGTAAGTGCTGTGCTGAGTTAGAGGATGAGGCATAGGGTGCACATGCAGGCATCTACTAGTAAGGTAGCGTGGTGCCCTGAGGAGTGTCAGCCTGGCCCCCAAATGAGCCAAAATCCTGAATGAAACTCACTGACTCCCCAGTCACTGCATGGAGACAATTAGAAATATCAGGAAGATGACCCAAAACTTGCACTTAAGCAGAAATGTATTTAGTACAGAGCTGCATCTGCACTCTTGCTTCATCTCTGGAAGATCCAGATCCAGGCTTCTCTGCTCAGCACACAGGGCCCAAATCCTCTCATAGTCTGTATGGTAAAGGCAATATTTGGAACAGACTTCATCCTACCTGCTGAAAGTGAAAGATCAAACCATAGCCAAAGCCAGACAGCCTACAAGAAAGTGTGACTATGTACTTGGTGTTTAAGGTGCTGAACTTGGTGGTTTAACTAGGTACAAAACTTTTGCAGTTATGGTACTGAGCTGATCTGGGCTGCGATCCCAGATGTTAGGACTGCAGCCTGGAAGGAGATGTGTGTTCCACCCACGCCCTGCGATAGCACAAACATTAGCAGAGAGACTGTGTTTCTCCGAGGTTAATGCTTTACCACGGGAATACAATCTGTTTCCCATCTGCCTCTCCGACCTCTTCTCCCTCCACCGGTGAATCCTGGAACAATTGCAGCAGTAGGCATGTGGAGCGTGCTTCCTTTCCTGAACCACAGAGTGATTAGGGCACTCTGCTGAGAGATATGGGTTTGAATCCCTATAAGCAGGTTAAAATATTATTATAGTCCTTTTTCATCCAAATCCTGGGGTTGAAAACCAAAAGTAACATCAAAGCAGTATCATTTCCTTCCTATGCTTAGCAAAACTTCTAGTAACATGATGGGTATACAGTGTTCATACAGCCCTCAGTTTGATCTTGTTGCCAGTGTGGAAGATGTATGCTAACTGTAGTGAATTCAGTCGTCTCTCACTCAAATGACTTATTTTGAGCATGATGGAAAAAAAGCTGTCCTTCGGGAATTCTTTGCCTTGCTTCTTTTCTGAATGGATTGTATAGGAAATAATTTTACTTAGTGTTGTCCCAGATTAGGAGACATAATCCTTTCTTCTTTTCTAAACGCACAACACACTCCAGGCACTTTCCGCTCCCCTGCCCTGACCTCCTTCATTTTTGAAAGGTTTTTCTACTTGTACTGAACTCCCTGTGTTAATACTCTCCCTGTTGCAGCACACTGGTGGAACGTACAGTCCTGTCCCAGATACAAATGTCTGGCACAATGTTCCCAGCTTGGAATCGGCTGTTTATGACTTTCCCTAGCAGCATGACAGCGCCCTGTGATTAAATACATTCAGATTTCTCTCTGTCCTACTTTAGTTTATGTTGACCAAAAATATGACATTTTAATTCACCTACTTGGAACCTCACCAAAATGAATCATTACTATTTGTTTGAAGATGTGGCTTTGGGAACATGCCAATAAACTCCTAAGAAAACAAAGCTACAATGAGATATAAATAATAGGCGAGAATCTTTCTACATGCAAAATGAAGGTAGAATCCAAGAGGAGTACAACGCTGGGCTGATACTGGGTCCATGTGCTGGAACAGAGCTTTCATTTGTAACCAACAAACTTAAGTGCAACAGGATTATTCTTAAGAGTTGTGTGAATTTGGTCATCCTGAAGGTAATTTGCTGTAAAATATGATTTAGATCAGTTCAGCACTATTCACAGACTGCTTAACATTTCCAAATAGTTTTGTGTAGAAAAAGGTGGAGAGAAGGAGAAAAAGGAAAGGAAGAGCTAGGAAAGGAAGAAAATCTTCTTTATTCTCTAGGTCAGACTTCAAAACGGTCGCAGCATTCCTAAATTTGTCTGGAAGTATTTCCACAGATAAATAGCTTCTGTTTTCTCAGGAAGGTCTCTGTTCACCATGTCACAGCATATATGGCAGTGGAGTTCACAGAGTTTTTCTTTTTTTGTATTAAATATGTAAATACTCAGTAGAACAGAGAAATACATAATGTAATGATTTTGCTACTTGACAGTGGTTTGACTGATACCGTGCATAGGAATCTGTCTTCCTTCCTTTAGTTTAGGAAAATATGTGTGTTTGTACAAAGTATAACTGTAGCAAGGGAAAACATTTTCAATAAATGAAAATTTTCCTGAAAATAACAAAAATGTTTCAGTAGAGGTTACTGTAGGAGAATCATGAAGTAACCGTTCTTCAGCTACACAATGCACAGTACCACCCATAGGACAGGCTGCCCTGTAGATAAGCACCAGCTGCTATCTATTCTTTTACAATACTGATAAACTCTGTAAAGACAAAGTGTGACAACATAAGGTCCCCAAACCTTGTTACATCAATTTTGTGCTGGTTTCAGGTCAAGTTCTGGTTTATCTGGATGCAGTTCATTTGACTGGGCTTATAAGATGAATCTTTCACAACTTTTTTTCTAAAGTATTTGAGATTCAGCATTGAGAGGCAAAGATAATAGCAAAAGTGTGATCTCGCAGTGAAAGGCTGAAAACCAGGGCATCTAGGCTCAGGTTTTAAAGGTTTATGATTTTCAGACGTTCCTCCCTGGGAAATATTCCAAGGTGAGCATCCGAAAGCTAGCTGTCACACTCCTGAAAGACCTGTCCTTGGTTTCTGGTTCCAAGCTTCATCTGACCACTGTTAAAGTTTAATTCAAAAACCTGGTCATTTGCTACTTCTCTTCTCCAATGCAAATTATTGAAGCGGGCCAAAAAACCCCTAGAGAATTGCTATTTGTGAAATATTTCTTTTACTATGGCAGTTTCTGAAGAAACAAACTACTGAACTTGGTAATTTATCTACTTTTAAAATTGGTATTTAAATTAGGCTGATATAAAAAATAGGTTTAATGTGAAACAGGAACACCTGCAAGAAGGTCCAAGAACAAAGAACTGCCATAGGAAGGAAGCCTTTTTGAAAGTGTACAAGTCTTGCAGTGTCTCAGGACAGACAGACGAAGCCTGTTTCACACTAAGACTTTTTAAGATCTAGTCTCAGGTTTCAGTTCCTGCCTGTCCTGCTCCACAGGCCAGTGATGGTCCGATCTGAATGGCAGAGTGATCCCAGTGAGAGGAAACAGTACTGAGGGCTGGATCTCCCAAAGTTAGCATCCCTGCCGCCGGCCACACAGTCAGGCTGCCTTTTCTCCTCTTCATCTTGAGCTGTTTCCCACATGGCAGAACAGCACTTTGGAAGGTGGGTGGCTGCTTGTGGCCTCTTCCTGGAACATTAAATAGGTCCTCCTGGAAAAGCTAAGAGACACTCCTATATGTTAGTAAGAGAAGAGAAAAGAAAAGAAAACACACCACCTATCTTATTGACTTTCTGGGCAAATGCTATAACCAATAGATTATTACAAGGCCAAAGAAATCCTTTTCTCTTGACATGTTCCTGGGCCAGTACTTCAGGGAAAAGAAAAAAAAAGAAAAACATCTGCCAGTAGGGAGAGTGCAGGGACAGAGACACCTCACTGTGGCTCCAGGATTTAAAAAACACTCATCTGCCTCCCTCTTTTGTGTTTTACCTTGCTCTGGGTAACTACAAGACAGTGTTAAGTTGGAAATCTTATGGTGCTCACTGTTTTGGCTCTCGCTGTGTGGCACCAAAGTCTCCACACCCAGCACAGAGGGCTTCTGGCCATCTGAAATGAGGTTTGTTACTCCATTTCAGGGGGCTGGAGTCCTGTCTGGGCTTGACCCTTGAATCTTTTTCTTCTTTCCTTTTTTTTTTTTTCTATAGAGTTTATAGAGGTAGAAATTTTGACCTGTCAAGAGGTAGATTCTGCAGAGCAAGAGAAAGTGATACAGCTATCAACTTCATGACAAATGACAGTGATTATATCTTAGCAGGACATCTGTGACTAATTTATGGCATCACAGGTGCACAGAAGGCAGGGGCAAGTAAAGCAGTTCAGCAGGGAAAGGACCTGTAGCAGTCTCTCGATAGGGACTTCCAAGGTTAATTGATTAGGGAAAGGAAAAATTACACAGACTGTCATGATAATTGTTTTTCATATCAAAAGAAAAAAATGCTTAGTAAAATACAGGAAGGAAGGGAGGAAGGAAAGAGGGAAGGAAGGAAGAATGGAAAATTAAACTATAAATGCCAAGTATTTTTATCTTTAAACTACCACATTGTTTCCTTGTTTAAAATGTTTTTAAAGGCCAAAGAGGTATTTTCACTGAAAATATTTTCTTCCATTATAATAGCCAGTAGGAAAACACTGAACAGCTGTAACAGCTATAACGTAATACACCCTGTAGCAAGCAAAATATGTACTTGAAATGAACATTGGACAGCGAGTGCAGCCTGACCCACTTCAGCAGGGGACACCTATATGAACTAAGGTCAAAACTCCTCTTCCATGATTTTACAAAAGGTTAGCACTATCTTCAAGAGCAAGTCTGCCTGCCTGCTTGTGACCTGGAATAAGCTGATTAAATTTGCTCTGAAAATGGAAGGATGTGAAACAGCTATGCGATGGTAGCAGTCTGATCTTTGGTCTGATTCAAGCCCATCAAAGCAAGGGCCAAGGAGCCACTCAAGAACTCCACCAGTGGGATAGTTCCTGAGGTGATGAGAGCATCGTGTCTGGTTGCCTCTGACTTCTCAAGCAGGGACCCATTGATATCTGGGGGTAATGTTGGGAGAGTCTTTGGAATGACTCACATTTTTGGTTCTGTGGCACCTTAATGATTCTGCTGTAATGCTCGTAGGCCCACCAATGCATGCTTCAGTGACAAAACCTGCATAATATTAATAGAAAAAGTAAGAAATCAGATGCTAATACTTGTTGTATTCTGGAATCTTGAAAACAAAATTTCTGATTTCATTATCTGAAAGATATGCTTAATAAGAAGAGCTTTAGTATGTAAACTGTCTTGCTTAAATGCTAGAGTTAAAACAGATAAATACTGAAATATGGATTTTTTTTCCTATAATTTTTAAACTCTTTACATTGACTTTGTTAAAAGATGGTACAGTTTCATTCATATAGGCATTTAAAATTCAAGTGTTTAATATTATTGATTTACATTACTGAAGGTTTAGTCAATGGTATTGTAAAAAGAATTCTCAAGGCAACAAAGACCAAATATTTTTGAAAAAGCCAGTTTCAGCAGTATTCATTTGGTTATTATCTGCATTGGTTTATTTATTTTTCTATGACCACTGAATTTGCTTGGAAGAATGAGAATGCTTATTTATAAATAATTTTCTTAAGCACTCCTCAGTATGTCTTCCAGATCCGTAAGCATGAATTAGAAACAGATTTCATATACCATATGACCATACTGAATAGTAAAAGTAATGACAACTGTAATTGTTAATTATTTTGGTGGGGTTTTTTGGGTTCTTTTTGTTTGTTTGTTTGTTTTTTTCCTGGCCAGAAGAAACATTTATTCAAACAAATAATCAAAACCTAAATTAATTCCATTAGCTTATATTGTGCCCAGAAAACTGGATTGCCACTGAGGGCAGGGGATTCAAGAAAGCTCCATCTCATAGTCCTGGAAAAGAGATTTGTTTATAGTTTTCCTTGTAATGGCCATTTCAGTGGATTAAACTAGTTCAAAATATGACAGCTTTATCACAGAATCAGTGTGTGTCTAAGGGGGGGGGGGGGTAATAAGGAGTAGGTAATCTACTTTAACTTCCCTCCAAAGACACCCTATATCATAATCCTGCAATAAGTTTCACACAGTCTGACCCCATTTCATGCTTGTGAATTTAACCAGCGTTATCACTTTCAGTTGTAAAAAACCCATGTTCCTGCTCTAAAATCATAAGATTGGCCCATTAGTCAATAAATGCATGCAAAAACCACCACCAACAACAAACCCAGAACACCCTTCTGAAATTCTTTTCTTTATCTACAGGTTTTAAATTTTATTTTTATATTTCCCTGCTTTTCACAATCAGGAAAAATTGAAAGATTTTTTAAGAAATGACATTATAGAAGTCATCCTAATGTGATCGGTTATTTCAAAAAATTGAGGCACCAAGAAAAATATCTTTAGTGATCTTAAACATAGAATGGTTACTGTCATTGCCACATCAAAATATAAGCATCAAAAGAGCAAATTATAAACCAGAGAAATAGGGATTCAATTTTTTTAGCTTGAAATTGCAAAAAAGAACATCATGGACATTAATATCTTTGCTCTTTCTTCAGTGAAATTTTATTAGTTCCCTGTGATTCTATTATATGTTTCTTTTTGCATATAGAAAGATCCTTTTCTTGGAGCTTCTTTTGGTGGTTTTCTATTGCCTGATTTGAGGGGTCTGTGGTTAGGTGATTATTTATTCTTGCTCCTTGACTGGTTGAGCTTCTCTGATTTAGTCAGAAGATAGGGAAAAGCCATTATTTTTACTCTTGTTAGTAGATGATCCAGTTGCAATATTGATTTTTTCAGAGGTGGATGAATGCTACAGAAAAATATCTTTTTACAGAGAGGATTCAAGGAGCTCTAGAGATGATATTTAGGCAGATGATCTCTGTCTGAGTTACATTTCCCCTGAGGAGTGGGTTGGTCCAGGAAAAAATTTGCTTTCCTGATAATAAGCCTTTGGACATATTCCCAGGTAGTGGAACTAATTCATATGATACATTTGTATGCTGTTACAATCAAATTTTGATATATTAAACTACTTTTTAAAAAATGTTGTGTTTTAAATTTCCACTCCTAAGCCTGCAGTTAAAATTAATTTCATTATCCTTTCTGCTGTGGCATGTAGAATCTCTTATCTCCAGGGTGATTTTTTCATTTCAGAAGTATTTTAAAATTTCTTTTGTTATAAACTAACAAATAGAAAATAAACAGTGTGATTTCAAATTTAATCTTCAGGTACTTTTGAAAGAAACTGAAAACAAATGCATCTCTAATATAATGTTTTCCTTATTTACATTGAAAACAGCTTTAGGTGGATGAGGTTTGCCAGTGATGTACCTATGAGAAAGTGGTATTTCCCTGCATATGGATCATGTTACACTAAACAATAAATATGACTGTGAAGATTAGAATGGCAGCTTTATAAATATAGAGAAGAGTTAATAGACTCACTAGCAATGATCTGCTTGTGCTTATTCAATTTTCCTGCTGGAGGGGAAAAATAAAGGAGAAAAAAGTCTTCTACCTGCACTGAATTGATAAATACAGCATTTATTGCATAAGCACATACTTAGTTACTTCTTGACCTGGGTAGACTTCTAGTCATAAACCACATATTTAGTTCCTTTCTTTGTCTTCTTCCTGAATTATAGGTTAACAAATCATGGTTTTGTCCTCTGGCCTGTATGCTATCTGCTTTCACTGCTGCCTCACTCTTCTTTCTCTGTGCTGCTTCAGCGGTCCATGTTTCAAAACCATACTCTCCTCTGCTCCGTTATTTTTCTCCAGGATGTTTCAAAAAATTGTTCTAATGCAAATTTTCTTGTAAAAACATATTTACATACATAATTTTCAGTTTTTATACCAGCAATCCAGAGGAAAAATTGTTTTCACAGTTTGTAAAAAATGAATAAAGAATGGTTATGAAATATCAACACAAACTCCTAGGGTTGCAACATGAATTCTGGACCAACATGGCAAAAAGAAAGAGAAAGATACATTTAAATCACTTTATGTGGCTCCGTCGTCTTCAAATCTTAGAAAATATAGAGGAGAAGGAAAAGACAACAGAGGCATTCAGGAGATACACATGAAGAAGTTAAAAAAGAAAATTAGTACCTAACAAAAATGAAAGACAGAAAGTAAAGTCTGAAATTAATGTTGGGTCACTCCTCCATTTCCATCAAGCTTCCCCCGGTGGTGTTTTTTCTCATTCTTGCCAAACCTGGCTTTGTGTTTGGGCATTAAAATAAGTGCTGTAAGCTCAGCTGTGAATTTATATAGGCCACAAATTTCAAATTAGTATTCAGCCTATCCTGATATTTGTATTTCTTGGCATTTAAAAGAACAGACCTTGAAAATGTACTGCTCGAACTGGAGCTTTCTTATTTTGTCTGTCAGAACAAAAATGAGTTTTATTCAAGCTACAGAGCATTACTAAAGCTCTACTTTAAACTTCACATTTGCCTAAATTAGTGCAGTTGAGGAGTGTGGTGTACTTAGTGCAGTTAACAAGGGACTGCAGAGCAGAAGTTTTCTTCTCTCCTCTAAGGTCGGTGAGGGTTGAATCAACCCATATGCAACATAAACCAATACTCAGCTGTTGGGACTGATTTTTTTTTTTTTTTCTGGATTGTATGATTTAATGAATCAGCTGTAAAAACTTGCATATTCTTCTTCCCTTTTGTTGACCATCAGTTGCTTCTGACATGCACTTGATAAATATAGCAGAAAGTGTTGGCATATTGTAAACCAGATCAGGGCCAGTTGAGACAACGAACATTCCCTACATTGTGAATTCCAGTTGCGTGGAGCAACCACTTTAGGGGTTGAGGGGTTATTCCTCACTGTCCAAATGATGGATGGAAGATATCAAACAGGTGAAGTGTCTTTGTACAATGACTCAAGTAGAGCATGACAAATAAATGAGTATTTTGTATTTAATATCCTCTCCATTAAAAAACAGGAAAAAGAAAAAAGAAAAAGAAGAAATGTGGCTTTGACATTTAGGGAGGTAGAAGTCAATGCTCATAGTAGCTTAATTTCTTTGGGTAGTAAGTTTCTAGGACAGCTTAATGGCTTAATTAATGTTGTCTGTCATTGTGGATTGCAGTTTTTTAAAAGCATCCAGATTAATTTGGATGGACAGGTTTTATTATGGTTAGAAATTGAAATAAATTGTTGCAATGATCTGAACGTAGAAGTAGTGACAGGTAGTAGGGAAAAGGTGATGAGTGAAGAAGACAAAAAAGAAAGTCGGGAAACAAGTGCCCCACAGAGAAAGACACACAGATCAGAAAAGTGAAGGGAAGAACCAGGCGATGGTAGCAAGGACTGGAATTGAGATGATGAGCTCAAGCAATGGGATTTATTAGTTAGTTGCTTCTGCTTATTTACTTTTGAAAACAGAACCAGTTTTTTTTACTAAAATCAGCTAGTTTAGGATTTAGCCCAGAGGCTAGAGCCAGTTGTGGTCTAGATTAAGACAAGTTGTAGAGCAAAAGGGCAAGTGTGAGAGCTGGTAACAGGGCAATTAAGGCAACTTGTTTATAGAAGTATAATTGGCACAGGAAAAAAATCAACAGCACAGTTAACAGGAAGCCATGTTACTTTCGTTCAGTTTAAGGGAATAAAAAACCAAAACCAGCTATGTTTGTATGTTTTTATGGATCCGTATTCCAGTAGTTATGTATTTCCAGGGCAGCCTTCAGGCAGAGAGAAAGCAGGCAGTTCCTTAGACAGGTAGAGGTGCGAAAAGCAAGGCTTTATGTTTCCCTGGTTTCTGGGAGAAGAGGCTGTCTGGGAATATCCTAGGTATGAGGACAAAGTTGTGGGTAAAGTGAAGGCAACCTGATTTCTTCTCAGCACCTTTCTCCTGAGTGCTGAAGCTAGAGCTATGCTGGTATAGCTATGGCTATGTTATCATTACAAATTTGGTTGCTTCCCTTCAGCTCTGGCAAGAAGGGAAGAGGCAAAGGCAGGCTCTGAACTTAGCCAGGCACATGGGCAGCACGATCTCAACTGCTCGTTACTGCAGCCAACACCTTCTCTTGATCGTTTTCACCAAGCCACAAAATTGAATGTTAATGCCATGTGGTTTAAAACAAAATCCTGTGGGACAGTAGTACATTTTTACTGTTTCTGGTGAGAAACACTGAGACAGGACTGTATCATAAAGTTAAAATTTTATGTTGCTGCTGTCAGGGGAAGCAATAATGAAAACATCATCATTGCTGAAGTTTCATTGAGGGAAGTACTTGAATTTTGTTTCTTTTCCTCCAAATGCTAATAATAACAAAATGTCACAACACAATTGCCAAATGTATATCTTTTAAAAAGTCAGCAGGAAGTGGGGTCAGAAATAAATTGCTATGTGATTTAAAAAAAAAAATAATTCCACCCAACTGGTGCAGAAAAGAGCAAAAAAATGTGTCTCAAGATCTGTGTAAGACTATCTTAGCAAATAAGGAAAAGTTCTGGATTAATTTTCCCCCTGAATTGATATAGAAGAAGCATTCCATTTCAGAGATCCACCCTTTTGAGGTATTCAGTATATATCTGATATTTTCTGCTATATATAAATATAGTGAAATTAGATAATGGAAGCATTTGCTTTCACTTCTTATTGACTTTACCTCCAGAAGACAATTATCCTTGTTTTAAGAAGATGACTGATCTTTGCCTGGGAAGCAATCAAGCCTTCCAGTGTTTCCAATTCTGTGAGATCCTTCTTTATATGTTTCTATTGTGGGTTCTTTGTTATGTCTGATTTATTTTTTCATCCAAGATAAAAGAGGGGAGATAAGAGTCTATATCTGGAAGCAGAGTTTATAGGGAGCATTGCAGGGAAAAAAGCCAGTAAAAATTCTAATTAGCCAACTAAAACTAAAAGGATTTCTTCTTTCTGGGTACAAAAGACCTGAGAGAAGTCTGTTTTACTAAAGCACAAGTATCAATAATACTATTAAAAGAGTAACATTCAAGTGTTATTATTGAATACTTGCTATATATTATAAAAATTATATATACTAATATGGAGAAACTAAGACATTAGAAGAAATGAGTTAGCAAAACAATGATCAAGCAAAGGGACACATCTTTCTGGGCTAGCAAATAACACCAGGGACTGTGATGTCATATTGTTTTTAACCAGAAGTCAGAGTTTGCCCATCTCCCACCAACCACCTATACACAGATATATACACGTGTGCTACATGCATTCACACAGACAATTTTACCTCACTAAGGTGCACTGTCCTCCCAGTGAGGGCTCATGCCCACTCCCTGTTTGCTGACTGACTGCATCTAAATGAGTTTTGAACACTGGGTTTTATTTTCAGAATTTTTGAAGGACACCAACGGAGTCTGAGAGACAACTTTTCCTAAGATATGGCATATCCTTTGCATAATCAAAGTCTGAAGAAAAAATATCCAAATTCTGTGGCAAGAAATGGAGCAGTCTTGGTTGTTTTCTGGTGAATTCATGTTCATTTTGGCAGTTCTACTAATAAATCAAATGGGTGAATGACTGTTCTCACTCTGGGACCAATTGTCATGACACAGACTGTGTTTATGTGCTAAACTCTTATTACCGAAGCCACAGTGGCTTCATCAAAATTGCCTTTTGGACATGGTCATTGGTATGAATTAATCTTCAAAACTTGCCCTTACAGTGTAAGTCATCATGTAAGTTGGTCCAGGCCAAAACCAAGTCAGGTATAATGCTAATAAGTCAGTAATACAGATGATGATACCACTGAGCTGTGCTTTCATGCTAAAATGATTCTACTAAATGAAGTCAGAATTGTCTTTATTTTCATTGGTATTAGTGATGAGAATCACCAGAGTAGGGTTCCTAGATGAACAGTGCAGACAAGATGCCTTTCTGGTGGCTGAAGGTTGTCCTGACAATGACTTGGGTATGGGCATAGAAGTGATAAAGCACCAGTTGATTTTATTTTTTCCACCTTTAACAGTTAATTTTCTGGCACAACCACAGTTTTCTTACTCAGTCTTAATAACTTACTGTGCCCTGGATCTCAGTTCCTTTTGATAATGCTCATTTAAAGAGAGCATTAGTTAATGGGGGATAATTCTGGTTTTAAAAGATTGATCACTACACTGAAGAAGGCTAATAAGGATCTGGATTTACTAGAGAGCAAACAAACAAATAAAACCAATAAAGTAAAGCTTTTCTCCCCTCCAGCAGTCTTTTATTTACTTATGTACCTTTTGTCAACCAAGATTACTGAGAGTGATGACTGAACCTATAAAGATATGTACTGTGGCCTCAGCTGGGGTAAGAATGCAAAATTTAGATGCATGCCCTGGCACTTATCTGAGCTATGGAAAACCTCTTTTTCAAGTGCAACTGGACTGGGACAACTTTTTGATATTATTTTTAATACTGCCATTTTTGGTTGGGCTAGACCTGTTTTCTTAGGATACCAAACCATGAGAAAGTAGAAAGAAGAGCACAGAAACAGTCAAGGCAACACTAAGTGAAAGAAAAGTGTGCTGTGTGTTCCTTAATTTCACAAGAAAAAACTCCTGAAGAACTCTGTGAAATGGGTATAGCTGGTCAAAGAAGTAGATGTAAGCTCAGTTCTAGATGTTCCCCTTAAAAAGTAACTTTACGTTATGCTTCTGCTGCAGGTAACACAACACAAGTTACTCTCCCAGAAAATGGTGCCCCAGCCATAATAATACTGCATAGGATTTTGCAAAGGAGCTTCCTGAGGAGAGCAGAGCAGAAAGTTACATTTTGTTTTAATTCGGTGGAAAATTTCCAGATTCATATGACAGTAAGCTGGAACAGAATTTTGGCCAGAGGTTCTCAGAAACTGTAAGACAGAAAATACTCCCTTTTAATGGAAGAAAGAAACAACACTTGTATCCTACTGTAAGCCAATAAACAGGGATGAATTAACACCTCAAGAAGGTAACATTAGTTAGTACCACCCCACTCAAGGGGCCGTAAGATCTGCACAGATACTTCTGCACAGGTACTTCTCCACACTCTTGTTCAGTAACACCGCTTTTCTTGGGTGAACTGATGAAGCAGCTGTGCAAGCACAAAAGGCAAAATATATGGGTTAAAAAACCCCCAAGAAACCAAAACACTCTCTCAGGACCCCAAACACGCTTTACATTTGACCCAGCCTGGAAAGCCAGCAGATGGAGAGCCAGCATGTTACAGGAGAAGGGGAAGATGCAATGACACAGAAGGAATGTGGAAACTTGAAAATAGACTTGGCACCGAGTGAATAGCTGAAATTGATGACCCAGTGATGGATGGGTAATATAAAGTGACAATGAACAGAGAAAATTATTTCCCTGGGGAGCAGGCCTTTTTGGGTAAACCATCAGGATATTTGCCTGTAATCTATTTTTGCATGTAATTCTGCAATTAATCATTTCATCCTGAGGCATCTGCACCAAATTGTGAGGCCTTTTCATGCAAATGTAGGGTTTTCTATGTAGATTTCAGATAACTAGTTTGGGTTTTTTCTTCTCCTGATGTTGACACCACATTAAGAGCTAAGTCTTGTTTTTTACACAGAGGTGGACAAAGGATGTCTTGCAGGTTTCAGCTTCTGTTGAAGTTATCTATTCTTACAAACCAAAACCACGGCCTACATGTTAAAAAACTTTTAAAAAAAGGTTGTTTTCTTGTTTACATGGACTTTATAACCAGAGGAGGACAGGATGGTCTAGAAATAAAAGATTTTCCCCATCAGACATTGCTTCCCCAAATATTTTGAAGTCCAAATCTATCGTGAAAATGCAGAAACTTTTGAAAACTGTGCTTGCATGTAACACCAGAATTTCCAAACTTTTCACAGAGTCTTTCACAAGACATAAGTTTGGAATGTAGTTTTGGCCATGATTATTCACTCCAAAGCATTAACATTTTGTGTTAGAGGAACTGCCTTTTTGAAAGTGAAACTTCCTAGGCGTAAAACTGTATGGTGAATCTTTCATGAGCAAGTATTTTGGTGGAAGGCACAGAGAACCTGCATTATGGCCAGTTAAGTGCGGAGCAGCACTCCAAAGGAAGGTGCTGGGTATCTGTATGCACAGAAACACATTTTTATCTAGAGTAATCTCTTTCCATTGAAGGGTATTTTGGAGCAAATACTGTCATTTAGAAAACAAATTAAGAGATTTTATTAGTCTCTTGGATGCAACACTTTATTCATCTCTCCTATAAATTAGATTTAATATTAACTTGGTAAATTAAAAAATATGTTAAACAGAAAATATCTGTCTGTACTAGGCCTTTTAAACCACATCAAGGATAGACCTCAAATTATAATAGCTGCCATAAAAAAAACTTTAGTGTAGAGATTCAGCAATTATATCCTCAGAGACAGGAAGATGATATATCAGATACTCTTGGGTGGCATTGCTGAGAAATGCTTACTTTGTAATGGTGATTGTTGTGCATGCAGAGATGTAGTGGAGTAAATTAGAATTGCTGTGCAGAATTTAAGAAGAGTGAGAAGAAGCTGACAGCCAGGCAGGACATTCCGGACACCAGATCTCTCATCCTGAGGAACTAGTTAGTGATGCCTGAACATCTGTTGTACCCTCTTGTACATTGTACCCTCTGGGGCAGAGTCAGTGGCCGAGGTGCAAATATCTAGTAGATACAGCTTTACTGGGACTCTGACAGTGGAAGAGCTTAGGCTCCTGGCCCCAAAGGAGGGGAGGGGATGGACTGCTAGCCCCATCGTACCCCTGCTCCAGCCACGCTCTGGGGTCACTGACAGAAGAGCATTTTAGCAACACTTCTCCTGAGAGAAATGGACTCAACCTGTAGCTGGGTCAGTGGAAAAATTTATGAAAGCTGATGGAGGTGCAATTCATAAGAGCTACTTTTCCATATATTACATAGTTTAATGTTTGGAGGCAAGGTGCAGAGGTACAAAAAAATGCATATGAGTTCAAAATGATTAGGTATACAATGATATTTTTATTATTAAACATGAAGATACAGTCTATTGCAATGTATCGGAGCACTGTAAACATAAATGCCCTTTTCTTATACCTTCATACATGTCCACTGTTTGTTAAATGAACATTTGGCCCCATGTTATACAGTTGTTCTTCCATAGTCATGTAAGGTTATATAAAATGCTAGCTGGATTATCCAACCTATTTTCTTGGCAATATGGGTTTGATTTAGAAAGTTGTTTACTATGTTGAGTCTTGTTTAAAGACAACAAGGCTTTCATCATTTCTCATAGCTATAAATTAGTCACATAATACATTTACTCTTTTTCCTTGTCAAAAAGGCAAATCCATGTTTTTTTCTGGTTCTCGACTTAGTAGATTTATTGCATGCACTTAGATCCAGTTCTCACGTTGAACTTGTAGTGACTTGATGGTTAATCATCTGTCTTTCTCCCCCATCATACCCATACACTCATTTGAAACTCCATAACTTCTAGACTTGAGAGCATGTGTATAAAACTATACGTACACAGCTGCAGAGATCAGCTGGAGTAGCCATACACTTGAGGCAGCAAGGGAGACAAGTGGAATAAAATCTTTTTTCTCTTCATCCATGAGACTGTAGCAGCTTAGCCTTCTGATAAATTGTTTAACCTCTGCTGATGAAAACTAGTTTTTATGTACATATAAGAAAAAGGAGGAAAAATAAAAGTTCACATAGGCTTTGTGAATCCAGGAGGATAATTTTTCCTTAGGCTTTACTACTGCAGCCAGTTTTTTGCACTAGAGCTTTTACGCATGTTGATTTGTGGCCCTACAATTTGGGCATCACAACTTTTCTAATCTGTCTGCAAAGATGCTGATGAGACACATGTTTCTGATTGCAAACAGTATTAGGCTTGTCTTTGAAAGGCCAGATAATAAAACTATAATGTTCTTTCTTGTCTTTATAACAAAGGCATGATTTATTACTTTATCTATTTCCTGTTACTATCAATTTTTGTCCTTATAAACAAAATAAAAATTAAACATAATTATTATCTGCAAAACACTTAGGGATTATGAAAATGTTTGCTGTTATAAGGAGCATTTCCAGCCACTATTTCTAGATCCTACACTAAGTGTTGAGCAATGTATAGTTGCTGATATGAAAAAATCCCCATGCATTAATGTAGCAATTCTGATATATTGCAAACAGACATAATTTTCTGCATGGGTCTGTGAAAAAAAAGTCAGATTAGGAAATATTTGGAGCCCAGGTTTCCAGCTCAAATTTTTATCACCCCTTGAGAGAGGGAGAGGTCATTACTCAGAAGCAGTGCTTGTAACAACATGAAGTTTTGTATGTCACAGGCTTTTAGTTAATATGAAGTCATGAGGAAAAAATGTGTATTTGGTTTGCCTGGCTTTCTCCAAATTACTACATAGAGCAGCAGGTGCTGCATGTAACATGCACAAAATCAGTCATATGGCAGAATCCAAGCAGCAGATTGCAGACTCAGGGAACACAGTGATCAGGACCCATTGCTCTCCATTTGTCAGCCAGTGTAGAAGTGCATAAATGTTTCTAGCACTGATTTTTCAACTTTAACCTTTTACACAGCCAGAACAAGAGCATACTATCCCTGAAGATGCTTCTAATGTCCTAGGTGCTGGGTAACGGGTCTGTGGTCTCCCTTCTTGGCCTGTGCAGTTTCAGCCATGCTAACCAAGATGCTGGTTACAAGCCTCACCATACCATGTGTAGTGATTGAAGCATCAGCTCTATCTGTCCCCCAAAGGGCATATTCACTCTGCCATATATTGAAAGACAGCTTACCCTGCATATTTCTTTTGCAATCTATTCACTAAAGGGTCTTTTTCTGATCATGATTTATGGAGGGCTTGTAGACGATGAGCAACCCTTTCAAGAAAGGTGGACTATGGATGCATGCTTAATTCTTCATGATTCTACTGACTCTGATGTGGTCACTGATATCAATGTGAACCAAATTATTTCCCCACAAGGTTGTTGTTTTTTCTTTCCAAGATGCTGAGGAAATTAAAGTTCAGAGTCTTGAAAAAGCGAATTATGAATGTATTTCTTTAACCAGAAAAAAGTCATTCAGAAACATGCTGGACTTCATGTGGCCTCTATGGAAAGCATAAAGGTCAGGCTATTGCTCACAAAAGATGTATTTTCATAATAGTCTGGCTTCAGCAGCAAAGCAAGTTTAAAACACTTCTTTATTCAGGCTGAAGTTATTTTTAACCTGGATCATTTAAGTAATCTGAATTGCAGCACAGCCATACAAACAGTTGCCTTTGTTGGATCAAGTGGAAGGGTGTGATATGAAAATGAGGAACAAGCATCTGGAGGTGGGAAAGAGAGGGGATTGCACTGATTTTGTCTCCAAAGCTATCATGAAGCAATAACCAGAGATTATTAAGTGGACCTCTATTTACCTAAAATAAGCAAGACAGACAGATGTGTTCCAACTAAGTACACAAGAGCTCCAATAGTTTCTTCAAAGAAAGTGCCTGGTTCCCAAACTGTAAAGCAGTTATATTTCAGGCTTTCGGAAATTGCTCTTGAGCAGATTTGACCACACTGGATGATTTCATTCTAGGGCTGTCCTGCGACTCCTATTTACATAGTGCAGCTTCCACACAGAAGGGTGCTTGTTGCCTTAAGATCAATGCTCAAATGCACAAATATTCGGGGAGGAGACAATAGTAGCTAACATTACAATAGTAAAAAATTTTGCTTTGCAAAGACAGTGGATCTTCTTTGCACTTCAGATATTTAACACAGTGCAGACTTCTGCATCATCAATAGAGCTGTGAACATAAAGGAATCACTTGGAATCACACTGTTTCCAAGAATTTCCTTGGAGAAGAACACAAAGGAAACTGTAAAGGGAAAACTGTAACAGAACATGAAAGCAGATGAGGAAATAGGAACCTGTGTGACCTACACAGGAAAAATTATGTGGAAAACTAATATTTTCTCTTGAAAGAGAATAAGAATCTAGGGCATTTGTTTACATGGGCCCTCTGTGTACCACAAGTGTGTTTTTTCTGGATAAAACATATCAAAGAACCTCAGTTTACCTGCTAATATAACTTGTAATTTCTGCTGTGGACACATGCAGTGTGCTCCAGAGACACGAAAGCAAATCATGTCAGTAGGGCAGAAGGCACAGAGCACCACACTGTGCATCCCAGAACAGTATCAGCTTGTCCCAGAATAGTAGTACCACATGAGAGCAATGCTATTCCTGAATTAGTAAGTGATGACTTTTGTTATTGTAGAAACAGTGTCACGTGTATATTACTTTTTGAGAGCTGCCATAATCATTTCTGGATTACTTTCTCTGTAACACACCACTTTATGTTGTAAATATATATATGAATTGTAAGAATAAAGGAAATCTAGTAAAATGTCAAGACCTGAATGCTGAAAGAAAATTTTGGCATGTTAAACAAACCATATAATTTTCAACCTATTTTATGCATTACTTATGATGTTACTATGTTGCTTCAGAATTGCTTAGTTTTCCTCCACAGCAGTTGTCTTGTTTTCAGCACAGGAATATTTTTTTTTTAAATAACTGTGAAAAATTTGCCAGAGAATAGACTGAGATAAGCATAAGGAAAAAAAAGCTCACTTAAGCTTTTCAAAGTACTAAAACTTGCATTCAGGTGAACAAGTAATAATTACAAAATCATCTTTTTCCAGCTTTAAGAATACAAGGGAATAGTAAGAAAAATCTCTGGAGATCTGACAAAGGAGACGTGAGAGAAATATAAATGAAAAAATAAATGAAACAGATCATTTTATAGTGTTAATGATGTGTAGCTCTGAAAATCTAGGTTGAATCACCAGAACTACAACATATTTTTCCTGCTTAGCCCCTGGTGAAATATTTTAAATCATTTTACTGGTATAAATGTGAGTCAGTAGTTTCTGTGAAGTCTTGAGTACTGTAAGACAAACAGCTGAATGTTCTTTCTGGGTTCCCAAGAAGCTTCAAGCTGAAGTGTTTTCAAAAAAAGAAAAAAATAGAAAGTTCAGCAAAACAAATAAATCTCATGCAACTAAACCCATTTCTCCCTGTACTGTACCCTTACAGGCACAGTTGGTTGAGGTTACATTTTCTAACAGTCCTTTTATTTGAGATGTGTATGTGGAAGGTGTTGGGTACTCCGCTCTGTGCATTAGCTGCCAAAGTCTGTAGGCTCACTGACATCACTAGGAAGATGTTCAATGATTTAAGTGAGTTTTGGAAAATATCCCATATTTCTGATCTTTTTTAATGTAGAAGAAAATTGTACCTCTTCATTCAAGCCAGAGATAACAGGAGGGTGGATATGTGGTAACTGATGTGACTAAATTTTTTTAATATGGACTGGGATAAAGAAGTATATGAATTATTTTAAATATTTACAGTTCAGTTATCAGTATCAAGTGATAGATGCTCTTAAAGTTGAAAATAAGCAAATTTATGAAGTCACAAATCTCATAAGTCTTAGGGCTGTCATTTGCCTCACTATGTCTCTTTGGGGAGTGCTTTGGGGAGTGTTTGGTCAAATGCCATTATGAACTGCCTGTCCCACTTCTGATACACTTTGTCTTCATGGGGTATTTACTGGGGAGGGAATAAAGAAAATAACTTGGTGGTGGTGGTCCAGAAGCAAAGCTGTTTAGAGATAAATGTGCCGTGATAGTCAGCAGTCTGTTCACTATTACAATGCCGCAATCCCTGATTGCACTGTGGGACAATTCTAGTGCACTCGACACACAAACGTAATCCAGAACATGTGCGAACCAAACTAGCTAGAACTGCATTAGCTGGCATTTTTGTGCTTTTATGGCAGATTTTTACTGGCTGTGTGAGAACAGATGCTCTCTGGTCCAGCACACAGCCCCCTGGTTAATCCTTCAAAATGTTTTGAACAAATCTGAACCAGCAGAATGGGTTTATACTGGATCAGTTCTTTATGGCATGTGGCCATGGAGTTTTGGATCTGATAGAAAGAGCCCCAAAGCCAAATTTTGTGTCTTGTTGAACCATAGCCCAGGTAAACATGAAAATAATTTTTGTCCCATAGTACCAGATACTGCCATGCTGAATGGTTTACAAATGGGACATAAGTGGTCTCTGTAATATAGACACATAAATTTTTTTCTTTAAAACAGGGTCAAATTATTGCACAAGAAAATTAGACTTTTTTTTTCCTCCTTTTTTTCTTTCTATTTAGGTGGCTGGGGAATAGTGCTAACCTCATGCTTGTTGTCTCACACCCTGTGCTTATATTTGTTCAGGGACACTGCCTGTATCTGTTCTTCATGGACAAAATTCCAGAGGGATGCAAGCACTTTCTCTCCCTGTTCCTTTCCTTGACCCTGAATACTGGTCCTAGGAAAAAAAACTACCTAGAAAGCCAACCAAATCCGAGTCCTTATCCACAGTCGGATGCTGCTCATACTGCTTTACTTGTTCCTAAAAGCAGACTACTTCTTACTTGTAAAAAATGGCGGTGTGATAGAGGAACATTTTGGAAACTAGCACTCCCTCCAGCTCTCCCTCTTTTTCTGAGTGAACAAAACTGACTTAGGGTTTTAATCTAAATGTATCCTGAATTAATAATGTATCATTACGGTCATGTTATACAACTGGTAGCATCAAGAAACATGATTCTTATTTTTTTCCCTTCAAGAAACTCACTTTACATAACTATGATGAGGCTTGGGAGTCCTTTAAAGGGGAATACATTGATAAGATAAATCTGTGTATGAGACAAGTTAAACATGAAATGACACATCATAAAAGCAGCAAGTCTGTTGTATATATCCTAAATTAATCATATTTTAACAGCAACTGAGAATCTCAGTACTCTGAGATAGGTTGATGAATACCAAGGGACAAATTAAGACTTCTGTGACACAGAAGTAGTACTAGTGCTTCAATTAAAGAATGCTTGGTTTCAGCCAGCAAAAGAAAGCACAGATTTTTTCCTCAAATCTTTTCTTCTTAATCTCCAATCCACTGGATGCAGAAATTCAGTGGGGGCCTGATTCAGTTCCACTGTAGTCAGTAGAAAAGACTCCAACTGGGATTTGAATCAAGTCCTTACTAACACTACAGGGTGGGGTTAACAATGTAAAAAGCTATCGTTTCCAGATCTGACTATCTAAGACCAGATGTGCAAGGCAGGAAAACCATATGATTAGATTCAAACAATAAATAAAAGAGGAGTTGCCCTTGTTTAGAAGCATTTTCCACTAGTGGAGATTTTCTAACCATGACAACATACTGCAGGATTCAGTATTAAGTCATTGAATGGCTGAACCTCTATCCAGCGAAGCCTACTGAATCTTTGGGGAGTCAGGATTAGCTAAAAGAACAAATGTAAGAGACCACTTCATGTCCAGCTAAAGCCAACAAAGGTTTTAATACTGAACTTTCTTCTGGTTTTCATTTTCTGCATTTCGAGTTACTTATCTTATTTGAATCTCTTATTGCAGGATCCTTTTAACTGTTGTAGTGTGTTTCCAGTTAAAAAAGTAGGCATTGTTTGAAACAAGATATTCCTTGAAACCAGCTTTGCCTTGCCTTTCCTTCTCTCTTTCCTTGCCTCTCTCCTTCCCTCTCTCCTCTTTCCTTTATTCCTTCTCTTCTCTTCCTCCCTTCTTGTTCCTCCCTTCCCCCCTTCCTTCCCTCCCTCCCTTCTTCTAACTCTTCCATGTAAAAACCAAAACCAACAGAATCCAAAAGAAAAATAAAAAACCCCCACAACAAACCAAACCCAAGTGGTCTGCATATGACAGTCTTACATATTGCAGAAATTCCCACATTGTGGTGGTTACTGAAATGAGCACGCTGTGGGTCCCTTCTCTCTTTTACACCTTGTATAATATGAGTTGCCTGTTTAAAATGGGTTGGAAATATTGTAATTCTGATTTGCAGCTTTTTTTGCAATCACTTCTGCAATTTTTTCCACTGAGACAAGTGTCTAAAGGAACTGGAAGGCAAATCTGCAATTTTTAAACTTCATGTACTCTTCACGTGTGTGAATGGAAATTGTGACTCTGTGACTTTTGAGGTCATTTGCCATTGCAAAACATGCAGTCAAATATGCTGTGGGGAGAGTGAGAGGGAGTTAAGAGGTTACTCATAACTGGATCAGTCCCCAGAACCTAATAAAATATTTGGGCAGCATTTTCAGGGTAAAGGGCCCTGTGCTAACTTGTCTTTAAGACTGCAAGTTTTCACAACTGTGAGTAATTGGATTAGTGTCTGGAAGCAGCCACCATGAAGAAGGTGCCTGAATAGGAGCTGAAGCTAGAGTCTTAGACATACTTAAAACTCTAAATTTACCAGTCACTACTTTCCCATTTATTATTGCTGTACAAGAAAGTAAGGATTTATACATTAGCACAAAGGTGGACATTGTTGCGTTTTCATTTCCATTCATTTCTCTGTCAAGGAGGAAATAACCCACACCTGGAATGCAAACCTCCTCTGCTACTCAGAGAGCAGTTAGACAGAACAAAACACAACTGTTATAAATCCCAAGGCAGATGCTGTGAAAGCTTCTCTCTCCCTTGCCACTAGTATCATGTTTATTACTATAATTATAAGATCTATACACTATGGCAATAGCAAGTGAAGGATAAGGTTAGATGCTATTTTTCCCCCCTCCACAGAGGAACATGTTACAGGAACATGACTTTCCCAACAAGAAAATTGGCCAATTTTATTGTGCCTAAAAAGGTAGATTTAAAAAGAAAGAAAAGTAGCATCATTCTTAAATAATGTATGGAACTAATACGGTACAGAAGGCAGAAGATGGGTTTCTAGGCTGTAGTTCAAAACTACTGCAGAATCTGTATGCACAGGAGGAATCGACTCTTCAACTTGATGGAGGTCAGCCTGTTCCGGCTGAGGTCATTCTGATTAGTTTGCGCAGCTACTGAGCCAGCTTGTAAACAGATGCTTTCTTATAAGTTGATGGTTTAGAAGAAATTAGGCCAAATGCTTTGATTGTGGTTGATGCAAGAAATCTGATAAATACAGCCTTGTATTTTCTAAATTTTTTCTGTTTGAAATTTTTAGGCAGCAAAAATATAATATTATACTTAATAATAAGTAAGTTGATGACATAGAAAAATCATGAACTGAAAATGTGCAAAAGATTTGTCTGAGCTACACCATCCCTACTGTAGTAATTTTTGTTGGTCTTTGTAAGAACCCTGTGGCAAAATATCCCTTTTTGATTTATGTTGCAGCAATTAATTAAGGCACCAAGCAGGTCCTGGGAGTACTCCTTCCTACCAGGTGTTATGTGTATCTGACTATGAAACAGACACACTTTTGCAATTTTTGCAAGGAAATCACAATGTCTGCTGTTAAAAGCTGCTTTTGCCCTTCTGGAAAGATGGGATAGGCTCCTTTCACTCAGAATCAGTCTCAACATTTAGTTCAGAAGGTGCTTAACTCCACATACCAAACTCTGTTTCAGGAAGATGGTGAAGCTGTACATGTCTGGAATTTCCCTAGAGATGGATGGCCAGCAATTCTTATTCTTTTTCATTCCCTTTCTCCTTCCCCTGTTTAGGGGCGGGGGGGAAGTTGAGGGGTGAGGTTGAGGGGGAGTGTTTATTTTTTTTGTTTTGTTTTGTTGTTCCATGGTCCTTATTCAGGCTTGGCCTTAATTAGATTGTCTCAGAAAATTTGCAGTCCCTGATAGTCACCAGTTGTCAGCTCTTAAGCAAACACAGCCATGGATACACTGAGCTGGATTCTCCTGTCACTTCCTATATTCCCACTTTCTCCACTCACCTAGTGGCCTATCACTGATTTACACCAGTGCAAATAAGATCTATCTGTTGGCTTCACAGACACACACTGGGTGCTCCTCTTGTGAAATGATACCTTTCTGAATTGTCGTTTCTGTAGGCATCTGGTCCCCAAGTAATGAAAGCAAGGGGTGTAGTGGCAGGGAAGGACAGGAGAGGGACAGAGGAGAGGGTCTGCACCAGTACCAGGGGTCTGCAGAGCAAACCCACCTGTTAATAGAGGTGTCAGATCTGCCCAAGTTTGCAGTGAGCAGGAGTGCTGCAGTTGCTTAGTTTTAAGCACATCAGAAGGTGCCAAAGCTGAAGGCTAATGCTGGGTTTCTTTCATTTAAGTCACAGCTACCACCATCCTATGAAACAGAAACTGTTGACCGCATCAGCATGTTGCCGATAATAGATGCATCTAGTAATTTACAGAAGTTGCTAGCACATATAGCCAGCATGCTTCACAATTTTGTTACAAATTTTGGCATATGCATATGTCATCTACAGCATAAAAAACATCATCAGAGTATAAAGTATGCAGATGCGTATGCCTGGGCTGAGGCACAAGTTAAATGCTGAAATGAATGTGAAAGCCTATGTCATTTCATCACTTTTGGAACCACAATACAGAATAAAATTTAACTGCCTGGTCACCTGTCAGCAGGTATTTTTATGCTGTACACAATTTAAGGAAATATCAAATTTTGTCACAGAAATGTGAAGCATGTTGTGTGTAAGTTAACAGGACCTAGACGTGGCTTCACAACACTGCTAACCTGGATGTGAGGTGGTGGAAAAACTGCAAGTATCTAGTAAAAGATAGACACCTGTAGTAAGCGAAACTTTTCCCTAAAACTTTACATTAACATGTATATTTAGAGAATGGAGGAGAAGCAGTTAACAGAAATGTTATAAACTATGGAGAAATTCATTGCAACTGAGAAATGACTGGAAATTGAAAGCACTCTCTCAGGCTTTAGTCAGCAGATGTCCTGCCATTTGGGTTCAGGACTGTTCATGCTCTCAAATCAAAATCACATGAGGACCTTTGGGAAGCTGAGTTTTCAGACTGTTTCCCCTTGCGATCTGTCAGAAGTTTTCCATTAAGAAAATACCACCCTGGACTGGATCTTGTTAAGATCATGACTCTGAGCTCAGCCCTTCCCTCTCTCTCTAATAAATGACCTTTCATAAGGACTTCTTCACTACTGATTATCTGTTCTTTTCATCCCAGATAATTTTTTATCTGCAGTGTCAGCTTTTTTTCTGCCTGTTCCCCCAAAAGAGACTTTGAAGGTGTAACTTCCCTAGAGAACTCACCGCTTTCCAGAACCAGAATGAGATTTAGCTTCAAGGAAACTTTTTTCCCTCCACGCTCCAGCCCCAAACCTGTGGATTTTTCATTTACCAGGAGCTGTGCTTCCAAAGACCTGCCTTCAGCCTCTGGGCAAACCTTCAGGAGATCCCTCATCAAAGCTGATGCAAAGCTTCCCCCTCAAAGCTGCCAAGGATGCTTGGGAGCACGCGGTCCTGGGACATGCTGGCATCACTCCTGAAGCTGTGCCCCCCTATTCAGCGGGTTGTGCAGTCGCCAGAGGATGGATGCAGTTCTGCCTCTTGACTTTCTGCGTTTTGGGAACAATTCAGGCACAACACGTCTTTCACAGGTGTCTACTTTCCCAGTAAAAAAGCCATAATTTGGGCAACAGTTGCGATTTTACTGTTCATGTGATAGCTACAGCTGGGAGCCATACACGCAGAGGAACTGAATATGGAGCCTGTCTTCGGCACAGCCTTTGCTGGAGGAAGCTACATCCCTATTTTACTTCCTGACCTCATGTATCTCATCTATATGACTGGGAGATTGTTAGCCTAAGAGCATATGTAAGATTTGGCTTCGTGAGCGACAGAAAAGCAATTAACCCTGCCATGAGAGTGTATCATACTGCCAGGAGGCATGAGGAAAGGCTTAACCCGTCAGCGTGTGAGACTTGACCGTCTCCCTAACAGTCCTATCTGAGCTCCGGGGCTGCAAACGCAGCAAGGACTCTGTGTGCTGCACCACCGCCCTGGGACCCTCACCCCTTGGGCTAAGGCCAAAAGTCCCCATGACTTGACCTACATGACTAGGGTCCAGGGACTGGAATGCACTGGTTTTGAGGATTCTAACTGCTTTTTGAATGCTCTTTCTTTTTCCTCGATAGTAGCTGTATCCCTTTAGATTACACTTTGTTATGCCTAGGAATGGTTTCTGAACACATCCGGAACCATGGGTAAAGATGTTTTTTTGTCATTCTTTCCACATTGCCAGTCTTCCTCACATAGACCTACCACAATGTGTTCTGCACTGTGTAATCAAATACTGAAAAGAAGACAAGCGCAACACAGCTCAGCTTTGCGGTTTACCACGTACATGGCAACGCTGACTCTGAATCACCGTGCCAAAGCAAACCCTGGTCTCAACCCCCAGTTTAGTACGATGTGTGAGTTTTATCTAAGTGGGTCTGACAATTGATAAGCTGAGGTCTGCAGTGCCTAAATTAAAGTATCTATATCAAGAAATCAATAAGCCTCAACCAATTCCTTCAAATGAACTTCAGGATAAGGGATAATCTTAGGACAGTAAAATAACAGAGACTGATGGGATCAAAGTAACCACTAAACCAGTGGTGCTTAGTTTGATTCTGTTGGTTCTTCATTTTAGAGTGCTTGGTTATCTGAAAGCTTCAGAGATACCCCTGAATCCTTACCCTGAATGGGAAAAATCACATATCTCTACAGTTGCATTCTGATCTTGTTCTGTTTTAGATTAAGTTTATTATTAAAAAATCCTTCATGTTTTATATTATTTTCATATGTTGTTTATGAAGGGTTAACAGCTGATTATTATCTGTGATACAATGCAAGCAATGTATTGCAAATGATTAAGAGCACATCTGTAGAAGATACAGAAAGTTATGACGTACCTATCGATCTGCTTGATGTTGTGGCAATTGACTGTGGCATTTATTAAAGCAGGTGTCATTACCTACCAGGAAAAAATATAGCACAGAGAGTGGACAAAGGGCAAAGAAACTCCTGCAGTTTCAAGGCCAGTGCACAAACTTTCCTGCCATCTCTCCTTATTCAGTGCAGCTTTGTTTAACTTTTCCAGTGGGCCTGATGCTCTGCCCACAGTCATGCCTATCCTACAATTTTCTGCCTGCTTTGCAAAGATTTGCCAGGCTTATCTCTGTGCTGTAGTGTGCAGTGGCTGTAAAGGTGAGATGTAAGCCTGAATGTCTCTTGGGTCATATTCACATATAATGCCACTGAATATGAGAGTGTTTCAGATTAAGATCAGCTGCTACATAAGGTTTCCAGAGCCTGACTTCTGTGAGATGGAGGGGGTTCAGCTGCACACAGTACGTGGTCCGAATACGGCTCCCTGCTCAGCTTCCTTTCATGTTAGAAGGACCTTGGACCTGAAAGCCTGGGAAAATAGCTCATTCATTTCTCAACTAACAGTTTAGTAAGAGGTCAGAGTATGGCCCTCTCAGCCTCCATGTTGAGAAGCAAAGCACAGGAAGTAATTTCTTCCTTCCTCAACTACGAGCCCACTGAATGTTTAAGAAAAATGGGCCTATTCATGGTAGAGACTGAGTCTATAATTTGAAAGGAGATTAATTTTTTATGCTAGTATATATCAGAAAGGAAACTAGTTAAAATAAGATCCAGGTATTCCGATAAGGAAAGAATTAATTACAGATTTTAACAGAGCTGATGATTTCTAATTCTGGATTAAAATATAACCTCCAGTGTATGTCGACCAATGAGAAAAAACTTTTTTTATCATAATAGCTGATATATATTGTCCTTAATTGCCTACAAAATACTGACAGAAATTGTCTGTATAAAGAAGGCAGTACATATAGTTTTTTGCTTTGACATTGAACGTTTGGAATTTATAGACATGAAAATGTAAATAGAGATATAAATATATGCATAATCTTTGGTAAGGCAAATGAGGTCTACTGAATGTCCTGCACTTTTCAAAACTTCCCAAAAACCTTGTTATCCTCAGGGTAAGATAAACTTTAGCCATCAATAGATCAATTACAGATGCAATAGATACATAACACTTTTACTAGTTAAAGTAGTTTTAAAAAGTCTATTTTCCAGAAGTTTTACATACAGGAAAATTTAAGAACCCCCCTTAATATTTTAAATTTTCATTTTGCATTTGTGTGGGTTTTTTTCCTCAGTTTCTGATAGTTTCCCCATTTTCAGCTGTTAGTTAAAAGTAACGAAACACTAAAAGACACAATCTAATCTTGCTGCTCAATTGGATAGAGTCCATAGCTCTGACTCTCAAATTACATTTGGCTGTAAGAGTACATGCAAACCCTGAATGAGTAACGTAACATTTCAGGACCAGCGTTCCTTACATACTTTTCTTTCTACCATCCCTCCTTGGTTGCAATAAGGCTTGTAAGTAGTTGGTCCAGGCTGCTTTGGATGATCAGAGCCACCTATAAAAAGACGAGTGATCAAGCTGTGTGGCCTAGAGCAAAGGTATACCATGTAGAATATTAAGGATTATTCTGTTCATTTTATTCATGTGTGTGGTCCTGCATATTTCTTGCCTATTATTTACATTATACGGAAAATTTTTTCTGGTTACTCAGAATACAATATAGATATAGTACCTCTTTCCTATTTAACTAAGCAAGCTTTGCTTTCAGCCGTGAAGTCTTCACTACTGAAGGTTAGGATCAGACTAGGAATAGGTGAATGGGTGTTTCTAGTGGAAGATCCATTGAGTTTAAAATATTTGAGGGGAATGATTTGTGGTAAACATTTGTGTATTTATATGAGGACTTGCAGTTGATGCTTATTACCCCAAGGGAAGGTTTTAATGAAGTTTTATTCAGGAAAGTCCATATGTTTCAATACTAACAGAGGAAATAAAATGACACGTTTCATCTATTTTAATTAAATAAACATTCTTGCATCTCTTTTTATCTAAATTATTCTGTTCCATTTTACATGCATATAGTTTCCCATGAAAAAAAAGTGACCCCATGAGCTCTTCATTGAAGCAGTATTCCTAGTGATTGAGAATAAAAGAACAGAGGCATTCCATCTACCTACTTGTCTCTGTCTGTCTATGTATGTATCTATGTATGTATGTATCTATTTCTCTATCCTCACACTTTCAAGTCTGGCTATTCCCACACTTTCAAGCCTTTTGTCAGATGGTTTCCTATCCCCCAAAAATGGGGTGTTTGGGTTAGGTTTCCTTTGCCTTTATTTTATGTTTGGTCAGCCTCCACTGCATGACTTTGACTTATTCTTGTTGTTTCTACTTTCTTCCTCCTGCAAATGTACTGTCCCTGTGTGTTGCTATTCACTCTCAGGTAGGACCCCTCTGACCCTATTACCTCAGTCTTTTACACTCTTTTATTGTTATAGGAGGTATAAATGTATTTTGCAATAGAGTAGCTGTCTTATTCTCCTTAGAAAACACACTCCACACAATGTCAGGTTGTTTTCAAATTACCTTTACTTCAGCTCAGTCTTGCTCTTTCAGGAAAACTCTTAGTTGCCCACATCTGTCAGATGCCTCCAAATCCCTATTAATACCATTGTGTTGCATCTCTTCACACCTTAAAGCTCTTTGCTGTTAAAAGAGTCTTTCTGAGGCTTTAATTTTCCTTATAGTCTTCTGCCTCAGTCCTTCATTCAAATTATATCCTGTGCCAAAAAAAAATCCTGTCTGCTTCTGGGGTACTCCTGGCAAGCCATAAGGCTCTTCTGCACTGAACTGATTGAAAGCAAATTGTCTTATACGTGGTTTTGCAGCACGCAAACCCAAGGCCAAATCTAGCAAGGTGAGGGAGAGCTGCAGGGTCTCCTCATTGCAGAGTAGTGTAATGGACACAGCATATTCTTATTTTGACAATATCCCCGCATCCACCCTGTGGATATCTGTCCCTTGCCTATTCCTTTAATGGCACCTCTGTAGGAGTCTTCTCCACGAAGTTTGTCACAGGGTCACGGCTTGTCTCAGAGCCTCGTAGCAAAAGAAAGACTAGGAACTTAAAGACCTTAGCAACAAGCTTCCACCCTTTTTAGCACTGAAAATGCATTTAAAACAGACCAGATGTGTTCCCAAATGTAAAGATGAGTGAGGAATAAAAGCTTGTTTGATTCTTGATACAGACGTTCATTTTTAATTGAGACTAGTGATTTGTTCTAATTAAGAATCTGTAACACCATCATGATTTGTTTAGGCCACGGTGTTTTTCTCTAGTTGACAGGATCATTTATAATAATTAAATAATTTCCAAATTAAACAGCCACAAGAGTAGGGAAAGAGTGTTAATTATTTTTCTGAAAGAAAGACTGAAATGAACCATGGCGTTATCCTGATTCTAGTACGGCTGTTTCACTTTTCAAACTTCTATTCTTTCCCTCCCTCATGGTTTAAAATATAGTGTGAAAGAAATACAAATGAAAATAAAATGGGAAAGGATATATTGCTCTGAGTATTCTGTGCAAACAAAAGAGTAACAGCAAAATACAAGGACATTTATTTTATCTATTTGTTTATTTCAAGCTATTTAGAAATATGTTTTTCTGCCAAAACCCTGAGTACACATACAAAACCTTTTGTAATAAATCTTGGGAATTAAATCCAACTTCCATATACTGTGGAGAAAATAAACCTGTTATGAAAGACCTTACAGGAACAACCACTGTGCAAAATCTGTCCTCAGGTGTATATACAGCTTCCAGGGTAATCAGCAGAAGGAACATGTGCATCCATTCTTTTATCTCTCTGGATCTCCACAGAGATTTACAAATCATCAGAATTAAAGAACAAAGTCTAAAACCTATCAAAATCCCCCAAATGCCTGCTGGTGCAAACTAAGATATCGTTGAGTTTCAGGTTTGTTCCTCGGAAAGTTAATATTGCCCTGAATTGTATAGGGAGGTGAATTCTGTGTGTATATATTGGTGTAATGTGAAACAATGTCTCTTACATCTGTTTCTCACACATACCCATCTCAGGATATACTTTTTCAGATTTCTCTGACCTTACAATTTGTCCTCAAGCAAATGGGCAAAAAAGATGGGAAAAAGAGGAACCTCGACTCCATCTCAAAAGACACTCACTAGCAAAATGGAGCCAACAACTAACAGTGCTGTAATTTCCTGTTAATGCAGTTCAGAGCAGGAATGATATGGCAAGTTTATTTCTCTAAGGCAAAATAAGCACATAGGCCACCATTAGTGCAGTGCAATGTGTGCATTACCCAAGCCATGGGGAGACTCTTGAGCACTGACCTAACTCCATTGAGCATTACTCTGGAAGACAGTGTGTCTGCTCACAGTGGCAAAAGTTTTGGCTGTTAGTTTTAACTTATCTCTTGAGCCCATTTAATTTATTTCTATTTTAATCCAGAATTGTATTTTTACAGGGAGATGAATATGGGTCTTTTGTAAAGCAGGTGGTTTCTTGAATAGGCCTTCTCATTTTTAAATATTGGGAAAGAAATAAGACTTCCGTGGTCTCCAGACAAATGAGACTTAGAGGTTGTAAGTCTTTGACTTCCAAGCTGACCTTTCGTTACTGCCGAGTTGCTTTCAGCCATGCAAGACTTCACAGAACAAAAGTGGGATTAGATTTCAGAGACATTAACCACCATACTCTGCGGTTCAAACTCCTTAGTGCATGACCTGAGAAATAATTCTGGCTTGCTGCCACACATGACAATATGTAGATCCCAAAATCAAGCTCATTAAAATATTTAAATAAACAAGACAGAGAAGAGGAAAAAAATGGAAGCAAATGAGCAGCAGCTAACAGAAGCTGGGCTTGGCAGCTATGTCCCCTTCAGAAACTGATTATATGGATGTTTCCATCTCTTAAAAAGGGCTTTACAATAAAACAGTCAAACACCAAAAGAATGAAGTGGAGTGAAGGAAATTAGTAAGTATGCTTAGAAAGTAAAAAAACTTTAATGACTTGGGCTGTGGTTAAAACAGACATGTTCTGCAGAGATTGCGCCTACTTTAATTTCCTGTTCTACCTGGGTGTGACCTGTCCCTGAGTTCTTCAGGAATGCCAGATCTGAAATCCAACATGATTTCTCATTCTCCATTGAGCATGGCTTGAAATGTTTTGAAATTAAGCAAAAACTTAATGGGTTTGAGGGCTCAGTTAGAAGAAATCAGAGTTTTTCTTTGGTCTGGAAATCCCAGGGAAGAAGATTGCATCCACAGGCTGCAGGTGTGATTTCCAGGCCTCCATGTTCTCATTCTCCAGTCCTTACTGAAGCAAATGCAAAGACACAGAAATGCAAAGACACAGGGAAAAAAAAAAAAGAAAAAAAAAAGAGGAAATAGCAGGCAAAGAAGAAAAGACTTATTTGTTTTTTCCTAAAAGCTCTCCAAGAAGGAGATAGACTCAAGTAAAAATCTAAATTCCTCCCTAAACTCTGGGAGATCTGGGTACAGTTCTGAAAGGCTTGACATTTAAAAAATGAGGCCTAGGTTTCATATCTGGATTTCTTACTTTGGATGCATATCTAGTTGGAAGTTTACATTTTATTTTTTCCTTGGATGAAAAAGTAGCTTAACTGGATCAAGAGTATTCTCTCCTTTTCCACTTCTATGATGAAAACATCATATTGTTCTGTGTTTTTACTGTATGAAACATAGCATCAGAAAGTCTGCTTTTTCAAAGAATTAAATAGCCTCTCAAAGAATATTAAGACAATTTTGAGGCTTCTAGTAATTGATTGAAAGAGCTGAAGCCACATGCCACTAAGTACAGAACTGGTGTGAGTTCATACTGCTGCTTCAAATTTGTTCAAAATATTTTGATAGGGTAATTTTGTCCTGGCAGACCCAGGATCAGATCAAGTATCATCTGTTCTCCTGCAGCTACACAAATGCAGCCCAAGCACCATATGGTGTGCTCTGGCACAGCACGCATGCCACAACTGAAACACGATCACATGCTCACGCCAGACCTAGATCAGATTTCCGCTGCTTTTTAGTGCCTAGATCAAGTATCAATGAACATGGAACCACTGATTATTTGCCATGGTTTTAAAAGAAATACCCCTCTATTAGTACCAAGTACTGGCCTTAATGCTGGGAGATGCTGAGAGCCCTCCTGTCCTATCTAGTGAACAGCTGGGCGGCTGGTGAGCAGAGGAGTGGCAGAGCCAGGGCAGGACAGGCTGCGTCAGGGAGGGCTGAGCTGAGGGACAGCCCAGCCCTGGCCGCAGTTACACATCTGCGACCGTGAAAAGCATACCCAGTTTCTGGGCCCTTACTTAAGGAAGATCTTTCAGTTGCTGTTGCAACGCTGTTATTTGCACAGATGCATGCGCGTGCACACGAGACACCGGTGTTTTCTTAGAACTTTCTGGCCACTGTCCAATTAATCTTTAACTGCAAAATCTGTGTTTAGAACCTGCTTTCACTGTGACTTTTCCTCAGAAAATGTATTTTGGTCCTATGTAAGTAGGATTCATTAAATGTTAAATAAATAGTGCATAATGATGCTCACAGTATTAAGCTAAAATATTTTCTTTTGGTACTTTCTGTATCTCCTGTTGCACTTCCGCATATACAAAAAAGCATCTGTATGTTTCTAGATGCAACTTCATTCAGTTCATAAAAGAAGAATAAAGAAAAAAAGGATAAACAAATTTTAGATCTCTATAATAAACCAGACTTTTCCAATATTTCATATCTGGTATAACTTTGGGAAAAAGAAAAAAAAAAAAGAGAAAGAAAAGTTTTGGGAGATTTGTTGTCAATTTCAAATTTTTAAAACTTTTTTTCCTGGAAAAAAAATCCAGGGTTTTTTTGAGATTTCTAACAAAGTAAAAGATGAATTTTAAATGTGTTAAAATCTTCTGTTTTGTGAAAAACAAATGTTTTGTTTCAATTTCCAGCTTTTAAAAGCATCTTGAATTTCTAAGATACTAAAAGGAATTTCTCAGATAGAAAACTATTTCAAATGGATCCATTTTTAAAATATTGAAACATCACTTTATTTCTTAATAAGATGAATACATTTTCAAAGCAATTCTGTAATGCTGAGTGTACATTTTTTCCTAGAAAAGATTTATGCATCCGACTCTGATCAGTTCGCACCTGCGTAAAATGAGTGTAAGCAGATGTATAATGCTTCTGTTATAAAGTGGTATGGCTTCCTCTCACAGGGGAAATCCTGGCTCCAGCAATGTCAAAGAGAGTTTCTCAAACTCATTTCTTCACGCCTAATTCATGTTTCATCTTTAAGAATCACTGATTTCACACTAGTCTAAATGTTGCTACTCTTACCGGTACAGTTGCCAGATCACTCACATGAAATATGCTCAGTATCGCAACAATTCAGATTTTTTACTTTATCAAGGGCCAAAATAATGGTTCATGCCCTAGATATTTCCTGTCTAGACTACTATATTGGTCTTTTGGACAGATTTCCTGCTTTTTCCATTGTTATTTTCAAAGTGAAATGTACAAAACTCTGTAGCTTATTTCTTACTTTTCTAAGATCTCAAGAAGATGATGGGCCTGTTTTCTTGGCTCGTAATGTCAAAAAACTATACCTCTAGTGAGGAATCAGTCCTTTTTTATATTTGAATTGCGATTACATGAGAAAGCAGGAACTGATTCTGCGGGTTAATCTACAATAGAGTCTGCTTTAGATAATGGCAAACTTACAGCAGTGGCCTCTGAAGTATCCAGTTTATTGTGCTCCAATGAAAGATGATAACACCCTGCATTCAGCAGCTCAGTAGAGACTCTAAGAGGTCAAATGTTTGAGTAGGTTTCATTCATTATTTTACTCTGAACATATTGAAGTTAGCTGTCACATCTAAATTAACCATATAATCTCCACCAACATCTCCAGATAATTATTTATCTGAATTATCTTAGATGTCTGTCTTAATACACTCTATATGGCCTTTTTAGGACACCTGTTTCAGTCTACAGAGGGGTCTCTAATTAGACTACAACCTAAATTAGACTACAACAGATGCTTAACTTTTAGATAGCTAAATTAGATTGGAAGAATACTATATCTCCTTTTCTGCTGGATACCTTGTAGTTTGTCAAAGATATCTAAGAACTGTGGTGACCATCTGTGGAATGGTAAATATGGATATTTTTAGAGTGGCTGAACAGGTCATTAAGTGATTAATAAGCTATCCTTTGTTATTTTTAATTGCAGTTTGAACTTGATCAAATTTATTGTAACATTCAATAATTCTAGTCCAACCATTGTTTCAATATCTTGTTCTCTAGCATTTGATTGAATGATCAGCCGGAATCCATAGCATACATTTTAATTAATCAATTTTCATTTTTCAGTTTTTCCTATAACAGTGGCTTATTCCATGTATTTCTTCAATATGTTCACCCATGCACAATTTTCTGTTTGTTGTCTGAATGTTCTTTGGAAAATTGTGACCCAAGTGTTACGCATTGACACCGTGTTGTGGTTTCTTTTGTACTTTGGGCATATGCAGCCTCACTGCTTGTGTGATTTTGTAACCTTTGAGATTTCAGCAGAGTGACTTTGTTCTTCTATAATCATGAATTTTGTTTTATTGAGTTTCGTATTTAACATGTTTTTATACAGGGAATGGTATTCATGCATGTTTCCCAACCCGTACTCCAACAAAGCTCAAGTGTTCTGTTGATCTCATTGTGAACAGTTTTTAACAAAGATTTTTGGAAGCTCTCCAATAAAAATGCAACAGAAGCAGACAGGGAGAGGTTAGGCAAACAGTGCTGCATTATACATGGCCACATATAATACTGTGCTCAGGAAAGGCTAAAGAAATATAATTGCTCAAAGGGACCATTTATGGGGAAAAAACAGTAATAAACATGAGTAAATGTTTCAGAATCATCTTTAGTTTGGAGAAATGATGAGAACCAATGCCATCCCTAGCCTATAAGATTTTGTCTCACTACAAAACTTCCCAGTTTTCAACAGTACGTGAACCAAATGCGCTTTCAAAAACGCTTGTAGATGCTCCATTTTATCCTAAATCTTTGCAAATACCAGCAAATACAGAGTGAGGGTGGTATTGACTGAGTAAGGTGTAGGCTATGCATGTTTTATTTTTCCATGTTCTTGAAAGTAAAGAATTGTGGCTATCTTGTGCTATTCCAATGAACATTGTGCAGACTATATTGTCTAAACCTTGGTGTCTTCTACTCCTGTCTTCTTTCAGAGACTATTTATTTACTATGGCCAGATCTACAAGCAAAAATTCTCCATGTTCTTTTCTCTGTGAAGATATTCTTGGCAGCCAGCCAACTCCTCATTTTCTGTATTTGGATAGATGAGGGTGTACATGGGCCTGTTTGTCATCTCACAGCGGATGCGTGCTTCCTTAGAGAACAGGGCTGGGTAGGGCTAGAGCAGCCTCTGGGCTGTGCTAACAGAAAAGCAGATGGCCCTAAGGAGCTCCTGACTGATCCCAGCCTCTTTTAAAAATCTTGATGCTCAGGGAAAAGAAGAGCAAACATTTTTAATTTGATATGAAGGATTCGTTCTTTCTCTGTCATACTGTTTGCTCATGTACAAACATCAGATGTTTCATCAGCTACTGAATTTTGCACAGAGAAAACCCAAAAATGCTTTTCTTTTTTTTTTCTTTTTCTTTCAGTCACATTACTTTGGGCCTTAATGTGAGTCCATGAGATACTGAATCTTTGTAGCACGGATACAAATTTTGCTGTTGCAGATGGAAGCACTCTTCTAATAAAACAAGCCTGATTAATTTCACTAATGCTCTTGTTCACTTAAAGGCTTTCCCTTTTCTCAAAGAGAGGCATCAAAAGTTGAAACCTGGGCTACCAGAAAATTGAGATTTTCTCCACTGGGCTCATCACTAGTTAAACATTAATAACATCTGAGCCATTATGCTTTGAGTATATTTGAGTAGATTTACCTCCTTACTCCACATCACCTTTGAGTCCCAAATTTCCCATGATCATAACACCAATAGAGAACAGTTATTTATCAGAGATTGCTTTTCAGTTCAAGTTTTGGTTTTCCAGAACTGGTATGCATGCATTAGTAATACGTGCTATATATATATTTCCCCTGTAATATTAAATTTCAAATGCATTTTTATCATCCCATCTCTTCACCCTCTCTCAATATAGAAGATCCTATAGTATTGCTTCACTCAGCTGCTCTGCTTTTTTAACTCTCCCATAGATCTAAATACATGGCAGTTGTAACAAGTATATTTATGTGCCTAATTTTAAACTTGCTGAGTGAAAATCACTAAAATTGATTCAGAAATTAATGCCTTTAGAAGCTGCAATAGCACAACTTTGCTTGCCATCAGTTAGTGGAAGTTTAATAGTGCTGCCCACAAAAAAGCTATGAGATCTTATACTTTTGCTAAAGCTATTACTGAACTTTCAAAACTAGCCACTGTAAAAGAGGGGGGGGTTGGTTCGTTTGTGGGGGTGTTTTTTTTTCTTTGTCTAGACATTGCCTAATACAATGAAGAGAGTTAGAAATTATAAACTTACTGGCATTTCATTTCAATGCTTATGAAATGAGTTGATTCCATACAAGAATCAAACAAAGAGTCATGCTCTCAGCAGACATATGGAAATATAACCATGTGCCTATACCACACACTTCTCCCTAGGCTAGTATCAGTCTGCTCTGTCAGGATGCTGTATGACATCAATGTGTTGTTGCCAGATCAGAATTGCTGGCTTCAGGGTCACAGCACATGCTGTGCTAGTGCTGAAGGCGGAGAAGGATGGTTAGAAACTCTTCCAGCAATAGAGGCAAATCTGTCCCCTGCCTTTGGGGTGGGAAAGGGGCAGAAGGAGGCGGAGGGTGTCAGGAGAGGAGTCGGCACTATGGACAGCTTTTCCTTTCCTCTTTTTCTCTAATCTTGGGCAAATACCTAATTTACCCAAAGCTGACACTTTAGGTATGTCCTCTAATGCCAGTAAGGCTGAATAATTTCACTCATGAACTTTGTTGTTGCTGTTGTGTTTTAAAGGGTCTAACACCATCTGCAGCAGGATTAGACCTTGAGAAATAAGCTGTATTCTTAAAAGCAATTTTCCACAGCTAAAAGTTTGAAATGAGAGCTTGTCCGATGACTTCATCTTTGTCTTCTCCCCCAAAACCTCACAAGACCCCCAGACTTTAAACTCAGGCCAGGATCTCTCCAAGGTCCCCTAATTTAATATGATGTCATCACAGACTCGGAAAGGATCTCTCGACTTGACCGGATCAGCTATCCATTCAAATTACGTCCCCAGGCAAAACTGAATGCTCTTTGGGTGAATGTCTGGAGGGAAGTCTCAGAAGCATGTATGATTTATATGTTTTAGCTAACCAACTCCAAAAAGCCACTCTCTTTATGGTACTTAGGGAAGCCTGCACAAAATAAAGCTGGGATTGGTAAAAGCACTGGAGAAGAGAGAAAGTGAAGCTCTCTGAGGGCATGTGAATAAGTATTACAGCTTTATTCCTTTATTTCGTATTCTATATTGATCACAAGTATAAATAAAAAGAAAACATGCTCATTCCACACAGAAAAACCTTTATGAACTCATTCAGATGTTTCAAGATATACACAGAAAAATGCTACAAAAGAAGGAAAGATGCACTTTCTAAAGATGTAATTATACATGTTTCTGTACAATGCACTTTCATTTTCTGTGCATTTCTTATTATGTAGAATGAATTAAGATAGGTGGCCCAGGAAGAAGAGCCACTGTCAAAAGGTGAATGGGAAGCAGTAACTTCAGGGAAGGGGAGCTGAAGGAGGAAGAAAAACTGGCATGCTGAGCAAGAGTGAAAAACACGCTCCAAGCTCAAACAGTCACAAGGCATAGGTAGCTCAGTTCAGAAACAGGCAATACTATAGACTCACATCACTCTGTTAGCTAAATTAGACTAATCTGTTTAACAGTGAACACATTTTCAAAAAAAATCACTGGTGTGTGCTTGAGCTTTACAGAGCTGCAAAGAAGCTGGCGAATTGGCCATATACTGTGCTTAGTAAAAAGATTCAAAATCAGGAAGGGAACCACAGACTCTAATTACAGCTGCTTGTGAGGTCTTTCAGGGTAACGTATGCCAATCAATAATTAGCGCAACTGACAAAAGCTATGCGTGGTAAATACTGCAGAGGCAGATACTAATGTATAGTGATTGGCTGCAATTTGTGTGCAGAATGATCATTAAAACAAGGAAAATGTAGTGGTGAGAGATTTAAAAAAGAAAAGAGCAGAACATTTTAGTGTTTTCAAAGTACACCTCCTTTAGTCAATGGAAAAAGACAACTGTGTCCAGAAAGCAATTGGCCTTACTTTAGAGAGAGGGTGAATTGCTTTCTAGAGTGCATTGCTCTCTTTCTACTCATTTGCTATAGAAAGAGCCCAGCTAACTGTTAGAGAATATACCCTACATTTTTTAAAGAAATTTATAATGGAGTTTAATAACTATTTTCCTGAACCTGTTCCATTCAGATAAGCATGAACACAGTTTAACAGAGAAAAGTTATCATGTGTAAAACTTACATTTATTTTGCACACTGTTGCAAAAGTTTATTCACATTTTTTTGCTGAAATAATGCAAGCATCTAAATCCGTACTTACTCAATTATATTTAATTTTTTTTCCAGAAGTCCTTGGACTCTAGTGGTGTAGTTTTTTCTTACAACCTTAGAACTACTTAGGAGAGAAGAATCTGTCTTGCCACTCCAATATATATTCTGATGTTTGTATTGATAAACAGGTTTAAATCTGTGGATATTGAGTTTCAGTTCTAAGCCTAACATAATATTTGTGGTTTGTTTTGTGTTGTTTTTTTTTTCTGTAGACAAAGGGTTTTCTGTTTGTGCTTTTGGGTTTTTTGTTTGTTTGTTTGTTTTCTTTTTTAGTATAACTAGAAGTAACATTATACGAAATTTGCAACAAATCAATCAAAACAGACTTTTCAAATCATCATATATCCCCTGAGATAGTGTATGGGAGGAAAAGTAAATATGTAATAGGTGATTGAGAAAAACTGTAAAACCATATGTGTACAACCAAATAATTCAAAATCTGTCCTAATGAGGAAGAATCAATACAAAAAACCAATAGCAGGATGCAGACAGACCTTTAAAAGATTCACTGACTCATCAGTTATGATCCCAACTGGTCTTCAAAACCAAAGCTGATTATTTTTTCATGCAAAAAAAAGTAAACAGAATGAGACAGTTAAATGTTTCTGATCTTTATATAACCTCAGAAGAACAGATGAGAATAAAGGAGCTGACAGCTACAAGCCCTATTCTAAGTAGCTCCCTACATTTAGTTCACGGAGGTCTGCATATAACTTAGAGTGTAACAAGCCTTCTATTATTAAACAGTTTGTTTCCTTTTTCTTTTCTTACTGCTTGGGCTTATGCAAGTAATAGTTTCTGAAAAAAAGGCTACTTTTAAGCACTGAACTTCATGGGCATTCTCTGATACTTTAAAGTAAAGCTCAGTTATTTCATAAGTAAACAAAATCTATTCATGTAGATTTTTACAAGTGTATCTGTTGCTATCTCATTTGATTACATTGCCGTTAGCTACATTTAATTCTGAATTTTTTTTAAGGCAGTCCTACTGAGAGGACTTGATATGGCATAAATTAGATAATCAGATGTTACCATCATAAAAAGTGTATTCTCAACTCCTGCTACATTTTAGCTGCAGATTACAGCCTGAAGGTCATCACAGCAAGGACGGGAGAACTGGACTGGTTGTTTTGTGCCTTTCATACAGTTGCAATCTCAGATCTTGCATGATACAGGCTACAGAATCTCTCCCTGCAAGTTCTGTATCAAACTCATATGTATTTTGCTGAACCAAAGTATATCTTTTTGAAAACTATCCAGTCTCAAATTAATTTTTCAAAAGAAAAAGATATAGAATCACAGAATATCTCGAGGTGGAAGGGACCCATAAGGATTATCGAGTTATGAAATGTAAAGGAGCGTGACCCCTGACTCTTTGCCACACACGTGAAAGTAGGATAACTTCTACGGTCTTGTTTAGAAATGCTTTTCAGTGAGTTGATAATACAGTCCGGGTTGTAACTCATGGATGAGGCAAGGGAAGTAGCAAGGCAGCTGTTGGGGAGTCTAGGTTGCTGATACTTCTTTTCTCATTCATGTGACATAATGGTTCATGTTCCAGAGACATAGTTACAAGTCAAGTCCACTCCACAGCTTTCATAGCTGTTTCCTGACATTTAACATTAGGCCGGTGGATCCACTAAGTGATCCAAAAAAAGAGTCAAATAACCATAAATTCTTATAGAAGAGGTACAATTGCCACAGTTATAAACAAACAAACAAACAAACAAACAAACTAACTGTTAATTCTGATCGGACTTAGATTTAACTTTGGTTTTAGAAATAGCTTTATGCTACTACTATATTTACTACAAAGTAGCCAAGAAAAACACATTTTATGGCCACTTAAAAAGGCATTGGTAAGACTGCCTTTTGTAGTTCTCTGCATCCGGAAAAGTAACGTAAAGTTGAGAAAAAAGCACAAATGTAATGCCTTGTTAACATCAAATTACTGAGTCTGCCTTTTCCTACAACTTCCATATACTTCTGAAGAGGTAATAAAAATGGTGAAAGAGGCCCCACAATTTTTTTTTAAAAATGGAGTACTGTATAAATACATGCACATAAACATCTTCCATACATCATTTTAAAAAGCAAGTACAGTTGCATTCTGAAAGAGTTAGGAACAATTTCTGGTACAGAATTAATGTTTGTGGTGCTTTTATTAAAATAGATAATGGAAAAAAAAAGAAATGTATTTCCATTGCCTTTGAATATTTTTTCTTCCCTGCCCCCCTGCTATTAGAGGCAGAAATGAAATGACCCTGTAAAATAGAATGATGGAAGCAAAAGACATTTAATCATACTATAAAACGGTGAAGAGTTTTCAAGTAAGACCTCATATGTCTGCACTTTCTGAACTTATCATAGCACTAGTCAGATTTTGGTGTCTGATCCATTGCCTGCTGTCCTGTATTTTAAGTGACTAGACTGCCTAGATTGTCAGGAAAGGAAAATGAAGAAACCCATCCAAGACATTAAAACTTTATGAGGTTTGAGTCAATTAATTGTCTTTTTATGTTCTCTGCTACCAAATTGTTTGTTTATTGGAGAGCAAAAATGATAATGTTGGCTAGTGGGATTAGAATACAATTAAACCAACAAGTACATGAAATTCAATATACAAGCAATAAAGAAAACCATCATTTTTACATTGATCTGTGCATGCAAAACACACTTTAAATGGACTTAATGTGAAATCTGTCATGGGTAGATACCAACAGTGATAACAGAGGAATTTGCTTCTAAGAAGTCATGTGATTAAAAGAAAGCTGTCAGAAAACTGCAGAAGGAAAGTCCCAAATTTTCATTCATTCATCTGCAGACCTTTCTGGGGGAGATAAAGGGCTGGAGCTCCTGTGATAACAATTACTCTCAGTGCTGTCACATGAATACTTATCACTGCCATTCATAGCTTGGCTGCATCTTTGTCCATCACCCTCTCATGGAGGGTATCCCATCATCTTCATTAATTAGGTCCATATTATTCCCTTTTGTAAATACGTGTGAACAGGGAAACATAAGAATGATGGTATCGGCTCAGAAGAGGTAATTCACCTCAAGAGAATTCAGTATTCTGCCTCCAGCAATGGACATAAGCTGAAAACTGGACAAGTGTAAGAACAAGGCAATTGTATGTGGAAGCTTCTCCATATAATCTCCCAGCTTATAGCTGTTTTCAGCTCAGTGAATTTTCTAAGATAGATGTACTTCAGTTACAATTAGTGAATTTCTTTCCCATGAACTTTTCCAGTCAGTCTCTTAAATTTTTAGCGTGCACACCATCCTTTGGAGAAGAGTTCTACACATCTGCTCTCCATTGTGTGAAGTATCACCTTCTTTTCTGTTTGTTTTACACTTGACGCCTCTTAACTTCATCTGTGCTACCTTGTTTTTATCCTGGAGGACAGTGAACAGTCTATCCCTAACCTGCTTTGCCCTGATATTCATAACTGTGTAAGCTTCTGCTGTAAATTCCAAGTAATTGCTTTTCCAGATAGAAAGGGTTCTAAAATACTTACAGAAACCATTCCGCACTGCTGAACACCCTTGTTGCCCTTCTCTGCACCTTTTCCAGTTGTATTAATATAATTTTGGAGATATGGAGATTAGGTATACAGTTTTCAAGATAAATGTATACAGTGTTTTCTGTTTTGCTCTCTAGTCCCTTCCCAATAATTTCTACTACTTCTTGGTTTTTTGACTTCTACTGAGTTTTGAGCTGAAGTTTTCATGACTCTGTCAATCATAACCCCGACTTCTCAGAACCTGTGTTGCAATGATCCTCTTATATGTGATGTTGGAAATTTTTTTCCCTCAGTGCATTATTTTATGTTTATCCGTTTTGAATTCTGTCTTTCATTTTATTGCCTTATAGCTCAGTCTCATAATGTCCTCTTGCAAGGCTTTACAGCCACTGCTCATGTCTACTATGTGATTAATTTAGCAACCTTTGCAAACTGTCATACCTTACTGATCACCCCCTGGTTTAGGCCAGTTATTTGTAAGATAAACATCAGAGGTCTCAGTACAGCTCCCTGCAGAACGGCACTGGTTCCCTTTGTTGCAGGGGCTGGACATGTATTTCAGCCTTGTGTTTTCTATCTTTTTAGCAAATGATTTATCTATGCAAGGACATTCTTTCTTAAGCTTTGCTCCTTGTTTCTTTAGATGCCAATGCTGAGAGGCTTTACCAAAAACCTTTGGAAATTCAAGCAGAACTGTATCAGCAACACACCTTTGTTCCCATGCTTTTGTTGGCTATTTTAAGGTATTCTATTAGGTTTTAAAGACAATACATCCTTTTGTAAAAGCCACAGTGATACTTCCTAAGCATACTATATGTAAAGGTATCCACAGATCCTTTTCTTTATTACTGTTTCTAGTAATTTGGTAACAGCAAATGTCAGACTTGGAGGACTGTATCCTTCAGAACTGCCCTGGAGCCATTCTTAAAGTTTTTGCCACTTTCCAGTTATCATATATGACTGCAATTTTTACAAGAGGTTACACATTACTATTAGCATTTCAGCTATCTCATCCTTTGGAGTACCCATAGGATTCTTGGGCGATTACCAAGCTCTGGTTCTGGCATCTTCTTGTTGATTTTGTTTATATATCCCATACTCTGTGGTCAGTTAAATTTTAGGCAGATGCTCTGAGTAATCTCCCACAATGAAAGGTTCTGGTTTAACTAGTTCCTTCCACTGTGATCCCCAATTGTTTTTCTTATGTGATTTTGCCTAATCATCATCGGCTGTATAGACTCTACTCCTGGCTTCCTTCTTTTGATGAATTTGAAAAGAAAAAAAAAGATTTATTATTTGTTTTCAATTTTATTTTTTTTGCAAGGTTTCTTTCAATCTCTTGTTTTTCCTGTCTTACTGAGTTTCCACCAGTAGTCAGGTAGATATAAATTTCAGCATTATCCTAATGTAAGACAGATAGTGGACCACCACCTAGTTATTTTCTCTAAATTGAATATTTAATTTTAAATTTTCATTTATATATCTAAACTCAGAGCCATATTGAATATGAAGTGGCTTAGGCGTCTGCTCTACTGTATTTTGTATATGTTTTCTGACCACTCAAAAAAAAATATGTACACACATTTTCATGTATAACAGATGGCAGGCAAAGGGCAAATAATGAGCATCTTCACTGGCATAAATCAACTTTATTTGGTTCAATGAAAGGTCCACCTCTTCCAGTATCTTATGTTTAACAGTTCCACTATCAGTGTTCATGGAAAGAGGAAAAGAACAGTGAAAGCACAGACTGACATTTCCCCTGGCCCTGGAGCCTCTGACAGCCTCTGGTTCGGTCACTTCCTCATGCAAAATTTGCCCCATGTTTGCTAGTTCCCAGAGTCCTTGCTCATCTGTGAATTTGTCTAAACCCTCTTGGAATCCAGCTATATATATGAAGTTCACAATAACCCAAGGCAATCAGTTGCCTGATTTATTTACTTATCTTGTTAAATGTACCTTTTAAAAGAATACCAGGACATCTGATAATTTTATTGTTATCATCTTCTGTCATGTTTTCAGGGAAAGGGAATAAATTATTCTGGTTCAATATGTGGTTACTCAAAAAATGCATAACATTGACTTTCATGCGTAAAATTGTTGTCTTTCAATTAAGATTAAACACAGTTATCATGATAAGCAGTCTACAAGCAGGCAAGAATAAAATTTATGCCCTTTTTTTTTAATTCCACTGACGTACTCAACTAAAGTTTAGGCAGCAGCCTGGAAGAACTTTGTCTTTAGCTGAAAGAGAAAGAAAACTAATGTGACTAAAAAAATTATCTGTTTTGGAAGAAGCTGTTGTAACCAGCTGTTAGGATCATTACAGCCCAAAGTGCATCCACCACCCACGAATATTTTAAATACACTGAAGAGTTTTGGGTTTTAAATATATTTCTTATTTTCATTTCCTTTAGTCCTTGAGGCATTTAACATATTTGAAGATACCACAATAAATCACGCTCAAATTATCTAGAACTTGCTTTAATTAAAAGTTATGTATTTATATTAGATTTTATAGGAAAAAGAAATTTTAAGCCCTAGAATCACTTTTTAAATGTAGAATTTACTGCTGTACACAACATTCCTTTGTCACAATGATGGAAGTATATAATGTTTAACATTTCTGCAGTATTTCTCCCTCAGTCAATTCTTTGGAACATTTACAATTTTCTGTCTTCAGATAAACAAGTTTAGTTCCTAATGAAGCAAAGGACCACACTTAGAATCAGCTAGATTAGCACCAAGAAAGATTTGTCTGATAAATGCGGCTGTTTTACTCTGTTCGTGAGTTTCCCTCAAACAATTCTTTTAAGCTTGCAATTGACACAAAGACCCAAACACTGATTCTGTGAAGGTTTATTTGTAAAAGTTTTATTACTTGCAGCCTGAGTTAGCCTCTTTGATTTTCCTTTAAACTCCATCTGTATTTGAAAATAAAATAGTCTAAGGTTCATTCTTTGGCCCTCAGGCACCAAATATGTCTGTAATATATGTCCACACCGCTAAACTCTTTTCCTCTGCTAGACAGAGCACCCTTCCACATGCTGTCTGTTGGGAGCAGCCCTGTTCTCAGCGCTGTCTGGGAGGATAATACTTGGCACAAGCCAAAACCATGCCACAGGGCACGTGCAGCAGTACACAGTACCACGTACCAGTGTTTGAACCTAGTGTCCTGCTCTGTTTACTCTAAAAGTGTAAATGGAGCCCTCAAATAATTAATGCTATATAAAGAAGTTTTATACTTCAGAGCTGAAGTGTTGTTTTAAAAATATTTATTTAGACTGTTACAGTTCATTATGTGGTTTGACATCAGCAAAGGACAAGCCAAGCCACATGGTACTGCTTATTCTTTTTGACAGGCTTTTTCTGAACAAAGAATAATGAATAGAAGAGATAGCTGGGGGAAAAAAAGAAAAAAAAAGAAAAAAAAAGAAAAAAAGGAGTTAGTCACCTCTTCAGTTCTCCCTTCACTGGAAGAGAAACATTTAAAAATCTTTTAACCTGGTCTGTTCAAATAAAAATGATCAGTGTTGGTTATGCATAGCAATTTACCTCTTCACAGAAGAATTATGATTCTGTAATATAAAAACAAACCAGTTTTCCATATATCAAATGGGAAAAAAAGCTCTTTGTGAAATATGTTGATGAATATTATATAAAAGAACAAGCGGAGATGACAGTGTACAGCTTCTCAAGATCTGAAGATTTTTGAAGACTACTTTTTAGCTTATATATCCAAATCTAACTCTTATTGTGGAAGTTCCGAGTAGTATGAAACAAAGTGGAAGTAAAGCTCTTTAAAATTTCTGTACATATGTTTGCCCATTGATGTATGTATTAATGTACTGTTTACTTTTTAAGGAACATAGCACTGTACTCAATGAAAAAGAACGACGACACATGAACAGCACCGGATGTTTTCTGTTTCACAGTCACAGAATCATAGAATGGTTTGGGTTGGAAGGGACTTTAAATATCCTCTAGATCCAACCCCCCCCTGCCATGGGCAGGGACACCTTCCACCAGACCAGGTTCCTCAAAGCCCCATCCAACCTGACCTTGAACACTGCCAGGGATGGGGCATCCACAACCTCTCTGGGCAACCTGTTCCAGTGCCTCACCACCCTCACCGTGAAGAACTTCTTCCTTACATCTAATCTAAATCTCCCCTCTTCCAGTTTAAAGCCATTACCCCTTGTCCTATCAGTACATGCCCTTGTAAAAAGTCCCTCTCTGGCTTTCTTGCAGGCCCCCTTTAGGTACTGGAAGGCTGCTGTAAGGTCTCCCTGGATCCTTCTCTTCCCCAGGTGGAACAACCTCAACTCTCTCAGCCTGTCTTCATAGGAGAGGTGTTCCAGCCCTCTGATCATCTTCGTGGCGCTCCTCTGGACCCTCTCGAGGAGGTCGATGTCTTTCTTATGTTGGGGACCCCAGAGCTGAAAGCAGTACTCCAGGTGGGGCCTCACCAGAGTGGAGCAGAGGGAGCTGATTCTCCCCCTCTGTTCTGCTCTCATGAGAATACTCTGATGTGGTGCATTACCCTTCCTACATCTAACAGGCACCAATGTACACAGGGTCAGAGCTAGTTTTCAGCAAGAGGGGAAATCTTTATGTTTCCCTCCAAGGAGGATCTGAAATGACACTTGCTGTTATTGCAGGTCCATGGTAGCACAACGCAAGCAAGAGACAGTAGCTTTGAAGAATAAAAAGAGCCCAGCGGGAGGCTATGCTCGCCCTGGCTAACAACAGGTTTCATGATAGCTTTAATTGCAATGCAGACAAATAATAAAGAGGAAACATCAAAGGCAGGATTCACCATGCAAAGAAAAATACCTAAATACCTATATATAGATATTTGCATGCAAATTAGACATCTCAGCTCCCATTACAGATAGTAGGGATATCCACAGGGAAGACTCAGTTCCCAGCACACAGATGGTTACTGCTGGCAGAGATGCCCCAAGCCCACCTTGTTGTTCCTGGCCTCCAGTTGCTGCCGCAGAGAGGCAAGGGCTGCTGTGGGGCTCGGGTACTCCCCTCCTGTGCAGCTGTTCTGGATGTTGAGAATGAGCAAAATGTCACTGGCTGCCAGTGCCCAGGCAAGCAAGTCAAGCCCCTTGTCAACATCTCAGGTCCGGAGAGCTACAGCCAGTCAGATGCAGGCCTGTTTCTGGGTGAACTGAGGAGTTCTCTAGCCTCCATTGTGGGTGGACTTCGGGTCAGCTATAACAGCAAATTCACATGTAAATAAACACAACTTCATGTGTCTGAATCTGGACCTGAACCTGACCCTGAAGACCTTTCTCGGTTGCCCCCACACAGATATCTCCTGCTGTTTGAGATGCTTTAGTGAGCTTGGGACTCCCATGTAACATAGTCTATGGGAAACCTCTGGCTTTTTGGAGTAGCAGTTAAGGTTCCACCAAGATACCACAGGGCATCTTATATGTAAGCAATGACCTGAACCTCAAATTTCTGGAGGTTAAGAAAGGTTTAGAAGTTTAGAAGATGGCAGGTCTGCTATCTCTCTGTTCTCCCCTTGGCAATGTATTTTTCTCCCTGGACCCAGAGTATCCTTCCTAATCTCCATTCCTTCACATTTCCCTTTGCAGGATCTGCAAAATTCCTCATGACCCAGACCCAGTCTCTCACTCTGTTTTGCATCAGCCTCTCTCAGACCCTGAATGAGCTCCTTTAAAATGAGTTTCAGAAGAATTTTCTTTGTGGATGGGGTACACTTTGTGCAGTGGATGGTTAGCTGCACTGCTGTAATGATCTTTTTCAAGGCCTTTTCACATCGCAGGCACCCAGGGGAACGTTGTCCTTCACCTCTTCTACTTCAGTCCTAAAGAAATGTTTGAAATGGCAGTATCTGTAAAGTTTAATGAGATGATACACTTCCAGAACACGCTGAGATCTTGAAATGAAATTTTTTACTGGAAATTAAACTATTTTCTTTAAAGAAAAGAAAAAGAAGAGGAATCAAAATGCTACACTGATTTCAGCTTTCAGTATGAGTTTGAACTGATAATTCTTTTTTCTACATCACACGCTCTCCTGGTGTACAACAGTATAAGTTTATCCCCCAAAAGTCAGTCAATTAAGTTGTGTTTTGTAAATTCAGCACTGAAAGATAAGAAAGATGTTATGGACCAACTGTATATAAAAGGAAAGAAAACCCTCTTGTTCCAAATTCGGACTAGGAGAGGTTACTTATCCTTGCCAAATGAGTACCCTAGAAATAGAAACATGATCTCCAAACTCAAACCTTAACAGGAAGATTTGAGATGCCTATTGTCAGCTATTTTTCATATGAAAACACAATAGTCAGAAGGTTTATCATGACAATAATCCTTGATAAAATGGCAAAAAAAAGAGAAAATTAAATCACCCATTCCAGTTTCCCGTACTACTGCTTATTATCCTTTTTCAAGTATTCATTGACAGCAAATTCCTCCTATCAGGCCACTTGACCTCCTGTGTTGAACTGTAAATGTTGTTAAAAGTGACTTTCTAAGAGGTGAATTGAGGAAAAAACTCTGCACTAAGAAAAAGTTAGTGTACTACATAACTAAAAATGCTGTATAGCTACTATTCAAATTCAAATAAGGAAAGTAATTTCTTTTCAGAAGCAAAACTTAGGCAATCTGTAAATTTGGGAGTGATGACAGAATGGTATGGAATATGGCAGTGATTGCCGGCTGACAAATGAAAAATCATGATATACAGTAAAAAGCAACATTGCAGACGCTAGCTGTATTATTAGGAAAAAACCATAAATTCAAGGTTAAACTATCTTCTGAAACATGAATATGACTTTTGACCCTTCTGTTCTAACCTTTAAAAATGTGTTTTCAGAGAAGCTGCTGATTTCTGCATTGCAAGACCTTATTTAGAAATAAAAACAAGTACAAAAAAGTTTAAAATAATTAAATGCCTTAAACACTGAAGCAAATCTGTTTGGGTTTTATAATCTCTACTACATTTACAGTACAAAGAAAACATTCCAGTGAGTGAATGCTCCCTTCTCCAGCTTTCTAATCTGCAGTTTTGCTGAAGCTAGATCAAGCACTATTTTGATGTGGAAACTAAAATAAGTGTTAGTGAGATCTGTACTTAAGGAAAAATGTGTTATGAATGAGTTGCAGTGCCTCTTCCAACTGCTAATTTAAAGGCAATTCACACAATGCAGTGTGTATTCTATATTGTGAAAAAATATTTGGGTAAAGACAGATGCAACAGCTGTGACATTTTATGCATGTCTAGATTGTTGGGATTCTTTAGAATAGTCCTCAACAAAATGGTACTGCTGCTGCCATAATCCTTATATGACAATCCATACTACTAAAAGCCAGGCCACATTCTTTGGTTTCTTTTTAAAGCTATTGGATAAAATCTTGGCCTCTGTAAAGTCAAGTCAAAATAAAAATTACCATGGACCTGAAATGGGCCCAGGTTTCTCTCATGAGCAAAAAATAAATCCAGTTTTACTTGAACATCCACATTTGTTTCAGCATTTTGTTTTTCGTTAATTACCTCCACAAATTAAAGTGCACTGTGCATTTTATCAAACTAACACATCCATTCCCTTAGGTACTTTATAGATTTTTTTTTTAACATTGCAGGCAAGAAAAGCCTATTGATCAATGTTATGCTAAACATTTTGTTTGTATATTCGTGCTCACATGATGGCAGTGATTCTTGGATTTTGTACTACTTTAACATAAATATTATTACTCTCATTTTATAGTAAAAGTAAAAATAGAAATTAATTTGTTTAAAGTATGGTACAAAGTTGTAATTCATAAGGATTTTTGGGGTAAAAAAAATCTACATTTCTGTAGATTCTGGTTATTCTATAACCTTACATTTAAGTTATATGCATGAGCTAATAGTTGGCACAGAATCACAATAAGTATATTAAATTATAAATATGTTCTCAATATTTTAGATTACACATGGAAAAGTTATTGAGTCTGAGGACTGGATGATTCAGATGTTTATTAATTGAATATGGATTATTTGTTTGAAACAGTTCCAAGTTAGTAATAATAACCAAAAAGTTAATAATCCCTAATGGCTCTTTAGAAGACTTACTGGAAATCCATTGACTGCTTCAGTCCCCATTGTAGCACAAAACTTTTTCCCTTGCACTTTTCAAAGCTGCCATCAATATCCAGGCAATTGCCACCAAGGCTGGTTATGCCATTGGAAAGCTCAAGGAGGGAGCAGTTGTTGAAGGTGCTGAACTACAATTTAGCTTGTCTGTTGGTGTTGCAAAATATTTCAAGGAAATTTGCCCTTTAAACAGCAAGAAAAATGAAAAACTTTCCATAGCTCACAATTTAATTTATTTTTTTGGAGTTTTTCATTCATGTTCAGAAGAAACAAGCAATATGGTAAGGATTTATCCTCTGATAACAAAATGCTTCTCAAAAGAAGGGTATGGCTGGCTCCTGTAGGTAAGTGTTGTGCCTCAGTCCTGCAGGTGCTGAGGACACACCTGAGTAGTTGAGCACTTTTACACATACTGAGGTTTCAGAGGATAAGCAGTCATAGTTAAACAAGTATCTTGTTCTTTCACAAGAATTCTTTGCAAATAAGTAGATTTTTTTTTTTCTGAAGCCTATGTAAATGTAGTAACAATAGTCATTTCACTGGGCACAGATGTCAATGAGGTTTTCACTGGAATGAGTCAATCCTGAGCTTGGCTTTACATTTTGTCACTCCTCCTTAGAAGCAAATACATTTACTGCAGAAAAACACAAAGTGCAGAAAAATGACAGGTGTTCTTTCCAAGAATATATTTGCTGATTTATGCTTGAAAGTCATGCAGCTGCCAATGATCTTGCTTGGTTATTAATTTCAACAGCATTTATTTACCTGGCATAATACTTAAAATCCAAAATAATTTACAAACTTCCCTGATTTACATAAAGTACTTTAACAAATGTTCAGGTCTGATAGACTTTGACACACCTATCTCAACTCTCATTATAGAACTGCAGTTCTGCAACATCTAGAATTTTGTATTCAAACTAATTTTATGTAACATATTTACCTGGATAGGCAGAAAAAATATATAGTTTTTGCTCAAAGAAAATGTGCTTAATGAATGGTACATCCAGGAATAGCATCCTGGAATTGCTCATACAGGGGACATCCATTTTGTTGCATAAATGCACTAAAAAAATGTGGCTCGTGTCATTTCTGTTATGTAAACATTGCATTTAGCCAGTTATACTGTGCTGATTAAGTATCTGTGGCTAAATGAACACATTCAGAAAAAGAAAAACATTTATGTCTTTGATGGCATCCTGTTTTTTGTCTCTGATTCAGTCTTCAGTCTGCCAAAAATACTAGAGATAACAATGGAATTTGGAATACATTCTGATTATAGGAATCAGGACAAATCTGAGTTGCATTCATTCCAGTTCAAGGACTATAAATACCCTTCATTTTAATGGGTGCTTTTCTAGCCTAATGTCTCTGGAAAATCAAGGAGAAAAAAAAAGGGATATTTTAGAAACAAAATACATAGCCATTTGTTACCAAAATATCACCAAAAGGAGTATTTGGATTGGAACTTGATTGGTCAAACTGCATGATGGACAGACCATTGGGAAAGGAAAAGGAGCAGGTGAAGAGCCATTGTTGGAGAAAGCAGGCACTAACCCCCAAAGCAATGGAAATTTGGAAAGATACCCACCCTACCTGAAATCACATCCTACCACTGAAATCAATTACTGTATCTATTTTTATTCCTTAAATGTACAGTTCAAACCTCACTTTTTTCCCTGAACCTCTGTGAAATGGAAAAATAATATACCAATTTGACATCTTTCCAATATTCAAATTTTCAGACATTTTTTTGAATCTCAGAAGTGTCTCTTCAGCTCCTTTTGACGCCTATGGAAAGCCACAGTAGAGTATAGGTGAATGTATGAAATCGGTGATATAGAGGAGTCCTTAAAAATAGGCATAGAACAGTCATACACGGGCCACCAAGTAAACCATTTCAGCGCATTCAGTACTTCATAAAAATAAGGGCCATGTTTAAAAGTAGGGACAGACAGCTCTGTTTCCTTATAATTTTTTCAACTTATTTCCTGACCTGAAGGTAAAATTCCATTGAGCTCCCTTGGAAAGAAATAACTCTTTCCATCTCCAGGATAGGGGAAAAAAATAAGCATTGTGACTACACTGGTAAATGAGAACTGTCTGTGGACAGGATAATTTGCATTTGAACCCATACTTGCTCCAAGAGTAAATTTGCAGGAATTTTTAGTTGATTGTTTCTCAATTATTTAACTCCTTCTCACAGTCTCATCCAAGCAGCGACACCAGACTGAATAGTTATATAAGACATTTGGCTTCTTCAGGATCTATTATTGCACTGGTAAATCACAGGTCTTCCTTATAAATAAGAAAAGGACAAGAAAGAAAAAGTGTTGCATTGTTATTATCAGTGCAAGAACATGAGATTCCCCTTTGGCATGGCTTAGGGTTGTTTCTGGTGTTTCGATGACCTTACAAATTCTCTCACCACAGAGTTTTGAGTGTTGTGGTAGGTAACACCGTGCCAGTCCTGCAGTTGCGACAGTTTAGTTCACAGTTTTCACTGCTGTAGTAAGTCAAAGTACATATAAATGTTTATGTACTGGCAAAGTACTTAAGAATAAAAATAACAGCCTGCAGTAGGCAGGCAGCCATACTATAAACTTAACTTTGTACCTTACTTTCTGCTGTCACTTTAAATTTTACTTTCTTTTGGCATCCTTGGCAAAATGCCATTTCATTCTCACTTTCCCTTGTTATATGTCAGGCTCTCTAAACATTGCAATCTATTCCAGGGCTATATTGGTAAGTCAAATTTAGTGGCATACCACTATAATAATGTTAATGGAGCATTGGAGTTGTTAGATGTTGCTAGATCATTTTACATTTATGTGGTGATGTAGCATCAAAATGATTGAACACAGCTTACTTAGCTGATGTGCTCTGGTGATGCGGAGGCGGGGACAAACCATCTTCTTCAATAGATTTTTTCCTAATGTGGCTGATCATGCACCATACTTGTGCTTTCTGATCACTGTCTGTGGCCAGGTAGATCTAGGACATAATAGTGTTCCATGGAGGGGTTTCTCCAAATAACTATAGTACTCTCTTGGACAGAAGTTAATTATCTGTCCATTACAGTCCATTTCTTATACATGCCATAAATGTCATTCATTATTTACATCTTCTAGACTGATCATCACACCATTAAAGGCATTGATTATGAACCTGGATAATTTTAAAATATTCTAATAAAGACTATTTCATAACTATGTGAACAATCAAAGACTATTCTGTTTGTTTGTTTGTTTGTTTATCTGGGCTTTGAAAAAAACAGGAATTTGATTGATATCATATGGGCTTGTCATCCTCTTGCATGAGAAGGATTTGTTCTAACAAAAACTCAGCTGTAGTTTTTGGCTGTAGAGATACATTCTGAAATGCACTGATTGCCAAAATAAAAGTAAACAATGAAGACTCTTACAAAACAAGTTCTGGTCCAGTCTCAAACAGGGAACTTCTTTTATAATGAATTTGCTTTAGAAAAAGAACCACAACAAAACACAGAGTTTTGCTAAAATAGATTGTAAATATATTTTGAGTGAATCAATACATTACTAGCAGTTTGAGCCTTAGCAAGGAGAAATGTCTGACCTTCAGAAAAAATTACTGTGAAGATCCTATAGAGAAATATACCTTTGACTCTGCATCCCTTTTTCTTTCTTTATACAAGCTGTGGTTGTTCAAAATCCTTAAAATTAATGCATAGACACTTTCTGGATCTTCTGATAGACTATACATTTTCTTTACAGAAAAAAAATCCTCTGTTGATGACTCCAATAGAGCAAAAAATTATATCATGGATTATTTTTTTGCCAGTCAACACACTTTTTTGCCATTCGTGGAACTAGAGTAATTATAGGTGCTCAGCTCAGTATGGTTTAAATTGAAGGTGAGCCAGTGCTTTGTGTTTGAACTCCTTTAGCTTGTGGATGATATTAGTCTCCCATTTTTAGCTAGGGTTGGTGACATAAGTAGCACATAACATTTGGAAAGTGGCACAGTTCTGATCAGCCATATTTTTAAGGGGAGAGTCTTGTTTCATTTGGGGAAGATTGCTAGATCATAATCCCAAATGGGTAAGGACAGTTTCCTGAAGCCTTTAATCAAGCATCTCAAGCTCAAAAAATGGATTTTTCAGCTCCCTGCCCTTGGCCATTCCCAGGTCAGAAACAAAACAAATCTTCACCAAGAGCTCTAACTTGGAATTTGGACATTGCACTGCTTAGTTCTGAGTATTGGATTTTTTTATCAAGTGCAACACCTAACACGTGTTTCCTTAACTTTCCAAGAATGGGCTACATTTCAGGCTTGGTATCATCCAGCAGTATCTGCTGTGTGGCGCGGCAGCAGAGATGTGCATATGGAACATGGAATAGAGAGCGTATTCTCCAAAGCTCATCCAAATGTATGACATCTTTGAACCCTAAGTGATGGTGTGCTGAGTGGGCAGCACTTGCCCAATTACATATCCCCCGCACAAGAAACATCCCCAGGGATTGATATGTTCTTTTCCTTTACACATTGGATTCTTTTTAGGCCTGCTCTGTTAAAAAGTCTGCCATATGGCAGGGAAGAGCATGGTCTCCTAACTGCAAGAATGCTTCTTGATATTCAGCCTAGGCTGTCCTTTGCTCCTTTTCATAAATAACAAGTGTGCGCTTTGGCTTTAAAGTATCAGAACATGTACCACACTATGAAAGGAAAATGGGGCAAACAGGGAGCATAAAATGCCACTTGTTAGTGTTTTTTTTATATCACTGACATTAATTGGACTAAAAAGTCAGGTAAGTGTGCGGAATATATCCCTTAAATAGTCATAGTCTTGTCTGTTAGTTGCAATTCTTTTTAATTGCAGCTTCAGGATTATTTTTTAAATGAAATATTCAGATTCAAGTAAACATCTTTCTCTTTTACTGAGCCTAAAAACCTTTTTGAAACAGTGGCCGTTGTTCTTGGATCACAGCTGTGGACGTTATCTTTTTTTTAAGACTTTACCATGAATGGAAATAAAATCAAGTTCCAGAAACTGGAACAGGATGGAATAGTTTAGGCGATAACGACCATGAAGGTGAAACGATATGATCTGGGGAACAGTTCCATCACAGTAAAGCCAGGGCAGTTTCTACTTTGCACTCTATTTTATCATATAATCAATTCATAGTAACAATAATGGAACTTGGCCCTTTGTGTTAGTGACAAAATCACATTGTAAATAGGCTAGACAATCATACATCTTCTTCGATCTTGTCTTCTTGGTCCATTGGATCTTGCATTCCTTTCTTTCTGCAGTTCCTTCCATAACTCATGCAGGGACCTCAACTCAAGACTCTTGTTTACTCATTTCTTGGTGAATTTGCTAACAAGCAGCTTTGCCATATGAGAGAGACACAATAGCAGTGGCAATCTTGTTTGTTCCATTTATTCTATACATTACTAATTTTATGTATATTTAGGAATTTTAATTTGATTTAGTTCAAACCACATAAGGAACAGTAATAATACATCTTCCCAGATGATGTTTTTATAGCATGAAAGTAGGATTAAATGTTGCAGTCTATTGGAAGAAGACCTCAGACTGAACTGCATTAAGAACTGTATCCAGATTTTGTCCAAAAGTGAGCTAGCTAGTCTACTCTAACACATAACTAACGTTTATGAAATGCTGATAATCAAAAGTGAATACAGCATTGATATTTTGGTATTTTGGGGGGAAACTACATATAATATCCTCATCTGGAATAACCTTCTGGACAAGATATGAATCTTTCACAAGAAAAGTTAAAAGAGAAGGGACAAGTAGCTATTATAGTAGTTCAGCACCATCTTTTAAGGACAAACCTCTATCCTGGTGCCATAGGCTAGAGTATACAGCAAGCAGCAGGATATCAGTATTTGTCACAGGCAGTATGATTGTCATATACTTTGATATAGTAGCAACTGTACCTTTCTTTCGTGAGTTGACAGAACAGCAGGAATATCTATTGACTGAGATGAAAGCTGCCTCCCTTGATCTCCATCACATTGGACTGGGACCAAGGCTCAAAATCTGGCAGCTGGAAAAATCATGAAAAACACCTAGAAAAACTCATTCTGTTGAGAGAGATGGAAACTTTGTTTATTTCAGCTCCAAGCATTACTCTTTGGCCAAGTCTCCAGGACACACCATAAAAGATTGTTTTAGCTGCAGCTGGACTTTATGTGGAGGAAATATAATGTGATACGCCCTAGAAGTCAGGAACCATCAGATCTTTGAGGACATATGTTACAGATTGCGTACATTGTGCTATTATGTATTGAGAGTAAATAACATATATTACCTGTGCTGTTATGTAAAGCTGGACTTTATGTAAGGTCAACCACATTGTTGGCTTTGTATAAAGTAGCATGAGTATCCAGTAAAACTTGTTGTATACAATACAGACCTTAAGCATACTGTCTGGGTCAGAGGTACCAAGGTACCAGTGATATCCTCATTCTTGTGATATCTTACAGTGCGGGTGGATTATACCTGCAAAACAAGCCCACAGACTCAGTAGACACTATAGGTCAGCTAGGAATAAGTTCCCAGCTGGTTGCACTTTTGGTTTTTTGTTGGATTCCTTAGATCATTAATGATTCATCTGCTCCGGTCAACAAAGCTTGACTGTGCATGGAACTGTTGGCAATAGTTTTAATGGGCTTCAGTTATCTGAGCCAGTTAGCCAGAAGTGTTATTAAATGTCTGCAGGCTACTCATCTATTCATGGGAGACAAAATATTTAACCTTTTCCCTTGTAAATACAAACAAATTATGAAGATGAAAGACATACTACTGTCTGTTTTTATGGTACTGAATAGGATTTTACTACCTATTCTCTATAGGTCTGGTTTTCTTCTAATTATTAAGTTGCAGAAATCATCCAGTATATTTCTGGAAACAGATGAGTGGGCTAGGTGAAGAAATAATCTGAACCAAGCCAAATACCATAAGAATTTATCTTGAATGAAACAATCTGGAGAAAATGAAAAGAAGAAAATCATGTTCAAATGATTAGCAATGATTACAAAAGCACTGACCTTAAGATTGGTGCTCCAAAGCTGACCTGTTGAAGAAGCAATATAAATACCTCCAACACTAGGTCTGGAAAATATTTTGTAGTTCCACAAAATCCCTTTATCACTGTAAACCAGGCATGTCACTTGGGACTTGGCTTACTTGCCTGTACCTGAATCAGACCTAGCCTAACTCAGCCTACCACTCATGAATTCAAGACAAGACATGGAGACTGAATCGAAACACATCAAATTGTGTTTCAACATATTTTGTTTGAAAGATTACATGACTAAATTCTTTTACCAGTTCTCAACAAAACAGCTTTATTATCTTCATATGTAGAAATATAATTGCAAAATGTAGCATTTTCAGCTCTGTCAGATGTGTTTTCCTTAATGGCAGTCTTCAAAATGTGTAAAAAATAAAAGGTCATAAAAACAGCACTCATAACCTGTAAGTGTAGATCAACTTTCAGACTATTTGCCTTTTTTATTTATTATTTGTAATGTCTGAGAAACTTCTATAAATAAAAGAACAGCTAGGGAATGTTTCCTTTAACAAGCTGCACTTTAAACAACTATGTCTGTTACAAAAGACCGAGAGAAAAACAGCTTCTATTTTCCATCAATAACATAAATAACAGGAATGTAGGTTGTTTAGCTAGGCTTAGATGCAGGATATTGAAAGATGTTATTCAGTTTTCACTACTTCGTCTCATGCTGCAGAAAGTTTTCCTCCACTCAGAGAATCACTACCAGAAATAAGGATTATTCAAATCTTATTTAAGCTTTACTTTGAAGATTTAAATGAGACTAAAATATACATTTTGCAGGTGTCTGTGCTGACTAAATTAAGCCTAATAAGCTTCATTTTATTTTTATCAACATACTCCTACTATTGCTATCATATTGAACTGACTTTCTGACTTTTTTTCTGACTTTTTCCTTCTGCAGTTCACCTGCTTGGTGTTCACAGGCGCATCTGGCAGTGGCCAGGAGGAAGGTCCCTCTCTGTGCTAGAGCTGTGAGGTGACCTACAGTCCATTCAAACCAACAAAGCCCCAACATGAAAGTGGCAATGTCTTTTTGTTCCACACTCAAAGTACTGCTTTATGCTAAGGAAAAATGGCAGGAGACAGATCTATGGCAACACCAAGAAGTAAACAGGAGTAATAACATAATCAAAGGAGGAAGGAATTTCTCCAAGGTCAACCATAGGCAGCTGAACATAAAGAGCAAAGGAGTTGAGTCACTGAGCTCACATTGAGCAATTCACTGAAAATGATTCACGATTAGCTGTTTTTGTGCTGCTTGCATACACTTCCTGAATAATGATCCTAGGACATTTTAGGCCTCGTTAATACACAGTGTCTGCATTTGCTTTGTCAAAGTGGAACTGGGCCAGTTTATAAACGTTAGTCACAAAGGGAAACTCTCCCTCCCTTGTGTAATCCCACCCAAGTCTCAAGGGATGTACCAGTGACTGATGTGAGCAGTGAACAGTCATTCTGTCTAGGGCTGTACGCGATCTGCTTTCCTCATGTGGAGGGCCATCTGGGTAGAAAAAATGTTTAGTTTCAATTTAACCAGTTAAGAAAAATGTCACTTTGTGTGCGTAAAAATGGCAGAATTCACTCCACAAATATTAGCAGTCCTTGGCTTGATGTCTTTGCCTTCACTATTTTTTTTTTAATTATTATTTTATGAATTCAAAAGAACTAGTTGCTGAAAAGCATGCAAAGAATTGCACCATCCTTGTATTGAAATATTCATTTCTTCTGTTTTGTATTTAGTCCCCTAAAGACACTTCAAAATACCAAAGTTCATAGACTCAGTATGTAGTAAATCTAAAAAGAAAGATCGATGAATGTAATTACTCTTTCTTTGAAGCTCAATTTTTATTGTCATTCATGAAGTGAACAGGATTATAAAACATGTGATATCATTAGTTAATTTTCTATTTAAAAAATTTTAGCCTAATAATTTGATATAGTAAATGATGTTTTTAACAGATTTACTGGACCAGAGACAATAATTACGAATGAGAAGGTCTCAGGTCATCTAGTTATGTGCCAAAGACTGATTGCTCCTTGCAGTATATGTTGGATGCACTAGGGAAAGGGAGAGAGCAGAAAGATTCAAACAGAAGAAGCATAACAATATTAGCCAGTCAGGACTTTGTTTTTCAAGGTCACTGAACAGGACATTATAATAACTTACACACTATCTGTAAAAAGAGTTTGCATACTTTTTTTAAAATGAACTGAGAAAGGCTGTAACTTTAAGACATTATGAAGTTGGAAATGGGAAAGCAGGTAAATAAAAAGTTGTGTTTTGGTCACATGGAGGTTGACCAGTTGATTGATGGCAAGAAAAAAAAAGTCTTCCCCATATTATTGACCTACTACATTGTTTCCTGTGAGTTTACAGTTTTGCTTTTATTGAGAAAATTAATTTTATGCAGCATTTCCTCACAGTCCAAACAAAATGCAAAAAGAATAAATTAAATATTACTTTTATTTAGTAAGCTTCCTACAACACTATTAAAACAAGAGGTTGGATTTAGAATGAGAATTTCGAATGTGTTTTATAGACTTGAGGATTTAGATAACAAGAAAAAATGATACATTTTAATAGGTGACAAATCTACTTTATTTAACACAGATTATAATATGAGCTTCCAAACTACATTCATACTTTAAAGTTACTTTATTTATATGCATGAGGACCTCAGATTCTCCTTGCTTACTTCACTTAGTATCGAGATGACATCTGGGACATTGATTTTCTAAAAGACTACATTTTGCCATCCAGTTCACGCTGTTCATATTATCATGCCAAATTTTATCTTTAAATGTAGGTGAGTGATTTCAACAGGAGACATCTGAATGACTCAAGGGATTTCCCCTCAGGCAAGCAAGTGCTTTTTCGTTAAACATTCCCTCATGAAATAATTAAATATAATACACATTATGTGTGACATACACATTTCAGAGCATTTGTCAGATCATGTTAGAAGTGTTATGACATGACATGAAAAAGGGACACCTGATAAATTCATAGTTCTAATCAGAGTCTCTGAGAGACATTAAAATTAAATCTACACATTCACAAAAAATGAGTTCCTCCATGTTTCCATTTAGCAGCATTTCCCATTAGTTAAATCTTGTTTCTTCACTAGGTGAACCAGAAAACAGAGCTCTATTTCTCTAGCTAATGAAAATACACAGATGGGGAAAATACACAGTTGATGTATGCACACCCGGTGTTTGAAATATGATGAAGTTCGTAACAGAAACCCTCAAACTTCCATCAAACAAGCTAAGGTAATAGATACACCGTGTTGATACTAAAATGGCTGAAACATCATAATTCTTTTTATAGGTCTCATGTCTTGAAGTCTACCAAAAGTAAACATCAAATCTATCTTGCGTGGGTTACCTCAGCTGCCTCCCTGTAAAAGAGGAGTCATTAGATCCTCCTTTAATGTTTGCAGAACTTGAGAACATGTAACAGAATTCCCTCTTGTCTAACAACTAACCTCCATGATTTCTCCAATTTCTTCAAGAATTTTTAATAGACTTTTTCTCTTCAGATGTTGAATGTGCTCATTGAGTTTGAAGGATTGACCTATTCACCCTTGGCCATTTTAGGTGTAAGAAAACTTCTGTAGGCCAAACCTATAAAAGGATCTGAAGCAAAGTAACAGTTAAATTTCTTTTGCAAACAAGACTTAGCTGAAGATACTGGCAAGAGCTGTTGGAATTTTTCTTTCCAGTGTATGTCAAATTCAGTTTATTAGAATCCAAAATTTAAAACAATAGGAAAAACAATAGGGAAACATCTACTCTTTTTTTTTTTCTTTTTTTTTTTTGTTCTTTTTGGCTCATTGGTGTGTGTATATATATGTACAGACTATATATAAAGAGTATAAATGGCAAGATTTTGGTATTGGGACAGGGAAGGGCTGCAAGGGTTGCAGTGTTTAAATGTTTGTCTTCCTTGTTTTCTTATATCTGCATCAGTAATTAAATGTTTAGGTTATGTTAATTGGCAATAAATTAACTTAAAATTCTGCACGTTGAGTCTGTTTTGCTTGTGACAGTAACTGGTGGGTGATTTCACTGTCTTTATTTTGACCCGCCAGTTTTCTCTCTCTTGTTCTTATTTTCTCCAACAACCCACAGAGGGGGTGGAGTGTGGCAAGTGGCTGTGTGGGTGTTCAACTGCTTGCTGAGGCCAACTCACCACAGTCTTTTAAGTTATTTCATTTTTTATCATTTAATATCAATTTTCTGTCTTCATTTCCATCAACCAGCTTGCTTTGTCTCCCGTATCATACAGCAGCACTCTTATTGGACACAAAGACCAAAAGGTTATTATTAGATCCTATCAAAACTGTTTTAAACTCTACCAGTCCTCACTTTGATCTGTGGTCTTTTTCTGGCTCTCATTTAACATGACCAAAGAAACACTTGCCATTAGTTTTTATTCCTCTGTAATGAATCATTTCACTGCACTTCCTGATCTCTCATGTGTAGCGTTCTTTACTCACTCCTGACATCCTTCTTGAGATGATTCATGGAGTTATGCCTGGAGCTCTCCTTTCAGTTCTGTCCACCTTGCTTGCAGTGGTAACTCCAGAATATTTGTGCATGTTTGCTTTAGAGGAATTACGAACCTTCTCCACACTTAAATCTTTGAGTGTCTTCACCCAGTTTACTTATGTTAATGGCTTCGTAGTTTATTAGAGCTTTAAACCTTATTTGATAATCTTAACCTGTTTTTTTTTTTAATATTTCCCTTACACTTAAGTTTGAATTACACCTGAAATACTGTGTTAGTAAGTGATTGATTATAAGCTATTATAAGCTGAAATCAGTTTATTTTGTACATTATGTTTGTTTTTGTTTTGAAAGAATCTGATGCTTTATGGGGAAAAAAAAAAAACAACCACAGAATTATTTGATGAAAAAATCTCAATGGCGAAATTAAGGAATACCAAGGAATACTGTATCAGTAACAATTTCTTCTGCAAACCATTTCTTGAATTAAAGTCTCTTGTAGTTAAGCAATTCCATGTAGTACTAACTATCAGTTCTATTGAAAAGTGTTTCACTAACCAGGCCATACTAGCAGTCAGACCAGCATTCTCTCTCTCTAAAGAATCTACTTAAATATAGTGATTGAAATTCAATGATCCAAATATCCTAGTCAACATTGTGCAATTTTACTTTTTTTTCATTTATCATTTTTCTGTCTTTTCATACATTTGAAGAAGTAAAATGTATAGAAGGGTTGGAAAGAGGCTTCAAGGTTTGGGAAGTGTATTCCTCCACCATGTGATAAGATGTCTTAGATGAGGTAAAAGAAGATGAGATTGATCAGCTATTTTCTTCTGAAAAAATGACAACAAAAGTTTCAGTTTTAGGAATCATTGTCTCTTTTATTCAGGAAGTTATTTTAGTGGGTAAAGACCAACAAACCTCCATTTTATTTCTTTGTGTCATCAGCTGAATTTCAATTCTTATGAATATCATTAGATGTACCTTTCCATCCAGTTTTGGATGGTAATGCACTTAGGTTGTCTGATTTTTTATATCTGCCCGCAGTGTAGCTTAGTGCAGTGTAGTATTGAACGCAGGTAGGATGATTATGTCATAGTCTATTTTCAGTATATATATGCAACCTGTGGTAGAATTAATGAGAGATATTGAATATATTAAACAGAATTTCTAGACGTCTTGTGAAAAAAAAAGTAACTTGATTAATTGCTGTAAATTATCAACAATTAAGATAGGAATTATTGTCCTACTTGAATTGTCTATTCCATTTTAACACAACCTTGTCACATGAAAATAAGCAGCACCCTACATCTGCAAAAAAATGAGAGAGATGATTCTGTCACAGCCTGAATATGTCTAGTGTGGAGCTTGGCAGTAAGGTATATGAAGATCCAATGGCTGATTTTAAACAAGTATTCCTTGAAACTTAACAGACACAGTTTTGCAAAAGAATAATCAAAACTCTGTAAACCATACATGTTTTCAATAAACATTTGGAATGTAATTATTCTACAATAAATATCCTATTAAAGTTAGTTGTATTTAATAACAGTTGCTGCATAGTTCATAGGGACTAGAATAAATGGCTAGTATAAAGAGATTTGCCAAAGATCAATGGTTATGAAGGAGGTATGTATACTCTCTCTCTCTCTCTGAATTCTTATTTAAATAGATCAATTCCTTCATGTATGCATATATAGGCTGAATATTTCCCCCATGCTTTCATGTTTTCAACATTTTATATAGAGAGTTATATATATTTCCTTTCTCATACCTGCATACATTTAGATCATGGAATGTTTCAATCAAATTTTTTAAAGTACATGCTTTTAAAATAAAAATTCTATATTAATTTGCCTTTAAAATCCAGATTTAATTCACTTAAATTCACTTAAATTTAATTCATTTAAATCTGAAAGATTTCATTCTGATTGTGAATTTACAGTAAATAGCTATATAATAAAATATGAAATAAAAGTCAGTTGTTTTGAAATAATGGGGAAAATAAATTAAAATATAAATAATTATTAAACTTTTTTTTTTGTCAAAAGTATTTTTATCATACGGACATGTCTCGATGAGAGAAGACTTTATCAAATTAGTGTTTCCTCAAGAAAAAAATCTTGGAAAATTTTCAGCCAGTTCTTTTTCCAGAGTAAAACATTCCTTGTTATTAAGGGGAAGATAGGTTAGACCTCATTTTGCATTACAAGGAATAGATTTATGATATTTCAAAAGTATATCAGTCAATAAAGCCATTTTGATTTTATTAAATTTGTGCTCTAAATGCTGTATGATGAGCACTGGTGTGTTTCAATCCTGCTTCATATGAAACTTTATTTTCACTGTAGCCTCTTTATTTTTAGTGACATTGCATGCAATGAGGTGACGGGATTTGTCCAGTGGAAAACACTGGGAGATGGCTTCATGTGGAATATTTATGCAACCACAGTGAGTTAGAAGTCTAGATGGACTATCCTGGCTGAGATATAATCATTTCCCTGAAGTGAACCCCGACCATAAATCTGGCAGACATACCAGCATCTTCTTACTCATCTCAGATTCCGCACAGAACCTATGCTGAGTTTATTTGGCTCTACAGTTTCAGTCTGGCATGAAGTATACAGTGAAAGTCAGAAAGAATGTAAGAGCTGAATGTGATCTGACTGAATCAAGTTTAGAAGCCACTTAATGCCAACACCCAACTTAAAAAAAAAAAAAAAAAAAAAGACACAAATGACTGAAATCTGCTGTACAGCAGGGTCTACATGGAAGATAAATTAAACCCCAGAACTTGGGAGAGTGTTACTGGAGGACCAGGGTTCAGGACCCAGACAGGAACAAGATCAAGGGTGGGGAAAAAAAAAAAAAAAAACAAAGAAAGAAAAGAAACCTTGCTCAGGAAGAAAGGATTCTGATTTTTTCCCCCCACATCTAATCCAAACCTAGTTTCTCCTCAATTCTAACCCTTTTGCCATTGCACAACTGCATACTTTTATGGGAAAAATGTAGAGAAACAACTTAATATGAGACTATTCCCCCTCCACACCCCCCCCAATCACATTTAACATAAAAGAGAACTTTTAAAATCACTGGAAAAATCTGGCAATCTGACAAGCTTCAATCTGAGCTTTAGGTCAGGGACAGCTAAATGTATTAGTCACTCTCCAGATTCTACAGAATATTTAATGTGGATTGTAAGAGACTTTATATTGAAATTATAAAGGTAATCTCTTTAAATATTAATACATACAGTACTAGTGGTGTGTTCTGTTGCTTCCAAATAGATAGTCTTAGTGGATCACTGAGCTCTGCATTATGATGCTACATATTGTAATAAGTGCATGTTTTTAGAGAGCTGCCTGGAAAAGGGAAAAGATCCGCTATACTTCATGAATGTCTAAATATATTCTCATTGGAAAAAATAGTCATATTCCATTTCCACTCCTGAATTGTTTCTACAAGTTTCCTTATGCTCAATGTTGTTTTATAACCTTTTTAGTTTCTTTCAAACTAATTATGAAATTAAAGAGGCATGCAGAGGGTTACTGCCAGGTACTGCTTGAAAGAATTCCCTCAGGTCTTGCCACATAGTCAAAAGTAATTGCATCTTAATGAGTTACCAGTCATCAGCTGTGCAATAGGAGTTGACCCTGCATATTCTTCACTTGCATGAGGTTTGAAATAAAGTGTATTTAATCTAAATTATGCTCATTACTAGCTCAAGTGAATATGTTTCACTTTGCAATTTGGAAAGTCTTTAAGCATAAACAGTCAATACATCAGACTATACCACAAAGATTCACAGTGTCCAGCATCAAAAGGTTTTATAAAAAGCCCAGAACTGCACAAAAAGGTTAGGAAGGTTTCCTTTATAAAGTTGATATAAATTGTTCTTTACTGAATAATAATGAAAAATGCAATCGTGGTTAATCTATTCAAGTTTCAATAAAATTGCCTTCTGCAATTATAATTACCTCCTTTCTGGAGAAGAAAAATAATAGGGCACAAAGGATAGTTTATTAAGTTTCAAGGTAATACATTTGCTTTGAAATAGTTAAACATTGAAAAAGGCATATATTAAAGTAAATTGCTTTTGCTAAAATAAAATTTCTGTATGCCTGAAGATTGACATGATCCTAATAACATGAAAGAATGAATAGAAAATATGACAAGGGGAAACTATACTTTAGTATTAAGTGGAGAAATATAGGGCCTGAGAACCTTAACTTTAAAAAAAATTGTGCAGCTTTTCTGCTTTAAAGGTTCATGTAGTGTATATTTCTTTTTCTAATGGATAAACTATGTCAAGGACTTCAAGAAATGCCAGCGAAGTTAACTAAGTTTTCTGTTGCTAAGAAAAAAATCATATCTATGTGTTCTTGTATATTCAAACTTGTACTTTCTATCACTGTGACATGAATCACTGCATACACTGCCTTCTAGCCTGATCATAAGATCCAACTTTAGATTTAATTAGGATCAATAATTATTTCAATTTCCCTTAAAAACTGTAGAAAATTGGATTATTGTGTCATATTTCAGCAAAAATTTGCATATGTTTCTGTACTTTGGCTGTCTTTGGTGCAAAAATACCAAAATGGGTTTAGATATCCATGGAACATTATTATTTGGTTATTATAGAATTCTGTTTCTGAGAAAATACCACAGAATTTTTTTTTTTTTTTAAATCTTAATTGCTGTTAAATTATTTTTTCAACCAGCTCTACAACACATGTAAAATGAGGTAAACTTCAGGCACTCTCTGATGATGTGTAAGACCAGACTGTATACTTTCACAGTACCTGTAGGATTTAAAGGGTGTTACACTTTCTGGAATTAACATACTACCTACTTTCCTTTCTAGGGAACTTTTATGGCTTCAAATAACTGATTTTTTTTTTTGAATCCTGGTCTTACTCAACAGCCTTCTGATTTTGTAGAACAATTTTCCCTTTTACTTTTGATAAAATCCTCCCATGCTAAATAAAACCTGAGCTCTATTATAGATGCCAAGATGGGTACTTGTAATATAATACTATTAGAAATTCTACTATTGTGGAAACTCACATACACCAGTATCAGGGCTTTCAGGAGGTTTGTTACCATTCAAGTCTTCTAAAATTGAAACCTGAGTGGTAAAAATCATTTCAGTCATAACCCAGGCATGATTGGATTGGAACAACTGCTTTCTATTTTTTATTCAGTTTGGTTTTTGTTCAAAACCTCACTTGAAAAATTTTCAAAGCCAAAATAAACATTAAATATGGAAAGCAATCTGGCTTCCAGTTGCTCTGAAGGACTCTGTGGTTTTTCTTTTCTCCACTTATGCCAGCCTTCACATAAATTATTTGGTATCTTGTGTCCAGGCACTGTAACTCTTTGATTAGCCGTGAAAGTGATTTACAACTATGTAACAAGGCTTCACCTATACAACTTTGGCAGTGATAATAATACTAAGAAAAAGTGCTCCCTGTTTTTTTGTTTGTTTATTTGTTTGTTTCTGAGTTTTGTATATGCATATCAGAGTCAATATCAGTAAATTTCTTGTGATCATGGGTAAGTCTTAACCCAAGCAGGTCACCACCTGAGTTTCTGTTTGCTCCCAAAGAGGTTCAGTCATCTCCCACACTAGAAGCCCTGCCTTTCTTGGATGTTGAAAGCAAAGATTTAGAAGACAAAATCTGCAAATTAGTCCAGAACTTTGGTGGATGAATTCAGACCCTAGTCCCAGGTTAAAGATCCGAGAGCATGCTTAGCTCTAGACACTCTGCATCTTCAGCCTTCTTTTTCCCTTGTGACCCCCAGTTTACGACCCTCCTTAACTGTTCTTTGACACACATCTCCTAACTCCCTCACTTGTCTCCTCTTGGTTTGCCATGTCCAGTTGTCACTGGGCCATCCAGCCTTAGCCCAGCAGAGGCCATGGTTAGTCCGTAATAAATGGAGAAAATCCAGCGGAGACGGACAAAAAGAGTAGTAAGAATGAAAACTTGACTTATAAGAAAAAGCTGAAAGAATAGAGAATTTTTTAGACCAGAGTAGCAAATAAGACAACCATCAGTAATTCCCTATGCTCATTTTGAGTAGGGCAAGAAATAATAACTTACTCTATAGCAAGGAAGGATAACTCTGTATCTTAATGAAACTTCTTTTCTGGTAGAGAGATAGGTAAGCATAGAAAAAACATTTTCTAGGAAGTTATGGAATCCCTGCAATAGGAAGGGTTTAAGAAGTTAGACCAATGGGGATGGTAGAGATGTATCAAGTCTCAGGAAAGAGAGAGATGGCTTGCTGTATTTCTAGGACTTTGTATCAATGCAATTCATTTGTTTTACTAAATTCTGTGGAAGCAGATTTTCCTGAAGCTGGCATGAATGAGAAAATAATTACAAGATTGTTTATGGTTACTGAGTTGATATTTGCACAAAAATTGATGGAAGGGATCATAAATACCAATATCTTCTATATTCAGTTTTCTCCAATTTTGAGCTTGTCAAAGCACAGGATCACTTAGGAAACCAGAGGAAGTACACTTTTGACTTCCAACATATGCAGAAGAATTGTTTATCATTTACATATAAGGATTCCTAATACAAGGTTTGAACTTTGATAGATGACATGTTTATCATCCAAATTCATTTTAGCTTGCATATCTATTAATTCAGATGGTTTAATGTTGATATCAGAATGACAAAGTCCCTGGAGAAAAGCAAAGTATTATGCATTCTTTAATTCTTGTAGGGAATGGAGAGCATGATAAATTCCATTTCTATGTGCCTGTTTTAACAACTGTTGATAATGCAGATAACAAATGTAATAACTCTGGGAAACTGGAAAATGGAGAGGAGAAAGAAAGAAAAGCAAAATGGGTTTTTCTCAAAGTGCTTTAACAGGTGCTTTTGTTCAAATATGAAAGCATTTACATTCCCTTCAAAGTCAGTCTGCTTTCAAACTTAAGATATGCTTTGGTGGATACTGGGCCCATGATACATTCTGTTCAACTGACTTGAAACATAAAAAAAGTAGGGTGACATGAGACTTCTTAGACTCCAGCATTTTTGTGAATCAACATTCTTCCCATAGCAAGATCTAGTGACAACTATGTAAAAGGAAATCACTGTTCAGTTGAGCTGAAAGTATCAAGGCATCCCCCTCTAAGGAGAAATGGTGATAATTAATTTCAGATCAGCCACTTATGTCAGGGCTTTTCAGTCAGACTAAACCTCAAGCCTGTCCACTTCTGAATACTCGCTGCATAGAGATATGTAAATGTTCTTGCTGTAAAAGCACATTTTGCCACTATACACTTGCTGAGAGTTTTTTCACCTTTGTTTCACTAGTTTGCTCTGCCTCTCCAGTCCAACTATCCTAGTCAATCTCCTAATCCTTCTGGACCTAGTCAGGTATAATATCTCTCCCTTATTGGTAAATTCTCATTTTCATCCCATCCCTTTGGTCACCTCAATATTCCCCTTGCACGCTTGTCCTCCCTGCTTTCCTTAGCTCCTTCTCATTTTCTTGTTCCAGGCTTTAGTTCTTTGTGTTTTGTGATGTGGAAGGAAGAACATAGCATTTCTCAACTCTTTTTCATTGTTCTAGACCATAGCAGGCACCTTGGTGCCTCATGGGTTTTATCTGGGCTCTAATGTAGCCTCTATGTTTTGTTTAGCACTACAGTGATTAAGATTATACTTGTGACTATCTAATGGGCTTTAAAGAATCTTTGAGTTTTATGGAAAAAGTTCAATATGAAATCATAGCATACACAGATGACTCAAAAATGTGATATAGTTATGATCTATAAAACATTAATAAAAATATTTGTGTTGATATGCTACTTCTTGTGTTATTAGTTTTCCAGATAAATTTTTTTCAGGTCAGTATTCGATCTATAAATCTGCATACTGAAGCAATCAGAAAATGTATCTTTTAAAACTTAATATACCTGTTTATAATCATTTACAGCTGAATATGTTAGTGACAAAAAATAAGCTTTTGGTCCACAGTGAAACATTGCAGAGTCAAATGGCCATGGAAAAATGAGTCATAGTTTGTTGTAGCTCCCACATCATCAGTGGATCTGTCAAAGTTTCAGCTGCAGGACCGTATTCTGTCCTCAGTTTTATACTTCCCTACTTAGAGAAGTTTAAACCAGAGGCAGAAATTGAAGATGAGAAGGTGTTCCCAGTAGGCTTGGTTTGACAGAATCCTTAATACTTGTGTTAATGTATAAGTCAGAAAGAAATCAAAGCAGCCCTCATAGTTTCCAGGACTGACACTTAGGAAATACCTATGAAAACTTTCTCTGCAGTTCCTGAGAGACAATAAATACAGAACCTCATAATGTAGATTTTACAGAGCCGTTTTCTGAGTAGAAGCATGCTGGAGTTTGGCCTTTATAGCAGAGCAGGGAAAACTTTATTTGTCAGTAGTTTACTTGCCAGCAATATAGTTAAACCATTCATGAATTTAAAAAAAAACATTTGGATGGACTTTTTTTTTTTTTTTTTTTTTTGGTCAAGGGGAGCAAAAAACATTAGCAGTTAGCTATTCCTCAATAAGAGTTCTAGTACTGTTGTATTGAAGCAGTATGTCACTTAGCTATGATGTTGGAGATGCATATTCTTTCCTTAGTTTAAGGAAAGTCATATCCATTTATCTTCCACTATGCAGGAAAAAAACTTCAGCCTCTGCATGATAGACTATCTCAGAAAAAGATAGGATGCTACTTTGCAACACGAATATCAACCACTGAGCAATGAAATCAGTCTTACTTTCTGATTCTGGCTTAAAATGTCAAAGTAATTATTTTACATACATATACAAAAAAAGATTTTCTACCTTATTGGTATTGACACCCAATACATTTTTGGCAAGCAAATGGAATATACTCTGCTGGATTAAGAACAAGGATCTGATTCAACCTGTCAATAGGTGTTCAAGTATGTGATGCAACAGTAGCAAGAAGGATTCATTGCATTTTCGTAGTGTCTAGAGAACGTCTGTGGAATGTCTTCTTCCAAGGAAGAGAACTGAATTCTAGTTTTCCACAATCCCTGCAAGTGGGCTGCTTGGGGAACAGGAAAAGTTAATTTAGAAACACATTCAGTGTAAATCATTCTTTGTGATTTAGTTATCCATACAGTATGTGACAAACCCTACATTTCCTATACCAAACCTATGGTTTATATACTAAGTATACTAAACTACATTTATTTAGTGAACAAAGAATGTATCTTGTAGCTGTAGCATGTGCTTTTATTTATCTGTAAAGGTATCTGCAGGGAAACAGAAAACAGAATTATAGTATGTGCCTCAGAAACATTTTTTGTCCTTGCATGAAATCCAGCTTAGTAGATTTTATGCACCTCAATTCCCTAAGATGACTGCAAAATCCACTTTCACAAAAGTATTATGTGTGTTCCGGAACTTGCTTAAAATAACATCTTTTACAAGTCACCATGTACAGGATCAGAAAAAATTATTTACTGGCTAGACATCAGGCTTTATCAAAACATTCTGTGAATGCAGATGTTGGGAATAAAAAATGCTGTCTAAAGATGAACTGCATGCAGATATAAATGCCATCTGAGATGACACCTGCAATTGAATCATGGTCCTTCACGGAGGGACACTGAGCAATTACAGTTTTGAAATAAGCCTTGTCAATAGGTATTGCTACATACCTATATGCAGATCAGGCACAGAGCAAGCAGTGCAGTGCAGTGATTTTGCATGTATATGTGTGTAGTATTGTCTTTCAGTCTTGTCATAGAATCATAGAATCATTAGAATAGTTTGGGTTGGAAGGGACCTTTAAAGGTCATCAAGTCAACCCCCCCTGCAATGAGCAGGGACATCTTCAACTAGATCAGGTCACTCAGAGCCCCGTCCAGCCTGACCTTGAATGTTTCCAGGGATGGGACATCTACCGCCTCTCTGGGCAACCTGTTCCAGTGTTTCACCACCCTCACTGTAAAAAATGTCTTCCTTATATCTGGTCTAAATCTAGTGTCTTTCAGTTTAAAACCATTACCCCTTGTCCTATTGCAACAGGCCCTGCTAAAAAGTTTGTCCCCGTCTTTCTTATAAGCCCCCTTTAAGTACTGGAGGGCCACTATCAGGTCTCCCTGGAGCCTTCTCTTCTCCAGGCTGAACAACCTCAACTCTCTCGGCCTGTCCTCATAGGAGAGGTGTTCCATCCTTCTGATCATCTTCATGGCCCTCCTCTGGACGTGCTCAAGCAGGTCCATGTCTTTCTTGAGCTGGGGCCTTCAGAGCTGAACATATTACTCCAGGTGGGGTGTCACCAGAGCGGAGTAGAGGGGCAGAATCCCCTCCCTCGACCTGCTGACCACGCTTCTTGTGATGCAGTCCAGGATACGGTTGGCCTTCTGGGCTGCGAGCGCACATTGTTGGCTCATGTCCAGCTTTTAGTCCTTCTAGCCTACATGTTGATGCCACAGTAATGAAATCCCTGCCCCCTAACAATTAACATACTTCCATGTATCATTAAAATATTTTTCAAGAAGAGTTGGAGTATTCTTTGTATGCATATTACTGCTTATTTTGATTTGGCCTATTATGATCTCAACCATAGCGTACATAGCTGTAACATGGTGCTACCTGAAATTCCGTATTGCTTCTCCCAGTTTGGACTAGGTTTATGCATTTTTTAAAAATAATATGCTCTAATTCATCTAATTAATTAACTATCAGGGAAATATATTCAAATTAGTTTTACATTTCAGTTGAGCCCAAACTGTCAGCTAATAACTGGATTAACAACTTTAATCCATAACTGGATTAAATTATATTTGTAGCTCCTTTAATGACTCCAATAGCCCAGATACTTTTGGTCTTCAAGCTACTTTCAGTGCTAGTCAAGAATGGAGGATGTCCAAGAGCATTAATTCAGAAAGAAACTGCAGGGATCCTATTATGGGAGAATGTGCTGCTAGATGGACTGAACACTACTGTTTTCTCCATCTCACAGTGTGAATAGCATAAATAAGACTAGATGAAGAAATCACTCAAACCTACATAACAGCAATTTCCACATAATTTTTGTGGAGACGTCTTTCTAGATGCCCTTATTTTCTCATGCAATGATGATGATGAATTTTCAAGACAGGCTTTTAAACCCGTGCTTTCTTGGTTCTCTTCACCTGGACTTTTGCCACTGATTTAATAAACCCATCAAACTCAGTGCAGTGCCAAATTATTTATCTTCTAAAAATCTTAAGAGTTACCTTAATGATCAGCTAATGAACAGCCATTTCAGTGATATAGTCACCTTTTCATTTGAAATCCTCATATTCCTCAAAAATTGTACAGTACACAAAAGAGTTAAATCACCAATTATATCTTTGGGCATGCTGTTCCTTGAGGACAAAAGTTTCTCATTTGACCATTTTAAGCTCATAATAAGAGAAATTCCCTTTTGTAGTCTAAAATAATTAAACAAGAAATACTACAGCACTTTTTCTTACTCTATAAAGATGGAAACTGGAGGTGAAAATGAACATTAGATCACCAATTTTATTTATTTATTTTATTAATCCAAGATTGTTGTTTATGGATGCAAATACTTGGAAAGAAGGAAGCACCCAGTGGAATCTGAGGTATTTTCAGCTCGATAAATTTCAATACCTGTCTGAAGAGAAAGTGTGTAGTGAAATGCTATTTTTCTAGTTGCATAAAGCATAAATCAGCTTTTTTATAATCAGTTTAAGACATGCAATTAGTGCAAAACACCACAGACTACAGTTTCACACTTCCTAGAAGCTCAAAACTTTTGGTGGTTTTCAAATGTGGGTCTTGAAGCCCCTCAGTTCATTTGAGACTGAACTACTCTAATGCAGTTAATATGACATTGCCTCTTATGCCATTCTGTCAACCTCACACATTACTGGAGTTGCAGTGACTCCCAAATTATAGATAGGTGTGATTATCATGACAGATACATCATTAACAAGTCATTAGATACAATAAAACCATAATAGTGTAGGTCTTAGATGCTTGCAGAGGTGGGTTTTGTAACTTGTCTGGGTTTTGTTCTTTGTCTGTCTGGTTTTTGTTCTGTGAGTGTATCAGAACAAGAACTGTTGACCTTAGGACTATTCTGACCATTTTGTGCTCTCTCAAGCCTTTCCAGGGATAGGGATAACAGACAACAAATAGAGAGAATATAAATGGTAATGGACAGTCATCAATTTTGAGAAGTTATTGGCAGCATTTTCTCTTGGACATTAGTTAAGTCCAGCAGTTTTGCATTGTTATTACAATCGCATCCATGTTTCCAGATCTCCAGATGGAGCTGCCTCTCCTCCACCCGTTGCCATGGAGTTCTGCCTGTTTTACTCCATTGTTTGCAAAAGGCAAATCAGGCCCAGGAGGTCTAAAAATCTTCAAGAGATTTCTAACACATAGGAAAGTGCTTTCTTACCTCTATAAGAGCTTATATTTTGACAGAAAGTAAAACACATTGCCAGCAAGTAAACATATATTTTGGCAAGTCTGAATAGGACAGTCTAAACATGCAGTGCTCACAAACCAGCCAAATCCCAAACTTGCAAGGTTCAACTAGGCTAGAGAATATTTATGGCAAGTTACACAGTCCAGTTTCAAATAACGCAAGACATTACTTCCACTATGGTCCCATATATATTTATATATATATCACCTCCAGGCAAAAATGACAAATTACATTAGCTTTCTTATGACTGAGAATCTCAGTGCATCTTTTATGAGTGTTTCTTTCTCAACCTATAATCCGGAAGCTAACAAAAAATTTCAGCTCTTTAAGATAACCATGTCCATTGCTTTCACCCTTCAAAAATTATCTTTCATTATTTCTAAAGGTCTTCTAGTCTGGTCTGGTTTCTGGTTTAGACCCTAGTTATTTCTGGCTAGATTAATCTGGCAGCAAACATCCTGATCTCTTTCCAGCCTACACAATAGCTTTTTATCGCAGCTGGTATAGGCTAAGTTGCTACCTATGTATTGGAAATTAGGTCTTCTACCCCTTTATGCTTCTGTGTCTGTTACAGTATAACCTGTATGTACTCTATGTTATTTACCTCTTTACATGTTTTAAAACAGATTTTTTTTTCCTTTTTAATGAGAATTACTTTCTTCACATTTTCCAAAATAAGTTGCTTTTGTGATCTACTTAAGATCAGACTTTCAGGCTATGACCACTACAGAAAACTTATGTGTAGTGGAACACCTGTATGTTCAACAGAAAGTTTTATAAGTTCCCTTAGAAAACAAAACGCTTTCCATATTGGAAGTGGTCTTAAGACTATAATTTCTAAAGAACCCTGCATTAGGCAGTTGAGGCATCAACAGATTGCTACATGATCCTAGGAGTTTTAGGAAGGTAATTTTCATAAAATATGATCACATAGATCAGCTTTTTATGAGGGTAACAACAGGCATCTTAGTGTCAAACAGGTATTAGATGGGAACAACTCTAGAAGAATATTCTGAGTATTGATAAGTACAGTTTTATGAGCATGGCAGGTGAGGTGGGCCAGGACAGCAATGTAATGATATGAGGCCTTGTTACTTTTTCCTGTGTGATTTCACAGTCTAATTTACAGTGATTGTTGAGGAATATTTATTTTACAACCACAATGCATGAAAGCATCGGGAATGAAAGTATAACACTGACTGCCAAGACCTGTCAAAAACATACCTAGAAGATAATGCATCAAATTAGATTCTGCCTCCTTTTTCCATGTAGTTGAAAACATCATTTTTTCAAAGGCTGCCATACCAGGTCAAAGGGCTGCACAAACTGGGAGAGACTGTAGGCAACAGGTTTACTGGGTACCAGCTTGGAAGGCAGGTAAATATCTTACAATCTGAAAATGTGCACAGTCTGCTTAAGGGGTTTTGAGTTAGGGTTTTCTTCTAAATATGTGATATTTAACTTAAAGGAAGCTGTATGGCCAAAGGGTGCAGACTGAAGGGTTTGAAGTTAAGCCAGATTTGTTCAGAAAAATGATCCTTAGTACCATGACCCAGCTTTAGTAAAGAATTGTGTGATTCAAGTAATACATAATAGCAAGAAACTTCAGAGGGCTGCGCTCAAGGAAGTAAGGAAAGGTATATAGGTGCAATTTGCCCAGTAACTGTGAGTCCGAGCATTGAAGCAGAGGTAAAAGCAGGAGCTTTTTGTGTTAAATCCTGTTCTGAGAGCTGTGACAATATCATATGCTTTTTATTTTGTCACAGAAGATGAAAATCAATCATCCAAAACTGTATTATGCAATGAAATAGAAGTGTTTGTGGTTTGTTATTTATTTTGTTTTTTGTTTTTTTGGGTTTTTTGTTTGCTTTTTTAAATCCAGAAAATTATATCTGGAGCTCCTCTTTATTAAAAATTCTAGTCTGAACTGAAAATAAAGAAAATATTTTTTAACAGTGAAGGCAATTTCCCACTGACAGTGCGTATTCCGGGACTTTGAACATTTTTCCTCACTTTTACACCTAGAATCAAAACTGGATGTCTTTCTAATAGATAGCTCAGACTGCAGTTATAGATCATGTACAACATTATTAGTTGAGTTTTTTCAGACTTGATGATCTGAAGGAACCGCCTGCCTTCAAACTCCATGAATCTTTTAAACAGAGCTGTGTTAATATTGATATATATATGTACTTGAATTGAACAAACTCTTGCAGTAAGGGTAATGCATAAAAAAGGTAGCTGGCTGATGTATATGATAGATTTTCTCTCTAAAACATTTTTTTATTAACCAGGGGTAAAATCACAAGAGTTGATTTTGTTGATGTAGAGTCATAGCTTACTGGAAGGTTGTCTAATTAAAAAAAATATGGAGGAATCAATTAAAGTTTCAGCTATTTAGCACAGTAGTCAATACATAATTCCTGGAAAAAAGCACTGCTGGCTGGAAAATGTGTCTTAGGCATGACAGTTAGCTCCCATTTCTTGTAAAGAAAGATGACTTCTGTCATTTACAGTCTTGTAATAACAAACTACATTGTTTGTTCTGGAAAACTCTGAGCATAAGTAAACCTGCAGTAACTATTTGACACATAATCTTGTTCCACTGATTTCCGTGGTTAATTACACATTTATTTAGGCACAATCATTGCTTAAATAGTTAACAATGACCCTTCATCAACCAGGATGCTGCAATTTTCATGGCTAGTTTTTGAAGGTAATTGCAGATTTTCACACAAATCAGTCTCCCCTCAGCTGTAATGGGATGGCTCTTCCATTTGATTCCTGAGGCAATAGTAATGTCACACTTTTGTGTGGCTCTCACAAGACCAAAATCAGAGAACCTGTAAATCAGTAGCACTCAAAACTGCAAAAATATTTTGATTTGCTGGGACTCCAGTATGACTTACAGACTTTGCTGTCATAGAGTATAACGGGGTAACATTCAATTAATAATACCTAAGAGGTAGACACATGTATACGAACATAGACAGATATTTAGACAGATATGGACTAGATTTATAGAGGGCATGCTGGCTATTGATCACAGAGTTCAAGTAATTGCTTTCAATCAGTTAACTTTAAAGAAGTTAACTTTAAAGAAGCTACTCCTAATTGTAAGTGTAACTGAGAGAAGAATATGTTTTACTGATTGCTACTTTTAAGACCTCAGTAGTGACATAAAATGTTGACGTTAAATAAGTTGGGAATTCCCAAATAATTTGGCAGGAGTTCCCCCCCACCCCAAACTGTAGACCAGTCTGGAATGTATAAAAAATTGGCACATGCTACCCTCCATGTTTTATGAATACTTCTGGTTTCATGATGAAAGTAGAGGCTGAAAAACTTAAACAACATGAAACACAATACACATGCATATCACATAAAGATATTTTGTTGAGTGTACTTACTGCACTTTAAAAACTCTCTCAATAGTAGCTACAAGAGAAATAAAATTCTGTGAAAATAAATACACAAAATTTAAGGTCCTACAGTATTATCTGCTTCACTGCTTTTCATTGGAGGCATCTCTTGAGCGAGGATGACCTTGCTGGGATGCTGAATACACAGGTATGCTCTAATGGTCCCCTGACAGAGGGAACATTGAAGAGCAGTGCTTGCACAGCAGGTTTGTAAAGGACCAGCAACATGGTTTGTGATTAAAGATCAAGAACTAGGTTTCTAGCCTTTCCAGTAATAATGAAAATATAACAGCTTTTTCCTGAGAAAGGGGGCATGTAGCTATATTTTCAGTCATGAAATTCATATAAGTGCATGGAATAATATCTCCATATGTTCTCTGTCATCCAGATCAGTATGAATGCCAGAAGAAATTCCAAGAAATCTGGAAACTGTATAGGGCCACTGTAAACCAAGGACTTTAGGTGCCAAGAAGCTTCAATCTTGTCCAGATCTATACCACACCCTACATATGGGTTGTGTCTAAATACTACAATGTATGCCTAAATATACTTCTTAAGGAGTTGCATATGTCCTTTGGCACAGGACATTCTATTATCTATTCCTCCATCCCTGCTGTGCTGACCAATAGCTGTTGATGGTATGAAGAGAGAAATAAAGAATAAATTCAAAGAAGAGCTCTCTATTTTTACAAGCAAATCAAGAAAGTCATCCCATCTTAGTAAGTAACAAAGAAAAAAAAAGTGTTGTTCACATAGTTCTACTTCAAACTGTATTCATTATTCATTTTAATTCAAACCATCAGCAATATCTTACTGGTTCAGAATCATGACTTTTATTTTTCAGAATTGTCCCATATGGCTTATTCTACACTATATAACATCACACAAATTCTGATACTACCAAGAATCAATGGCAGCATAAACAGCAATCCAATAGTTTACTGTAGAAAAGGGACATGAAGGGTTGATATATTATTCTCATTTTAATCAGAATCAGTAGCATATTTTTGAAGAAAATCTGGCAATCTCAATTATAGTGCTGTGGTTGGCAACATAGAGTGGTCTCAAAGCATGAAAACTGGATTCTTTTCAGAGCAAATGAATCCAGAATAGAAACTCCTTAAAGATGCCTAATGTGCTCCAATCAGCACATTGAGTGCATGAGACCAGACAAGAGGTATTCTGAAACATAACCCTTGAAATGCATGTGGTGTGGACACTGCATCAGCAACAGCAATACTCTGTAAAACCATTGAGTTGAACTGCTCTACTCACTAATGTAGGCATAGCCACATGGACAAAAATAATCTCCATGACTTAAGTGCTATCTAAATTGCATGGAAGATGCAAAGCAGGACATGATGTCCTGTTCATCTGGTTGTCCAGAGTGAGGAACTGACCACCTGACTACACGAATCCTTTCTTCCAGTGTCCCTGTTCCTATGAAGTCATTCTACAGAGGTCTCCCCAGGTCTCATCCAGAATAGACTACTCCATAAAGCACTAGCAACACACCCTCCAGAGGAAAGCGGTTCACAGTGGAACAGGTGCAGAAAGGACTACTAGCTTGATATGGACATCTGGTTCTATCAGCTAAAGTTGAAATATTTTATTCACCTTCTAAAATGAATGAAGACACAATTTTTGAAAGGACTAAGAGTATAATTCAGTAAAACCTGCCTGTAAATAAATTTAGCTAGATGGCAGAAGACAAGGTCCACATGTCAGAAGAATGTAGTCCAGGAACATTTTTTTTTACAGTGGACAAAATAAGCTGATTAATGTTAACCTAAGTTTATGCTGAAGTTTGATATGGTTTATACGTACAATTATATGATATTATCAATAAGAGAAGTATTGAGGGCCCACATTCCCAGTTTCTATGTACCCAAAAATAAGTTTGTATCATCATTTCATCTTCAAAGTCCACCACAGGTACTCTACATAGGCTGGCATATAATTCTTCAAAACATCAGTTTGTTTAATCAGGGTAGAATCTCACAGCACAGCTCCAGCAATGTCATCACTTCTTACATGGCAGTTCTTCCCTTTATAAAACTTCTATCTCATCAGAGATATTCTTCTATTTCCTCAGAAAGACTAGCAAGGGTTTGGTTTGCAATTTAAGAGAATGAAATGGCCTATGTGATAGCATAGAGTGCCTATTGTCTGTTTATTAAGTGCAAAGAATCCCAACATGTTTCCAAAATCTGACCATTTATATCACATTCTAAAGTGATTTTGTCTATTGCTATTTCTATATCTCAAATATTTCTACATGCGTTTCATGTCAAGTGTCTGAGTGTCTCTTTTGAAACTGAGCATATATACTACTAGTAGGAACAAGACCCATATTGTTTATAAGACCAAGTTCCCTGGCTCATGTAAATCAACATAACTGCAGTGGTTTCAGTGTAAAACTCTGTTAGCCAAGACTATTATTGCTTGAATAAAAAGTAATTTCTTTCAATTCTACATCTTTTGTAGCCATCTAACTAAGCTTATTTGAAATAAGCAAAACATACCAATCCAATTCTATAAATAAGTGATATGCACACAAAAAGCATGGAAGTATTTCTATATTTTCCAAAAATGTGTTATTACATGGAAAAAATGCCTTGGTAATTGCTTTATAGAACAGGATGATTTTATGACAAATTCATTCAAATTTTTATATCTTTTCTTTTGTTGATATCTAAGATGTGGTTCAAACTCCATTTTATACAGAAGAAACCAATCATGGTAAGTAAGCATGAAAAAAGTAGCCTAATATTTTATTTCTGACTGTAGATCTTTGCTTGAAAACTGGGAAGTGCCCCTTCTGAAACTAATTCTTTTTTATTTCACTTAGTCAACAAACAGTGGAATTATATAAAAAAGTTCCAATATATAGAAAGTCATGCCTCATAAAAACTGCTGGGGCCTGTACTGTTCTGACTTATACCCCATGCAACCTCATTGAAGTCAAGTACCCATGGACTTTTAAAAAATGTTTGCTTATCATGATGAGGCATATGTACATCCAAAATGTACTGGCAATGCAGTTTAAAATCTGTGTTGCATTAGGAAGAACCTAAGTGTTTTACATCACGTATCACACTTGCATCCTATTAACAGACACTATAGATTCAGATGTATTTTTAGTTTAAGACTTTTTGGCACAGAGTTTGTCAGAATAAACAGCTCATTGCATCTGAAATTAACTCCTAATATAATGTGAAGAAGGATAAGGAAAAGCTGAGGCAGATTAGAGTGGATGAAATTCTCTGCTGTCTTGTGGCTACTTAGGGCCAACTTTTGTTGAAGGATATGCAATCTTTACTCAATATGAATGTTTTAAGACACCAAATTACTAAATATGCAACTTTATTTGATGTTATATCAAATATAATGTACTCTTGGGGGTTCTGTCTTTTATATTTGTTTGCTTGAATATTTCTTTCTTGCATTTTTTTGAGTTACTATAACCAGCTGAAAGGTTAATATAAAATTTAGTAGCATTTCTATAATTTCATAAAATAATTCTCATCTAAAAGGTGCCTAAAACAGAATAGGAACTTCACATTGCTAGCATTTCTTCTCCCTGGAGTTAATACAAACAGATATAAACTAAGTCCTTTTTTGAAAACCTCCCCTGTTAATTATAAAGAAGTTTGATAAATGATCTTTGGAAACATACTCTGACATATATATATAAAAAGCAAAGAAAGTAAGTCCAACAACTGAATAAACACAGTTAAAAGTGAGAGTAAGTTTGTAATTTAAAATATCCTACAAGTTTTATATGTTCATAAATGCCAATCAGAACTAGAACAACATCTCATTCAGAAGTATTCTAGAAATATTTCTCTGAAATGGAAAGCTCGGATAATTCCTGGCTTTTTTGTGCACTTGTATTGCGGTAGCACTCAAATGTAAAGAGTTCTCTGCACAAGTAGAAAAACTGGGAAGACTCAGTCCTGCATGGTAGTGTCTAGATCTCAGGATAGAAACCTGGGAAACTACTCATGATCCTAGCAAAAGGAAAAGACTAAAAGGAGCATAGGAAAAAAAAAAAGTGTTCTGGACATAAATACTATTTTGAGACCTGTGATCAGCTCATTCTATTTTTTCATAAATGTTATAGAATATTTGATTTCATAACCCAGGCAGTTTCCCACTTCACTTGCCATCATCATGCTAAACAAATCCATTGTATTTGGTAAGATCTTTTGGAATAAGTAAGAAACGAGTTTTTGAAGCATGAGAGAAAGTGTGAGAAAGGATGCTTCTCATCCAAATTCTTTTAATTGTCCTAATTCTAACCAGAAATACTGTTTAGCTGTCACTGATTCTACACATACATTTATCTCTAAAGCCCAGGGCACTTTCCAAACACATCATCTCACCTTCCGATTTCTCACATGAGCACATTAGACCCACAGAGTCCATCATTCTTTGCAGGACGTGATATCAAAGATCAGAGAGGAAAGACTTTCACCCAATCTTATGTTTTTGCTTTTAAGGGCACACAAAAGCTGTGAAAGATTTAAGGGCAAGCAAAGAGTGCCAAAGCTCACCCCCAAGTAAATACTTGAGCACGTTCTAAATGGGATAGGAGAAAGTATGTCATGGAACATGTATCATCTTTAGGATAGAGTCCAAGTCCAAGGCCATCCAACAGTTAAATAGTGTGGGATTGGTAGAAAATGTGGTCTTTATGGTTCCCTGACACTTGTTCTGCACAAAACTCTAGACAGAGGCAAACTGTTTTAAGCAACTCAACATATAAAAAATCATTTTTTTGTATCAAGGAATGGAATATTTTTTGTGGTCAAAAGAAAATTAGCCAAACTTGGTGGGCTGTATAAACCTTAGTGCGCTATGTAAAGGGAAAGGTTAGAAAGATTATTGACAGTAATAATAATAATAATCACAATATTGTTGATAATTGTAATGATAATGATAGTACGAATTTAAACAGAATTGGGGACAGGCACTGTGAGTACTATCACTAGTACTTCTTTTCTATAATTCCTCTAAAGGCTGTAAATCTGGCATATGACCTGGCACAAGTTTTTATTCATGTCCTTTTTGTGTCCTTGTTGTGAGCAGTGCTTTCTGATGTAGAAAGGGGAGATGGGGAGGGAATTATTCTTGAGCAAATGTGTCAATGGAAAGGAAAGTATTTTGAAACAGAAAGCAGATTACATGTCAAACGGAAGTGTGCTAATCTGCAAATAAATACAGAAGGAAGTCCAACAGGTGCCTTGACTCCAAATCTTTTGATGTTTCTCATCTGAATAAATGATACAGAAGGGAAACCAGCTGCAAATATGTTAAGTTTACCAAAACGCAATACTAGAGGGAGTACTAAATACCAGGCAGTTATCAAAGATATAGAAGAGGGATTTTGGATTGTCTTTGTAGAGTAATTGCACAACACATGTTAAATCAACATATGGTTCAAACAGAGGCTGTGATAAATAAAAGCTTTTAATAGCAGGCTTAGGAAAAGAAAAGAAATATAACTTAAATATATCAAAATTTTAGACACGGGAAAAAAAAAGCCCACAAAAAAAAACAAAGAGAAAAAAAAGTGAAATTACTTGGTCCAGAAGTAGATTACATGGTCCTAGAAATTACAACAGTGATTAGAGAGACTTTATTTACATTCATTCATGTAACTATATTGTGGACGTAAGAGTAGGAGAGTTTCTTTATTTGTAAAATAGAATAATGTGGACCTTTTGTAGAAACTGTTTAAGGAATCTGAATTTGCAGGTCACTGAGAGGCTCACTTGGTTATTGAATCTATTCTCCTTTCCTCACATTCTTACAGATAAAAGATAAAAAAAAGTAAAATAGGAATTTTTGATTAATCGGTAGGTACTGATAAGAATGGATTCTGTGCCAGTAACTTCAGTAGGAGATTTTGGCTAAAATAATCTTTCAGATTTTCAATACACTTTTGTAAATCCCATTGAAAAATAATAAAGGAATTGCTTGTCCAAAAAGAAAAAAACATGCATGTGCGCACACACACGCACATACACACAAAGGAATTTGTAGGTTTATTCTGCTTAAATCTGTATTCACAGCATGTAACAGTAATTATAGTAATTTCCCATTTTTATTTCATAAGTATGAAGCACTTACTTTTTATGTTGAAATCACTTCATGTTATAATTATTATTCATTTCCATCTATATTAGAATATGATTTTAATAATTTTTAAAGAGTTGAAGAGGGAAATAGTTGTAGCTAATATTCTAGCCATAATATGATGACAAAGTGTTTGTTGTATTCTCTTTATAACTTAGTCTTGGGAAAGGGGTAACAGTCTATTGCCACAGTTTGTAAATTCAGTTATTCATTTAACAAACATGACCCTAAGCTGTGCTTTGTTATGGAAAAGCTCATGTTCAAACTTTACTACTGCCATTTATTGAGGAGGTGGGGGCTACAATAGAAAACTTAAAATTTAATCATAAGAAAGCACTTTAATTTTTATTGCAAATTACAAAAATATGATTGTAATGATACCCACTTATAGTAAATTGAGTTAATTAGTGACACATCAAAGATAAATTGAACTAAACCATAATCACAAAGAAATCCAGCTTGGAACATATTCCTGTAGGTCATCTGGTCCAAACCTACTTCTTCCCTTCAAAGAAGTACCAGCTTCAAAGTTGGAACCAACTTCAAGGTCAGATCATGTTGCTCAGGGTCCTATCCAAATGAATTTTGAATTCTGTTACATCCACAAGAATATAAATTTTCACAGCTGCTCTGGGCAACCTGTTCCCATGTTTGAGCAGTGTCATTTTGAAATTTTCCTAATATCTAGTCAGAATTTCTTACTGCAGCTTATGCTCATTTCCTCGTGTTGTCTGAAGTGAAAATATCCAGGACCCTTTTCCTCTGCTCAAAAAAAACCCCAAACAAGCCAACCCAAACAAAAAGCTTTCTTTCCACATATATTTTTAGAGGGATCCACTACACCTAAGCCATAGTATTTTCCTTCACTGAAGATTTCTTACCAAAGAGTGACATAATATGGATGGAACATGTCCTTGCCACAAACAAGGCATGCATCTGGCACAAACTGGAAAATCTTAAAGACTCTTGGCAGACAGTTGTCAAGGAAGACAGGCCATGACAAATTCAAATCTACCTGCAATAAGCTTATCTCTATGTTCAAGAAGATGTCTTAGGGAAAGAAAAAGATACCGAAACTTCAGTAATCCTGAATGAAGAGAATAAAAATTTAGCAGGGAGAGGAAATCTTGGAGCTTTTCACACCGATGCTTGGAATTTGGTTAAGATCCTGTTTGTAGGAAGATGAATAGCAGAAGGCATGCAGACAAGCAGCCCTAAATAATTTTATAATTAAAAGTACTCTAGCACCAAATCACTGATCATCCCAATCATTCAGCAGTTCAAATATGTTAATCTTCCAAATGTTCATACAGTTCAGACTGTTATTACAGATAATTGACATTTTCTGCAGTAGAAAAGTTCAGCTTTTCTCTGAAGAACAGAAAAGGAAAATAATCTTTCTTATTTATGGGGAATCCCACAGAAAATACTCACTACCAAAAAGTCAGATTTCTACTAAGAAACAGTGCAAATCTGTTGAGCGAACAATTTTTAACCAGTCTTGTCAGCATCACTGCTATCATACGTCCTTTGACTACATACATCTTGAACTGGACAGGAAGCTAGGCTCATTTCTTGTTTAACAGTTAATTCTTTCCTAATGTCACTGTGTTTTATTGCTATCGCCCCTTAGTTATTCTCTTTAGATCTTTGGATATATTATTTTAATAAGCAGAATGTGAAATATTTTGGATCAGCTATTATTTACAGTTAGAATGGTCAGAAACCCCAGATGTTCATAAACAACAAAAATGAATTTAGTTTGTTGTCTCCTTCATTCCCTGTTATAACTGAGAAATGATTAAACTAATCCAGATGTGTCTATGCCTTTAATTCCATCTGTGTCACAGACAGTAAGGCTGTGGTTGTCAATGAATTATTGCATCTTAATCTCCAGAGCCTTTGATGTTACAGTTAGTCTGATACTCTGTTAAAATACACATTTGTTCTCAATCCTTGAAGTAAATCCTGAGAATTTAACTAAGTGTTTCTTAAACATTCATTAGTAGGGGGAGGTTTTTTCCTCCTGTTAGCTATGTTGCTGCAGGAGTGTTAATTATAGGAAAATATTCCAAAAAATTCAGACGATGAAGCTATGAATTTCAGTCCCAAAGGCATTATAACAAGAGAAAGAAATAAAATTATTATAACAGCTTGCAGACTTGAAATATATCCTTTTTGCTACTTCTTTTTGCTGAGAATGTATGGCGATGATCTATTGTTATCTTTATAATCTCTAATTCTAAAGACCCAAAGCACCTCTCTTGATCTGTAAACTAGGCTTTGTTTTGTCTTTGGGTTTTTTTTCCGTGTGAAAATTATTTTCTTAAAAGACAAATATATCTGTGATTGTTTTCCTTTACTTGTTTTGAATTGCCATTTATTAGATGAATGTGTTCTGTATTCACCACACTAAGATCTGTTACATGGACACAGCGCATGATATGTGCACTGTGGTTACCTACAGGTGGTTAGATTTTACTAGAATAAAATCTAGTGAGAGAGGAGCAAGCAGAGTTAATTGCTTATTTTTATTCTTTCTGGTTCAGTCAGAGAAATGGACAAAAACTTAGCAGAACTTGTCTGTACATTAACATTATTCAGTACTCAGCACAGCCTAATCAAAATGCTTTCCAACTAGTATGGATGGAAATTGCAAGAAATGGGTAAAACTACAGGTCATTCCCATAAGTATGTTTGAAGCAGTGCAAATAGGTGCCGCTTCTTGCTGTGAGATGAATACTTAGATCAAATTTTTATCACAGGTGAATAAGCAAATCTCCAAAGAGGGTAATATTGCACAACAGTATATAATTCTATACCTTTCTGAATAGTAAAAGTTACTTATTTATAACAACATAATCTTCTGTAAGGTCAATAAGGAGTGATGGAACTTGATACCTCAGCCTGATTCAGAGGTGCTAGAGATTCTCCATGCTCACGTGGCTCCTTATGCTCAGTAAAGTCTGGGGCCCTCAGCTTTTGCATCTGATTTATGTAGGGAAACCACCAAGTTTTCCAAATGTTGGCTATACTTGTGTTCCTTCCCTGGGAGCGAAATCTCAATGACTTTAGAAGGCTTTTATGTTCCAGTGCCCTGAGATCTGTGTTGGAAAGATATTTAAACTACTGACTTGGACTGATTAAAGAACATGGACCAAAAGGACAGAAGACTTACATTCCATCTTGAAGGGACTGAGTCCAATAATACGTCCTCACAGAAAATATATATTAAATAAATACATTAAATTAGTCAGCACAACAGTGATATAGATCCAAGAAAAGAGGACCATCATCTGAGAAAGATTTTAATTCAGTTAATAGTTTGTGATAAAGAGAACATGAATCAATACAAATGTTGCACATGTTAGTATACATGTTAGCTAACCAAATATTCTTTTGCTTGAAATCAAATTATTTTTCCCGTTCCACTTCCCAACAGTAATGATACACTGATTATTTCTGTGACATCATTAAAAGTGTAGTGGCCAAAATCTGACACTGAGAATATGAAGGGACACATGAAGTAGGTGATGAAATATACGAATTTTTAAACACACAAATTTGGAAAATGTTAAAATAAACAGAGTGCAGCAAATTAAAAGTTTGTCAGTAAACTTAATACTTGCAGTAGGAATCTGTATGAGCTGAAGTTAAGTTTTCTTCCTCTATTTATGTGTAGTACAACTCATCTACTTTAGAGGTAGTGAAAGAATGCATGTTTTGCATGGACAGCAATATTAATTCTAAAACTGTAGACATGACCTCCAGAGAACTGACAATTTTGGTCTCTGTTAGCTTTGATCCTTTGTCTCTGCTATGACAGGTCAACTAGGAAACCAATTAATGCACTGTGAAGTAGTTTTTGGGATATGACCACATGTACTCTAGAAAATAGGGAACTTCATTTGATAACACCTTACTTGATCACCAGCTATCCATCAGATAAGAAATCTCTTTATTTCCTGTGAAATGATTAAACTTACCCTTGCTCCATTTCTAAATCATGATGCCATCCAACCCCTTCCACTTACGTATTGTATGTTCCCTTGCTGAAGCATCTCTTTGCTTTCCTTGGTCTAACCAGGACATGGATTTCTGAATCAACTAATGAACTGATTAATTTTATATGATTACTGGTCAATCAGTCATCAGTTAGAGGGAAGGCTACTAAGAGACTTCCCAGAAAACACTGAGTCAAAAGATCAGGCATGTGTTATAATTTACTATAATACTTGTCATCAGGTATGAAAATCCTTTTCCATTGTCAAATATAAGCAAATTTATTGGCCTCACATAGTGATGCCACTGACAAAAATTAAATTTTGCAAACCAGGCACTTCCTGATCCCTTGAAATATTTTTAAAAAGAGAAACAAAATTCTTATGTAGTTCAGTCCTTATTTCTGTAGAGAGCATACATTAAGCACAGTCCAAATATATCAGGAAAGTCAAGTTTTATTAGGCCAGAACAAGTCAGGGACAAGGCTATGGTAGGTAACCCAGTCCTCATTGTTCTTCCCTGCTATACCCATCTAAAACTCTCTGCAGTCCATTCAGATAAATACACTCAGAAGTTGTCTTCAGGATAAGGCAGATTGTGAAAACAAAGACAGAGAAAGTAAAGACAGGGCAAATTCTGTCTTCACCCTTCACGGCTCCTGGGAAATAAAGGGTTATGTTTAGTACATGCAATACAATTTAAAAAAAATGAAGGCCATAATCTTCCTCATCCTTATGGCTGCTAATTGTCTTGCTGAGCTGCTGGCTGCCCTGACCAGCTGACTCCCTTAATCTGCATCTGCAGAGACAACTACCTCATATGGCTCATCCATGGAAAACCTCTGGAACATGAAGAGTTACCTGTGGTCAAGAAAACTTGGACCTTCTATTAATGCTGACAGCTAAATTCCTGCTTCCTAGAATTTATGGTATTGACAAATCTTCCTTCCTTCTTGTTCTCCTAGCACAAGCATTTAAGCAAGTTGGATGAATTGCTGCAGTTCCTTGGTATATTGCTCCATCCATTTCTCCCCCTTTCACAAAAAATCCTCTATGTTTCATGGAAACTGTCTCAGATTTTCCACATGCTGAATTTCTCAAGTCAATTTCTTTCTGGTCAGGCTCCTGAAAGGTAAGATCCTTCATCTCAAGACTCATGTCAGTGTCTTTGCACATGATCATGACATGAGCCTATGTAAAAACCCTGAGTGAGAGGAAGGGTGCTAGACTCAAATTTGAGATTACATCTTCCCTTGTCTCCTCTTGTGTAGTCAATGCTCAAGAGCTGTGTCCAACTCTGCCTTGGAATCCCTTTTTCAATTGTCTCAAGATAAGATGATGCCAAAACAGACTTATCAATGCTTCTTATTTTCTCCTCAGGTGACACTGGTCACAATACTGTAAAAGGCTCTTTGATGTGTCCTGGGAGTGAACAAGTCTTGGATGTGTTGCTAATTGGTTTGGGGAAACAAAAGGAGGATTGGCTGTTCGCTTCCAGAGCTGATCATAACTGTTAGTGTCTTGACATGGTCATGAGCCAGTTCTTTGGCAAAAAGTCTCACAGCCATGTGGATATGCCAAATATTTCATTACCATTTTCTCCACATCTTGACATTCTGACATTTCCTCTTTCTACTCCTGAGAGTATGAACATACTTGATGGACACTTAGCCAAAGACGTTCTGGACTCTGGATGCTTAGGGGTAGAGTCCCCTCTTCCTTTCCTTCTTATTCCCCAGATTGACTTGATATATTTTTTAGGTTCTTATATTACTGGTATTATGTCTATTATGGACCTGTTGATCCAGTTGATTATTCATCTTCACAGCAATATTGCGCTGGTGGGACAAGCCATTTCAGATATGTAGATTCCAGTGTATTGCTTCTACAGACAGAAAAGCAGCCTTGCTTCCTCTCTAATTTCTTCCTTACCTGGTGACAGCCCACAGGTATGTCTTGCAATATAAGTGAGCAGACTCGGGTTGCTGCAGGCAAGGATGCTTGGAGTATGAATGACACTGTGTATGGGCTCCATGACAGAAAGGTTCCTAAATTTTACCCTTTAGCTTCCTTTCACCTGTCAAGCAAGGCACTAAGGAGCACAGTAAGAACTACTCAACAGAGCTGGTTAGAGTTTGGTCTTGATGCTTCTGGCAATGCCAAGGCAGTATAAACAGAGTAAGTCTGCCTAGGAATAGACTTGGTGGGAACATTCAACAGAGTTTTCTGCTTTTTTATTAATAAACAGTGCCATAACTTTGGACTGCAAAAGAGCTGTCTCTTTAGACTAATGATCTGGCCTCAGCCATGCTTTTTTCCAGTAACAAACTGTTCCAGCAGTAAATAAAACACTTTTCTAAGACAGGAACAAATCTCATTTTAGGCAGGGATGTTTATCTAAAGTAATCTTGGTCTGCCAGAGCAATGATCTGTAGTATACTTAGGGCACCACAGTGTTTGATCTCTTGCTTGAGAAATCATTTCTTACAGCACCTTGTTTGCAGCAACGGGTAAACTGCTTCCTGGCTTGTTGGGCTAAGAAAATGGCTTCATCTCACAAATAAATTGAGCATTACCTTGTTTTAAATATATGGCTTTAGAATAGTCTGAAAAAATCATAAATAGAGAGCACAGCTAGGACCTGCCAACTGCCCATGCTCAAATCAGACTTTTAAAACTTTCTGAAGGACAGTGACACACCAAAACTACTTTTATAGAAGACCTCGTTATACAACCAAGAAAATTTCCAAAACGTGTTTATGTAAAATCATAAAGACTTACCAAATCAACAGATATTATTCTGGCCACAGGAGAGCAAGCTTCTATTTCCCTCTAGTGTTGTTGATCTTTTGCATTGCTGCACTTTTTTTCCCCTCGACTGTAAAACAGAGATAATGAGACACAATTTGTGGTCCATTAAACAAATTTTAATGGTACTTATAAGATGACAAAGGGGCTTTTTTTCCTGTTGTTTTTTTTTTAGCTCAACCTTTATTCATCAAATACCTTTGCCAGCAAAAGGCATATATGATCAAGAAAAAAATGTTGGTGTTATTAAAACTTGATCTTAAACTCACTAATGTCATTGTCTGGACTTCTATTAACCTGAACAGTGCAAAATTAATCTCTTAAGAATATCATTCAAAAGCAAATAACTCAAGTATGTCTTTATTTTGCTTTCTGTCTTGTTAGCTAAATCTGGAAAAACAAAACAAAATAAAATAAAACTACAAGTTTATCATTCTGACCATCCATCATTTTGTCCAAACATCTAGCAGATCATGCTGCGTTGTCTTACTTTACAAATAATATCAAGAATGAGATTTTTCTTTGAGTTGGATGGTTGATTCATCCCATGCATTAGAAGGAAAAAAGAAGAAATTAAGAGAAAAAAAGAATTAGATTGCCAGTGCCTATATGTTTTGACAAATTTTAGTTTCTGTGTGTAATATTGGTATTTTGAAAGGCAATTGGCTGGGTTTTTAATTTTTTTTCTCTTTATTTAAATTAGCTTTGTCATAAATCCAGAACTCTAACAGAGAGGAAGTAGAATATAGTGAAGTAGAAAGAATGCACTTATTGCTTGTGGTTTTCTATTCTTCATCTTGCTGAGAATATTGCCACTCTTCTAGCTTTTTATGAACTCCATTCAGGCTGATTGCTTTCAGAGCTATTGCCCTTTGCACAAGTAGTTCTATACTACAGCATCCATTAGCAGAAAGTATAATACAGTAGGATACTACTGATGATTTTACAGTCAACAGGATATAGTTTGCTTTTTAAATACACTTTTAAAAATATTTAGTGAACAGTTCAACTGATGAGCTCATTTAGCAGTGATTTACAGAGACCTAATATTAAGCATTCTCCTCTAAATCTTGGTATTTATATTTAGCTATGGAACTCCTATCTTGCATTACATTGAACCTGAAAGCCCTGAGGAAGGGCAAAATTAAAGTGTATTCTTAAGTATTGCTCCACAGAAATCTCTAAAGGGAAGGGATATCGCTTTGTTTCATCTGCCTTTCATGTGTTAAACAGGAATTAAATAGAAAGGTTTGTATTAGCTTCAGTGGTCATTTAATCTAATTCCATAAACACCCATTTAGAATTTTTCTCTATACTTGGCCATTCCCACATTTTCCTTTGCTCACCAGCAGCTTTCAAAAGATGTCTTTTCTCCACTCCATAAGAATTAATAAGATCCACCTGTCCCCAGAATAACACTGCTCTCACAGCTGAAAGTAAGGTGTTGCAGTAGCCTAAACTCACACTCTTTTATAAAGGGTCCCTGAACTGCCATTCAGTTGCTGATATGGAGAAAATACTGTTATTGTTACATTAGAAGCTAAAAAGCAGGAGTAATTAGAATCAGTCGCTCTGAAAAACAGCCATAGTCCGGTTAGATTTCATTATCAGTTTAAGCAGTCATCACTATTAAGAAATAATTCCTTTAATTTCATTCAGCTCAGTTAGTAAAACTTCTGGGAAGATCCTAATAAATGAAAAGATATCCGTATTCTTTTGTTCCATCTCTCATAACAAAAATGTAAGTTTCAGTTACCTAATAAAGTTTTTTTAAAGTTTATTAAAAACAGAGTGAAGTGAAAAAACACTTCAAGGGTTTTCATACTTAGTACCTTTCACTTTGATCAAGAAATAATAATATTTACATGTTACTATATTCAGCGTACAATTAAGAACACAAATTTAGGTATGATCTTTGCTGGTTTGAGCTTGGTCGTCTGTCATTATTTTTAAAGCTTCAAACAGTTACAGTGCATATGTTCTCTCTGCTACTCTGAGAAGAGATACAGCTCGTGTTTGTGCGTGCGTATGTGAGAGAGAAAGAGAAAAAACATGTGAACTGGTAAGATTCCAACACGTATCCTCTGGTCAAGTCCAAAACTATATCTAAAAGCAGAGCTGCAAGCAGTTTATCCATTTACATAACGAAGTCACTGTAGATGCATAAGAAAGATAATTTATATTACAATATTGTATCATGGACACAGAATAAGATCAGAATCAGTTTATTTATGGGCAGAAATATAATATCTGCAAAAATTGTCAATTAAAAAAAAAAACCTGCTTTCTCTTCCCCCTCCCATTCTAACTGTATTATATAACATGTACTTAAGGACTTCTTGGAATAACTAAATTACAGACAGGAACCTGTCAGCATGCCCTTCATTGTCACTGTTCACCCACCCCAGGCTTTTTACATGCGTGACTTTCATAGTGATGCTTGTTAGGTTACAATTTATATCTCAGGACAAAAGTTGCTTCCCTAAGTTTCATGCCCCCTGTCTATAACATTCTGATTGCCATATTAATTTTCCCTGTCTGTCTTTATTTATATATTTTTAGTGTCCAGTCCTCAATTACACTTTATACCTAAGTGACTAGAGTTAGCCACAATAATTTGGTAGGCTGATTTCCAGATCTTTTTCTAAAACAGTTTAACTTCAACATCTGCTGCCATCTGTGAAGACTGTTGGAGCTTAGCACCTAAAAAAATCCCGGCTTTCCATTGCAGTGCTAACAACTAATGATAGAAATGTAGGTAAGCCTATACAAAGTTTTCAACTAGAGGTTTAAGAAATGGAAAGAGGAGTTGTACATACCTCCGCTAGATACTAAAGTCAGCAAGTGCTGGCAAATTCAAAGTGGTAAAAGGGTTCAAGATACTGACTTCAAGCGTTAACAGATGACTAATGTGGAAAATAAAGTCTTTTGGAATTATCACTTAGAGGAATTGCTTAGTTTTATGCCAGGAAATATAAACTTAATATTATGACAAGATGACCAGAGGCCTGTATGAGAACTTGAGTTCAAGGAGTTCAGATTTTGAAGGGTGAACTAAGGACACAGGGCTGTTTAATAATGCCCAACTCTGGGTGAAGCAGCAGTTTTCTATTAAAATTGAAAATTAAATAAAAGCAGCTTCTGCAGAAAGCAGAATTAAAGTGATGCACCATGTTTTTTGTTTTGGTTTTTCTTTTTTTTTCCCATCTTACAATTTGGAAATCACCACATTCAAGTGGTAAACAGGCAGAAAGTTTTCTTCCTGAAAAATGTTTTGTTCCTCTTACGGAGTCTAGTATAATATCTCTATCTGCTTAATGACTGATTATTTTCCTGATACATTATGAAATAGTTGGTTTTGATTTTACTGTTGTTTTGTTTTCTTTTTATGCAGTGGGCCTGGGTTTTTAAAGGCCTCTTTCTGGTTGAATATACTACTTATTATTTTGATATATACTACCCAGTGTCCTGTCATATATTATGACGGTTAAGGCTAATGCAAGTTAAAGAAAACTATGACAAACTGTGTCCTAAACGGTCAGCTCTTAAACTAGTCCCTAAGTTGTATTAAGGTGTCCCTTTAACTCCAAGGAATTGGAGAAGACCCCCAGATTTTAGATTGACTATAGCCAGAGAAACACAATTAGTTTGCTGTTATTTGGAAATCACCAGCAACAAATATAAGGCTAAGACAAAGAAATACTACATTTTCAGTAGTCCCAAACATCAACACCACAACTACTGGGTTTAGAGAGAGAGATGGAAAAGGTAATGCATGTTTCTTTGTATCTAGACTTCACATTCACTCTAAGAGGTTTCTAAGAGGTTTTCTCTCTGTTTTTCCCAGCTAACAAGCTACCAGAAAGATATGTCATATGGGCTGGGGAGCAATTGCTGAAGCAAGCCCTCCTTCATCCTATACTGTCCCAGAAAAGATCTAGGTCTGACTAAGAACTTATATGTACAAATCCGTCTTGGGGTTTTATTTAGACATGTATTTCCATCCTATCCCTTGCCTAACAGAGGAAGTCAGGGTGTACCTTTTAACTTTTGCTTAACTTCTCCCACCTCAATTTAGACCTGGGTAGGCGTAATCACCTTCTTCCAGAAGATATAGTGAAATCAGATAAAAGACTGTTCTCATCCCTAGACAACTGTAACAGTTTTTATTTTATTCTACCTTATTTTCAGGAAATTAGTGAGCAGATTTCAGTCTTCAATGTACAGCTTCTTCATCTGCCAACACCAATGTTTAATATATTTTATACATATCAATAGCCACTGTTTATTACAAATTTATAATAATTTATATAAAATCTAAGAATCACACATGTAGTTCATTGCTAATTCTTAGCTGAGACAATAAAAGATTAACTTTATCCTTTTAAGTGACAGACAACATGAGAAATAGCCTCTATACAAGGCTTTGAAAAATACTGTATGAAATGGGTTTAGCTGGTAAAAACTAAATTCTAAAACCAGGAACTGTTACCCTTCAGCTGGATGGATGTACATGAGCTTAGGACATATCTTTTAAACACTAATTTAGATGTTATAAGTACTATCTTCATGGAAATATTTAATCTCATCTTAAATTAAGTGAATTTCTGTGATTGTATGTTGTCCTTCAAAATGAACGCTATAGCCCTTTAAAAAGAAAAATTGTGGAGCTCTGAAAAAGCTGTTTGCTGAGAGCAGGGAGCTAGTGAAAGCGAAAACAACAATGACAGTGTAAGAGGTGTGTCAAATCCTTTGAAGTGCTGATTCGTAATGACAGTGTGTTATCCTGTTCAAGAAAGACTGTGCTTCAAATTGGCAATGCCAGTCCTTCAGTCATGTCATGCTCACATGTCTGCATGGATACTCTTTGTAGCACGTGCAACAGAACCAGGTTCAGCTTTGATTGTAAGCGGTCCCCCCTTGATTTTGCCAGACAGAAGTACCGGTGTTGAGACATACATGCACAACGTATGAGCAAACATGGATAGCTACATAAAACTAGAGTAGTATTGGTTAGATATGTTTCACTATAGTCTTTGTCTTTTATAAAAAACAAGATGTGAAGAAAATGGCAAAACTATGTACATGTCACCTGTGGATTTTAACAGATCAAATGAGAATTAAATATATGTGCATATATATATATATTTATGTATATATACTTTGTCCCCAAAAATCTTGGAAAAAGCTGCTATTTTTTTCTATTCCTGGTATTAGTCAAAGATATAATCCCAATACCAAGTGAATGTTCTAGGTAATTCACCTTATCACTTTATTAATGTTTGGGGTTTTTTTTATGTTAGCACACTATGAATCAGATTTGCTCTAAGTATCTTCATGAGCTTAGAAACGTGAGTAGGAAATGGAAGATTTTTGGAATGGATGTGTCATTACACCTCTGCCCTTCCATAGGTTTCTAGCCAGCAATGATTCAGTTTAAACTTTGACCTACAATTCAGACTCAGCCTTAATTTCTCCAAAGTAACTTAAAGTCACTTTTGCACAATTGCAAGTGTTTTTCAGTTGATTCATCATTAAATTAGGTATCTTTTAAACTCTGAAACAGAGTGCATTATGGAGAGATGCTTTCACCGGTATTATATGATAAAAAAGTATAAGGCAAGGAGGATAGATGTCCTAGATATCATGCTTGGGTGAATCAAACTGCAGCAAAATGGTAGGCTTCCAGTTCCTTTCTATACTAAACATTTCAAGTACTTTTCATTAAACAAATGGATATGTATAATCAGTTTGGTTTTCCTGCAGCTCTTGCAGCTCTAATCTCCCTTTGACAAAATAAGAATACTGAAACCATATATCTCCCTTTGTTTACCTGGCGTGATGTAAAATACTAAGTGGCGCCATCTGATCCATTGCTTTACTTACAGCAGCTCAAATATTAAGATTTCCGTACAGATTCTACTTGTTTATACCGTGTGTGACCCAAGTCAGCCTGGTAGAGTTGAATCTGTGTGGTCTGCAGTCTTTTACTATTAGGACAGAAAGCAGTAATTTCCTATCTGTTCAATAAAAGGGAATGTAACCTTTCATGTAACCATTATGATCACAGATAGGAAGGATAACTATGTCATATTACAGTAATGAAATAGAAGACTTAATTTCTTAAAACATTTCTATGCCTTAAAATTTAGCTTTACAATAAAATATATGAAACAGTTTTCCTTCTTTTATACAGCACCTAGCTACAGAAATTTGCCTCATCTGTACAATACAGGACATTTTCAAATATACTTTGATTCTGCATTACTGTCTATGCACAGGAGAATGTTTTCAAAGTAACTCCTGTTCACAAAAATAGTACTATTTTATATAAGAAGCATAGCCTCAATTAATATATACAAATATTGTATGTAGTATACTTTCAGGTATAACTTGCATGGATGAAATGTTTTTATTGTTCCTTTAAAAAGTCTGGAAATATAACATATTTATTGTATTGCTTTGACTTAATTTGAGAAAAAATAAATCTGGGTTTATTCACCTCTTTCCAAGAGTCAGCATCAGTCTTGTAGTCATCTGACAACACCACTTTGATATATGACTGCATTATCAGCCTAACATGTTGGTAAAGCTTAGCTGTAAATGCAGCTCATAAGACTGAAAATAACGTAGTATAGGAACAGTATTGCATTTATTTTATCATCTAGGGAAGAAAATAAAAATCTCCTGTTCTTTATTTCATTTCCATTATAAGGAAATGTGACTTTTAAACTTTATTTGCTGCTATTATTTGAATAAATCCAAAAAATAGGATCTCTGGTTTTCAGTGAGGAGGACTATTCAATCATAAAGAGTATAAACACATGGCAAAGCATCACAAAATCCTGATAAAGCAGGTCTTTCGCTTCTTGGACTTTATATCTCAGTAAGTATAAATGTGAGACAGTCTTAAACTTTGTTCCCAAATGATTAACCCAGTCCTTAAAGAATTGATGTTAGGGCTTTTGCTTTTTTCTTTTTTTCCAGTTTACGTATTCTAAACTTGGATTACATCTGTAATAGCAATGATGGCATCTGGAAGGCATTTTAGTAACAAAAACTCAGCCAAAATATCAGAGGAATGCAACATGTGGACAAAGTGTGCTAACTTCGTTTATGCAACTAGGCACTTAGATACTCTATAGCATTTAAACTATTAAAACTTCAAGCTATCCTTTGATGTACAATAGTAGGATTCTGATTCAGAGTGTGTTCACACTGAATGAATTTCTTGTAATAATATTAATATAGTCATTAGTGTATATTATAACTTGATTCCACTTTAAGGGAGGCTGATAACCTTGAAAGTAAAAAATATTGTAAATTTACATTTTTACTTCTGGATAAAACACAAGCTGGTTTTGGTACATCATTTAGAAATCTAAGAAAGAATTTTTTATTTGTGTCAAAATATGTCTTTTACAGAAATGAAATCTTGACTTCCTTGTTTACTCATAAAAAGTTGTATTTTATCACTTTGCTTATCTTTAGTCAGAAGAGAAATTGGAAATAAAAAAAGCAATAAGCAATGCATTCAACAAAGTTATGTTCTCATAAATTTGTATATTGCCAGGGTAAGCTCAGAAGTATTTGGCTCAGAAGTCCAGTTTGGTCCTTTTGTCCCATTTTCCTTGTCCTCTCAGCTTATTTTGAGCACAGAATGTGTTACAGTTCCTGCAGATAAGTACATATGGGGCAACACCTGCCTCTCCCTACCTGTGTGCCTGTATAAATCCTGTTGTGACCCACCCCAGAACCATTTGTAACCACTCATCAATTAGGTTACAGAAAGTGAGTAGTAGCAGTTGTGCTGAACTGGATAATTAATTTGAACTTTCAGATACCCTGTCACTGTTTCATATAGAAACCACAAGGCACAAAGCTCTGCCTTAAATAGGAAGGTGTACAAATTGTTAAAAAAAAAGAGTACACACAAGGATCTGCTCAGAAGGTACTATTATTAGGTACAGAAATAATTAAGTGCTGTCCTGTTGAGCACACCATGGGTTTTTTGGTTCACTACAACTTTTAATCTTGATTAATTATTTAGCTTTCATGTTCAAGTATGTAGGGAGGAGGAGGGGGACTAAACAGATGAGTACTGAGCCTTTAACAAGCAAGCTTCAAAGGACTCAGGAACCTGCTTCATAAATGGGAAAATGACAGGTGGCAAAGGAAATGTAATACTGACAAATGTGAAGTCATTTCCATTAAAAGGAAGAATAATAAGCATAGGTACCCAACACACTGAACTAGAAGAGGATTCTGAGTTTCTGTTGCAGAATTAGATTAATTTACTTTAAAAATGCCAAAATTATACAAAGGAAAAATTAAAAAGACATCTTGCCATACATCATCTGCTTTGTCTCATTTTTTACTGATACAAAAAGTCAGCTATCCTGGTTATATAAAAACCTGATAGATATATGTCAGAATTTATAATGTTATGCTTTCTAAGTCAGCATTTTAATTAGAAAATTAAAAGAAAGGAATAGTAAAATTCTTGAAGCTTGGGTTTCATTTCTTCAAAGAAGACTCAGGGCAAAATATTTTAACATTTTGCCCCAATTCAGGTAGAGTCAGAATATAGGAACTGAAGTCTCAGAGACCATTGAAAGTATCAGCTAGCTCCTCCCTCTGGGCCACACACTAACCTGAATGAGTAGGTATTGCATTTCTGTCCAGCTTCTGCGTTATTCACAGATGGGGCACAAACCTGAATTCCACAGAGGTTTCATTAGGGTCTGATATAAGGCCATGCAACATAGAGAACACTTTATCAATAATAGTTCAAAACGAAGCCTGTTGGTGCTCTGAATCACAGAAAAGTGTTATATCTTTGCAATCAGAGCACATTGGAAGGTTATTGTGGATTCTGTTCATCTTTTATGTTGAAGGCAAGATCAAATATACGGTTCCTAGCTAGGGCAATACAAAGAGGAGACAGGACTTTCCCAGTTTGCTGGGAGAAGATGAGGAAAAAAAGCATCATCCATGGCAGTTTTTCTCATTAATCTTTCCAGTCCATGAAGATAGCCTAGGTGTATGACCATGGAGTACGTGGAAAACTTTAGGGATACAATGTCTGTTAATTCTTTGTGAACTGGAAGAACTGGAAAAAAAAAGGTGTACATCAGAGAGAGAGCAATTACAATCCTGCAGTGCTAGGACTCTTCTCCCAGTGGTGGAAAGCATGGTTTTGAGCTTTTAACCTAATGGCTGGCTAAATATTTAATCCAAAGACTGTTCCCTATACAGAAATATGAATGTGTACTGAGATGAAGATGGGAACTGAAGTTTTCCCCTCTAGTCGGGTGCTTTAACAGCTAGGTTTAAAAGTCTGAGTTGCTCTTTCTGTGTGTGGCTCAGCAAACCTTGGGATGCTCCATGTGAAAGAGAACAGGATCAAGAGATGTGGAAATCGAGGCATGAATATCTTTCCTTGTCCATGCCTTATGTAGAGAACATCTGCAAGATCAAGACCAAGCATTTGGTTAGCAATGTGTCCAGCAAAGTTGTGGACCCTTGTGAGGTTACTGTGTGAAGGAAGACAAGTATGGGTAAGGCCCCCACGTAACCTCCTTGCCCTGGATCCCCTCAGGATCTGAGGAGGTCCCCTGTGGCTAACGGGTCGCCCGGCCAACTGAGGAGGAGCACACATGGCCGCTGACCTTGAAGAAAGCTGTAATGAAGAAACCTAAAGCCCTCGGCGAGGGCCAACCCCCGCTCGGGGGAAGCTGCTTCCAGCTGAGGCTCCTGGGCCTCGCCTGAGCTATAGCCCCAGCCGTCTCACCACGGTGCTGCCGCCCAGCCTGGCCCGGCCTCACCCCATTCCTGTCCCCACGGCCCTGCCCGGCCATCTCAGGATGGGTCTGGTACCGGTTCCCCTCCCCGGGCCTGGCCCGGATTCCCGCCAGCGTCCTGTCCCTTTCCGCCCCCGGCAGGTGTACGAGGCCCAGGGCTGGGGCTGCCCCAGCTGCCCCCCAGGCTTGCCCTGCTCCTGGTGGGGGTGGACAGGCCCTGGCTGCCAGGCCCTGCCCTGACACCCCCGGGGAGCCCCGGACACCCCCCGCTGAGGGAGCTGCTGGCCCTCGGGGTGCCCCATGGTACACCTGAAAACCAGACGGGCTGCGGCTCCTCAGAACGCCCATGGCTTCCGCAGAGGATCGTGTCTTGGGATTCAGCGTTCTGGAGGAAAATCAGACAGAACTTTGTCGTATGACCCCGGTTTTACATTTTACATTTGTGGAGGTTAAATATAGCTGAACAGAAGCATGAAATAAGAACAAAACAAAACAAAACCAAAACCCAAAACAACAGGGAAAAAAAACAGGAAAAAAACAAACTAAAAAAAATAATAATGAAAAAATCACAGGCGTACCTGAAGATCTCAATAAATCCGAAGACCTTCAGCTCGGCCAGTTGACTTGTATTATCTGTGCTTCTCCCAGAGTCCATATTCTAAAATTGAGGGGGTGGTGAATAATATGTAGGGCTAATATTTGCAGGAGTATATTAGTTCTCAACTTGAAAGTACACGTACAGTACTCATCGCTTAATGTAATTTCTCATTCTTTGTTACCATTTAAGTGCAAAAATAACCCTATTACATACATAGGTCATTAAATACATAAAGGCGAATATTGTATCTATTCATTATGACTTGGCTAAGCTTGGTATAGTTACATTCTTTTTTTTTTTTTTTCCCTTGAATACTCTTATTGCATCCGCTTCTCTTAAAACTCTAATGGAATTATAATCCTGTATTTTTTACAAGATACTTACTATTTTGTGGTTTGCACTGCAGCATCAACAATTTTTTGCATGTTTCATATAACATTCTAAGTATAATATCAATAATGCTACATAAGGAAACAATCACTCCCTGTGTTTTGACTCAGTGTCTGCGCAATTCTGTTAGCAATTCAGAGTGGGCCAAAATGTACTTCTGTCATCACCCCACCTCAGTGATAAACTAATGCTTTCCTCCACCATCACATTATTATGTGAGAGCTGGCCTAAACCTCTGAGGAAGGCTAAGTGATAATTATTTAGAATACTCCATGAAAAGTATTATTTTATATCAAAGTGAGCTTTGGTATCTCCTTTATCCTCTTCATTACTAGTTTTTTACTTTTATTTTGATCATTTTGCATTTCAAGTTCACACCAGTATGTGTCCTTCTGTGAAGAAAAAGGTTACCTTTACTTTAAAAGAAATATTGGATGAACTGTTCCATTACATTGTATTTCTGTCACGGCTAGTCAATCTGACTACTCAGTTCTGAGCATTGTGCTATTTGTGCCTATCTCCAGATCCCACTCAATGCATTATTGTAGCAATTTCAAGTTGTTTATTGTCTCTCCACTGCCATCATTAGCATATTTTCCAGTAAACCCTTACCCGTTAAAGCTGCCGTGTGGTAAGATTCTTAGCATTCACTGAACGGTAACTGAACAATCCCACTGCTGTGAATGCTTACTGATTTTACTCCCCTGAGAATTAAGCACTAAATTTTCATGATTGTTTTCCTCAGGTATTTTTGCTGCTGCAAAGATTGTATTTTTTTCCCCTCAAAATTCTAGCCTTTATAAATATATCTGTTTCCCCTCTACTGTCATTAAATGTTCCATTTTAAACTAGCTTAGTATTTTCTGGGTATTTAATTAGTAAGCTGCATAGCAGATTATTATGGATGATCAGTATGCTGAGGTTTGCATCCTGTGCGAATCTGCTGGACACCTCTACTTTCTACTTCAGCCAATTTTCAGGCCCCACGGCATTGCCCAGCTAGAAGGTAATTTAAGAGATTATTTTGGAGAAGGTCTTGCAAGGATAACATGATAACTAATGCAACAGATGAACTGCAGTCCAAATTATTTTGCACCATCTGCAGTGGTTTCATAAACACATCAAATAACAGTGATGAAATAATCTCTGTAAGGTTTAATAAAAGAGGGTATTCAAGGCAGATGAGTCATTTCCTCAAATGGGAAGGTGCAATCACTCAGAAAGAACTACCAGGACATTGTGCAGTATGTAGGTGAATCAGTAGCATATTTAACAATGAGCTTGAAGTTTGCCAACAGATTGAAGAGCAGTGAGGACCAAAGAAGATAGTAGAGGAAGGAAAGGGATGCTACAATCCCAACATTTGTCACACATAGAACTAGAACTATAAAAGCAAGACAGAAGAATCTTAATATTGTCAGAGACAGAAGCAGTCTCAATTTCAGTAGGAGTGAGTGAGCCATACCCAGCATTTGGAAACTGTAATAATGGAATATTCACCCTATGCTGGGTTATGTGATGAGATGATGTCTCCTTCATGAAATGAGGATGCAGTTTCCTATGTTGAATAAACCCCTAGCTCCACCTTAGCTGCTGCAGGCAAGTTTGCAGGGCATCTCAGAGTAATTTCTAGTGTGGCAGTGCAAAACAGCATCAATGGGGCAAGACTGAGGCCTTCTACTCATCAACCCATTCTTCCTGGTTGTTTTAATGTGGTTGTAGTACAAGATTATTTTTTCTGTAAAAGATGATAAATAAACAAAATTATTCATTTTCATAATACACCTATCATCCAATGAACCTAGCAATCTTATATCCTCCTTCTCAACCTTATTGCACTACTTGTGTTCAGGCTGCTGATACAAACTTAGCCAATGCAGTCACAACCTGCTCTTGATTCTTAGTCATTTCATTGCTATGTCTTTTGTGTGGGGTCATCCACTGATAAGAAATGCATACATAACACATCTTCTTCATACTCTTCTTTAATAAAACTTGCTGGCTGAAATCTGTAGAATTTATCTGGGTTTTGGTTCTCAGTGTCAGCATTCTTGTAAGGGCTGATTTCCAAACAGTGGATGCTCAGGCCTATCCCGCTTTTGAGATGTTTCCTTACTGGAAACCAGAATGTACTCAAACTTGGTCACATACTTTAAAAAAAAAATATTAAGATAGCACGTTCATTTTGATTTATTGTGAAAATGTAATTTCCCCCCTGCCAAAATTGTAAGATGGATTCCCAAGATGAGCTCTTATATGACAAAGTTTTGTGCAAAACCCCACAGTTTTGTTTATTTTGTTATACCTCCTTTAAAACTGAGGTTTATTATGGAAATAGTGACACTTCTAAGTGCAGCCCTGGGAACTGAATTACAGTCATAAAAATTCACTGAAGCTTTACTGAAATCTCTCCTTTATTCCACAGAATGCTTTTTAATGTGGTTGGAGACTATGGTAGTGTCATCGTCACTAATCTAAGATTACTACTGCTTACTCCTTCCTTCAGTTCTTTTGAACTTGAACTCCATTTGCTCCACTACGTTTCTAAAGAGCTTTATTTCTCATGACTTCTCTTCTGTTGAACTGCTTAAGGATATCAATGTATTGTAGCTGCATGTTATAATGTGTTGCAAAATAGGAATAGCAAAGCTCCTTGAATAAATTGCTGGAAGTTGGACATATTCAATCTCTGTTAGGCTTTTAGTAAATCCATACAGCATAGAGATAAGAAGCTTTTCATTAACTCCCTAACAATCTACTCCCTTGAATTATGAATACCGATGAAGAATTCTCTGCAAGCCTAATGTACTTTTATCTGAAGCATTTAAGATCATTTGCTTTAGTTATTCAATTTACATCATGAACTCAGATATACCCATGAGGCCTTCATTTTTAAGAGACACTAAAATGAATAATATTTAACCACTACAACTTCTATGACTCTATTAGAATGAATCAATATTGCTAAGCACATGGTAATTACCTTACAGTTATAATACTTCCTAGAATTAAAGAAGGAAAATGGTATTATTAGTCATATTTGCAAGAGAAAAAAAAAATTCTACAGGTATTTGGTGATGGGGGAACCCCCAGCATTACTGCAAAGGTAAATGGTGAATGATATGAGAAGCTCAGAGTACTGGGAGGTGTTTGTACATAATGTTGAATGTTCCACTGGACTTCTGATTTTAAAGTAATCAGAATAGATTTATAAGTTCCTTTCTCTAATAGTTTGATTGTTTTATTAAGCTTGTAAAGAAAAAGTCTGAGCTGTTGCATTATGTTTTCTTTACTTTTTTTTGCACATACTGAAATTATGTATCCTCTTGTTCATTTAGTTTCATGCCCTTAAAACCTTGATCTCTGACGTCTATGCTTTTTCCATTCCTTTAAGTTTTTTTCTGAAGATCAAAATTTATAAAGAAAATAATTTTAATGCCTTCAGAAGAAAAAATCTTGGTATTTTGTTTATCAACATATTCCTAATATTATGAATGTATGCTAATAATTTAACATTGTTAAACAAACATTTGAAATTATCACAATCTCTTCTCTAGTTAGCATTATTTGTGCAAAAATAACACAAGCTAGCAAAAACTTGTGCAATGTGTTTCCTATTGTAGTTTATAGATGGCTTTACAGCTAAAGAAAAAAATATTGATTTTGTCATTTTGCCATTTTAACCATCTATTATTAGAGCATATTACCATTTCTCAACGTTTAGTAGGTAATGCCATGTTCAACATTTATAACAATACAAAAGGCTAGCATTCTTATTTCTAGGATATGAAATGATTGTGTTGTGCATATGACCTAGTTAGCCCTTCTGATTTGTATTTCTCTCTGTTGAATAGTCCCACTGACAATGACAAAGAACATCTGTCTTGCTGTGCAATGTTTCTGTTTTGTATAATCTAGTCCTTGGTACTGTTACCTGGAGCTCTGCTGTTAGCAAAGAAAGATTCTCAGTATGACACCTACTTTCTCCTAAGCAGCTGAAGATCTTTTGAACATGTATTTGCCCATTGCAGTGCTACAGCTCTAACTTTGAGCTAGGAAAATAAAATAATTGATTGGGATGTAATCTTGCACCTTCAACACAGAATTAACAAGTTTACAAGCCCTGTGCACAGTTATAACTTATCCTGATCTTGCTTGTATTTAACCTTAGATAAAGAGAAAACAGAGCTAGGAGATATCTTGCTAGGTCATCTAGTTTGACTTCAACAAAGCTTTTCCAAAGGGCATTGTTCTAGTCCAGTCTTAAATACTTCAGTAATAGAAGTTCCACAACTTTCCTAGGTACATTATTCCAATATTTAACTATTTTTCTGTTAGAAAGTAGTTTATTAATGTTTAATCTCAGCATCCTTGCATATGTCCTTATACCTGACTGCTTTTTGCCCTGTCCTTAGTGAGTGTGGAGAACAGCTGATTTCTGTTCTTTTGCTGACTAATCTTCATTTATTCAAAGCTATTTGTGGTGTCTTCTTCAATCCGCCTTTGCATTACAATAAACAGTTCTTTCAAAAGTTACTCACAGGTGTTATCCTTTGGGCTGGTGTGTATCTTTGTTCAGTAAAGCTGTGGCTGTGGCTCAGCTTATGAGTTGTGCAACAAAAAAGCTACTTGAACATGCAAAACTATTACAGAGAGAAAAGATGAAGCAAATCTACTGCTTTGGAAACCTACCAAATGATGTCTCCAGACATTTTCTCTGCTATCTCGTAATATCTTAATTTTAAATGCACAAGCTGCTTACCATGCTTTGAACTGGTATTTTCAGCCTAGCTATTGGTTCCTAGCTGTTGTATCGACGGCATAGACAGTTACTCTATTGCTGCATTTGCTATTTTAATATTTCCACCTCAGGAATCTCCTTGATACAGAGAACTAGTGTCAGGCTGCTGCTTGGTAAGAACATTTGTTTCCTAAGTCCTCATTGCTCCTCTTAAAAATAAGCAGTTGAGGTGTCTTGATACAGTCATGCTTAATGTAGGTGTTAATAGCAGTGAATCATCTTGGGGTAGGTACCTCAGTGATACTCCATGAGCAGTGCAGTTACACAGATATCCCAGATTGTTACTGGTTTTAAATCCTGGTTGAGCTTTCGACAGCTGTTAAGTTTTGTAGATGAATTTTGTAGATGAATTGCCTTTTGCAGTGGACCCCACCCCATGAAAATTTTGCATCCAGAAAGGTTAGTGACTTTCAGAGGAAGCCAACATAGTTTCTCGTACTAGGTGTGGTTGTTTTCCTGACTGAAATGGAGCATCTGAAGCACTGAATTCCTCCGTATCATTCCTACTTTTGGAGTGTTGTGTCCTCTAAGTGAAATTAGTTAACATGATGCATTTTATAGAAACCCTCCCAAACATGGGCTTATGCCACTAGGATACTATTAAGAGAGTTTTTTTCAAGCCAGCCTCTTTTAAACAAACAAAAATTTGACTTGATTCATGTATTATAAATCCCCACTGGGTTATGCTGTTTTCATGACTAATTTCTCTCACTAACCACAGCTTTACAGCCTATGACCTTACAACAGCAATCAAGCTGTAAGAAAACATGGGCTTGTTGTGATGGTTATGCCTTTGCTCATGTTCCAGGTCCCCTGTGGCTTGTTAACTCTCCACACAAATACTACTTCAATTGCCTCCAGGCCAACTGCAGTTGTTGAATTGCCAGGGATCATGAAAGTAACATGTCTCCACTGGACAGTCCAGATTAAAAATACAAGTAGTCATTCTAATTTATGTTAAAATCAATATAGAGTCTTCTCAACTTCACTGTATGAAACAGAATTCTCAAAGGAAAACAAAATATTGTTTTCAGTCTTTTGTAATCTCATATGCAGTCTTTACTGCAAATTCTATTCCTTTGATATTAAGTTATACTAATAACAGGCAATAGATGACACAATGAGAGACCTGATTAAAAAGAACTGGCATTTCACAAGTCATTAACACTTTACCAACTAAAAAATTGCTAAATATGTATTCACATTCAATTATAACACCAGTGCTTCTGCTGACACATCACACTGGAAACTGTTAACTATGTTGTCAAAACTTGTAGGTCTATCCAATCACATGAGTTACCTGGCTTCTTTTAAAAGAAAAATGTTGGGTTACCATTCAAACACAAACAATAACATGTTTGATTGATAGATTTCCTTCTAAATGTAACTTTGGCTTCCTTATACTGCATATGTACAGACATGTGAGTCATAATTTTCTATTAAGCCAGAAGCACCTGATATGAAAGAGGTAAGTATGGCAGAATAGTTGAAGGGCTGAGGGAATATGCATATAAATATGTGTGTGTGTGTATATATCTATCTGCATATATATGTGTGTATATATATCTATATTTGTACCATTATGTACTCTGTGTCTGACTGCTCCACTGTATAGAATGGAGTAGGTATTGTGAATTCTCAGATGATGAGACATGAGGTTTCTAAAAAGGTCATTTATCATAATCATACAATTTCAAGCTAAATATTTCTTAGACTTGTATATTTCTGGAAAGAAGATCTAAATGATGAGGAAGTAGCATGAGCAATTTAGTAGCTGAAGCCTTCTTTGTGAACTGATACTGCATCTGTGACCTACAATGGTGTTGGGGCATGACATACTACGAGTAAGTCATTAAAACAAAGTCAGGCACCTTTGATCATTAAAAAATCTCATTGCACTGCTTGCAAGAGTACATGAAATGTTAAACTTGGCTTCTGGACAAGTTTTAGATTGGGCAATTTGAATCTGTTTGGGTAATTCAGATGGGGTAGTATTCCTTTCTATTTTTGTATCTACAGGCTCATTAAAGGAGATCTTTCTTCACTTCTCTCCTAGAAATGTAATGTGTAGTATTGCTGGCAAGAACTAGAAATTTTCTCCCATATTCCCACAAAACATTAAAAGCACACATAGTTGGACTCAATTTATAAGGAAGGACTTTGATAGGACATTAAAATCGTACTTTTATGTAGTCCACAAACTTGTACATTAAATTTATAAGGACATTAGTAAGATGCATTGAAGACAACTGTTTAATTAAGAATAAAACTCAGATTCAGGTAGCCTGTTTTATATGTCCAGAATAATTATTTCATCTCAGCTGGATTAAACCAGGCATGAATTTATTCATTATAGATCTCTGTACTGTCTGCTGGCTGTGTAGAGTGATTCAAGTTGCTTATATCTCTTTTTGACTGCTTTCTGAGTTTAAGGTTCTCAGTAAGGAGATTTCAGCAGAATACTGACTCAGTTATAATTAGACAATTAAAGAAAAAAAAAAACCATAGTAAAAGGTCTGGGTTGTCTTCTTTATAACTTTGAGTACCTGAATCAGACCTTTATAACCTGAGCCTTCCTTCATAATTACTCTGAGGTCTTTTCTTAAGCGTTAACAGAGGTAGCTCTTTCCAGATCAGCTGAAGATGGAAGTACCAACAATTGCATTCTGGAAACGGGAAGATTTCTTCTATACAGTTGCCATTTTGAGAAGCTGGAATGGTACAGCTCCCACCCACATCCCTAAGCAGTTGTTCCGTTCCAAGTGTGAAAATGCCAATGCCTCCTTTTCAAACCTGCTGATGTTGGGCCAGTGCTGGGAAGTCAATATTGTTGTGGACAGAGAAAGATCAAGCAGATAAAAGACCAGTTCTATGGCTCAGTGAAATGGGTTACTTCACTGGGAGGAGGGGTTTCTAAGTCTTGTCTTCTGCTCCAGGAACACAATCTGTTGAAGAGTTAATAACTGGAACCACACCTAACACTTGTCCCATGCAGTGGTTGTGCCTCTGTCAGGGGGAAACAGAATTGTGTGTCAAAATGAGATTATTAGCCCTTAGGTACAGCTAGAAGTGCAGTGTACCTTCTATGTTTTCGACACTTCCATTCTGTGTAAGTCCCAACACAGATGGAATCTAGGGGGTCTGAATCTTTCTGTTTCTGATTTTCTGAGAAGTGATAGACTTAAGCGTTTTCTCAGTCACTGCAGCATACGCTACAAAAGTAATGCATGTGACACTTCATCAGTTAATGCATATTTAAAGACATAAACATTCTTAATGAGAATCCTATAACTTAACTTTGCACATTTATATCCAAAATGAAAGGCATATTTGTGATACACTTGGCTATGCAATACAAATGACTGATGACTGAAAGGAAAGGTCAAGTTTAAATCAGGAACTATTTCTGTATTCATCAGCCCATGATGAATAAGTGAAGCAATTAATAAGATTTTTAGCTAACCAGCAAAATGTTAATTGTGTCACTCAGACACTGAGTGACTTGTTACAAGCATCTGTATCGAATTAGAGAACTATATTGAGCTTGAAAACTATGAATATTATATGTTGTAATCCAGACCAATGAAATATTACGCTTTTCCATTTTGAACTCAAGCAATTCTTTGTTAAATTTTACTGCAGGAAGCTGTTCTTTAATCACTCATCAAGACAGGACTTACTAATGTTTGAATACTAATTTTAGATGTAACTGTAGTTTTAGCTTATGTAATCCATAAAATCATAGAATCATAGAATCGTTTAGGTTGGAAAAATCCTTTAAGATCATCCAGTCCAACCATCAACCCAACACCACCATGCCCACTAAACCATGTGCTGAAGTGCCACTTCTACACGGCTTTTGAACACCTCCAGGGATGGTGACACCACCACTTCCCTGGACAGCCTGTTCCAATGCCTGACAACCCTTTCAGTAAAGAAATTTTTTCTAATACCCAATCTAAACATCCCCTGGTGCAACTTGAGGCCATCTCCTCTTGTCCTAGCACTAGTTACTTGATAGAAGAGAGCAGTACCCATCTCACTACAACCTCACGTTGTATAATCCATATATGGATTGTATAATCCATACTTGGCTTTATTTCTTAAATTCAGTAAGTGTAACTGCTAGACATGAGGAACACTATGTTAACATTGTACTGCAAAAATAAATTTTTGTTGATGAGAGAACATACATAGTATGTGTCTAATTGATGGAACTAGTGAGATTATAAAATAGCCATGCTTAGCAGCATTGCAATAATTTAACTCCCTAATTTCAGTGTTCTGAACAACAGAGTAGACTTGCCAGAAGGAATGCTAGGACATCCTTCTTTTTTTTTTTTTTTTTTTACAGAGAACATAAAGTTTTTATGTAACTGATACTGATAACAGATTCTGGTTGGCTACAACTATAATGAAACAGAAAAAAATATGAGCTAAATGAAGAGGAGACAGAGATAGAAAGTGACTGGCTTGTGGATATGGGAAAAGTGAAGAAAGGAAACTTTTAGAGTGATGGCCCAGTTGGTGACTTGGACTAAAAGATTAAAACCATGAACTGAAAAATGTAAAATAAAAGGTGAAATTTGTGACAGTGCTTTGGGCTCTGTAAAATATTGTCTAGGCAAGTACTAGTGCCCCAGGTGTTTTGGTCATTTATCACTAACTGGGAAAAAAAAAATAAGGAAAAGTGTCATTAGAAATAATACTCCCTGGCAGAGATGTGCATTGAATCATCTCATAGGTCTTGCCTGTGTCTTATTTCTGTGTTTTAAATCTCACCGTGCTATAGCTAATGTTCAAGTTTCACCATTTTTGTGAAGTTACTGTGAATTACTCTAGTACTCAGATCTTTCAAAAATAATATCTCTGAATACAACTGCTAAAGTTGAGATACTTTTTCTCAGAAATAATCTTCCATCATAATTAAACACTACATTTACACTGAAGAGATTCAGAATCCATTCATAAAATATATTTCTTGCACAGCTATTCAAAATCAAAATTCTATTAAATGCATTGCTTTAGGTTTGGTTTGGTTTTTTTCTGGGAAATGTTTAAAATGTGATTTTTTTTAATGACTTAAAACGTTTGGGGTTTTTTTAGAAAAATCTTTGCATAAAATACTTACAGTGTCTTTCAACATGTGCTAAAATGAGAATGAAAGGCATTCTTGTTTACATTTGAGAAAATTTTAATAAACCTGTGAATGATCTTCAAGGAGAAAATAAAGCTTAATTTAATGCATATATTCTTTCTTTGGAAGCTTTTCTTTTAGTTTATTTGCTAGTTTTGTGTTTCATCTGAAAAGTAGTACATCCAGGCATAGATTGTTTTTCATACTGCTGGTGCAGTATTGCCATAAAGATTATTATTAAAGGATATCTCCTATTTTAAGACAGCAGTAGTACTTCCTGTGATCCGAGTTTTACTTTTTTCAGTGTATTCAGATATTGGCAACATTAAAGATGTAAGACCTTTAGGGTATTATCTAACACCTATGGTGCTTTGTCTAATATCTATGGCATTTAATATCTCTTTACATCACACTCATTCAAAAATTAAAAGGATATAATTTTATTTCTGTAGACCTCTGCTTAGTGTGAGCTATGGTTAAAAAGCAAACAAGGTGTAAAGTTGCTTTGGAAACAGGAGGGTCAAGACTGCAGAGGGAAGTCTACTGTCTCCACATAAACTGATAGATCTACATCAACATATGTCATTCAGGGTCACCCACAAGAACAATAGAGTTGGGGAAGATCTTGCTCAACAAGTACTAGTTCAGAGAATAGTACAAGACTGGTAAGTATATGGTAAATTGCTCTGAGGAGTGTCATTTAAGAATCTTATTTTTTTTAATCCTTAAAAGCTGAGTAAGAAAAAAAATATGAGAAAAGTGAAGGAAATGACTAATTGAGAGAAACAGTTATGCTAATCTATAACCACACACATATATAAAGCATAATGTCATATTAAACCAGATAAGCCCTTTCCCCTTACAGCAATTAGTCCAAGTCAAAACTAAGCTTTTGGAGTGGATTTATTTTGGTTTTTATCCAGACTGGTAATTCCTACATTTCATTGATCTGGCAAGAAATAAAAAAATCTCATTCCTCAGTCATAGCTTATTGTCCTGAAAGATATAATAATACCTTTTGGAAATGTAGATTATGTGTATTCCATATCGGTTATTTCCGGTTTACTTAACTAGAAAATAGCTTTCCCAACTGGTAGCAATGTGGGCTGGATTAAAATATAAAGCTGGTACTAAACATGCATTGTCTGGAATTTCCAGAAACCTAGAAAAAATTGTAATGTACATTCTGTTCCTAGTGAGCTAGTTTTCTCCATTTAAATCTATTGACTTAATAAAAAATTGTTAACAGCATGAAAGGAAGAAAAAAAAAAGCCCTAACAAAGCCACAAACAGAGCAGCGTACAATACCTAATTCTCACATATAACTAATGCCATTTCGCAGTCTTCTTTGATGAGGCAACTGCTAAGACAGCTGGTTCCTTCCCCCTTCCTATGATAATACCTCACTCACACTTCGGGGCTGTCAAATCTTTGCAGATAGGAGACCCAATTTAAACTGCTCTGCTCCTGTTAACCACTTCTTATCACTCCTCTCACTGCTCCTAATGCCGGGGCCTGCCCTGACCAGCTATTTTAGCTTCGTTAACAGGTTCTGTTCCTTCGGTTCTTAGTAAAAATGTGTCCAACACTCTAGGGCTAATGCAGTAACCTTCAACTTATGAAAGACTAACAAACAGCCTTTCCTGTTCTCCATCTGTAGAAATCTCCAAAACAGAGTCATCTGCCTTGTGTACTGTTCTTTGCGCTTAGTTTTTTTCATACCAATGCTAGAAACTATTGCTCAGTTCATGCTGGCCTCCACCCAGGCACGCTCTGCAGAGTTAGTTGGTTTAAACTCCCATATGTTGTTACAGTGTAAAAATGTTCTCGATTCTGTGATACGACCAGTTTGATAACAAAAATCCTCTCCCACAATACAACAATATATGTAAAATAAACCTGTTATAGGCCTCCCAATTAGTCCCTTCTTTTGCATCCCTGATTTTGAATTTGAGATTTACTTCAGAATTTTAGTTATGCATATATGTCATTATCCAGTTTCTGTCAATATGTGTATGTGTTACTAAAATGGCACAATAGCTGTGACTTGACTGACGAAATGTTTTGAAATCATCATTTACCATCTTATAGCCCACTATATGATATCAGCTTCACTGCTACCAACAATATAGCCTGAAGAAATAACCATATTCCAGGGTGTTTTAGACTTACAGTCCCATAGTCAGAAGTTATAATCAAATTATGCTTACAAAAATATAAAATTAAATGTATATGTTTTTATATTCACTAGGTGGTGAATATAGCACTTAGATTTCTTTTAGTGACATATGTTCATTAGATCAGCACAGCTATTCTATTTCTCTGCTGTGATCCATTTTGGTTTTCATGTTCTGTTAACCAAATTCAGAAATACAACCTCACAAAGGCTTAGAAACAAACTTCAAAGAAAAAGGAAGACTGCTAAAAGTGAGTTTTAAAATGTTATGAGCATCTGGATTTTGGTATTATGGAAACAGGCGGGAAATTTATCAGCATTTTTTTCAGAATGGGCAGCACCTGCAGCCTACAGGGGATAATATACTTCAGCTCCTATGGGAAATACACTGTAGACTGTTACCATCCTCAAGATGTAATTATAGCCCTTTCTATCAAAGAAAAGGTTGATTTTATACATTTAGTACATTTTTAAAATCCATCTTGAAAATTAATCCAGTCACAGATGGGCCTGATCCAGCATCAGTAGAAATCAGTTGGAAGACTCACTGATTTCAGTAAGCTTTGTACTTGACTGTAATTAGAATATGCAGATGTGCATCTTTTCATGAAGCAAGTCAGTAGTACAATGAAAGGGTAGAACGTTAATAATACACTTGAAATCACAGCATGTGGCTGAATATTAAACACTGTTTAGACAAGCTCAGCTACTTAAGAGTGTTGCACCCTCAGCAAAATCCTGAAATGCTTCACCTTAATGAATTATTTTTTCTCTGTATTGCTTCAATGTTTTTGCAGAGACCCTATCTGTTGTTGCAGAGAGAACACATATTTTGTGTTCAAATACTTTCCTATTTGAAAGAGTACTCTAGTAAACTAGCCATATATAAATTTAAATATAGGAATAGTCAGTGGTATTTTGAGTTTGCTGTAGTCAATCTTGTTTGATGTATGATTATGATGCTATTTATTTATATAATTGCTTATTTTATCCAAATAGAGTTTTGTAAGATGTGTATAAGAGGCATATCATGTCAGCAGGTAAGCCATATATAAAAGTCTAACAATATCTTTGTGCCTATCTGGAGTAAATTACAGGGCAGTAACACTGAATACTGTATGTTATCAACCTTGAAATTTGAATCTCTGGCACTATATTTTATATTCTCTCCAGAGCATTCATGGAGGAACGTAAATATAGTCCTTAGTGTATGGTTTATAGATTACTTTAGGCAGGCTATTTCACATGGCAAAAATGGCAAGATATAAAGTGAAGCCAACAAAAATGCATTTATTATTGCCATCAATGAACAGAATAAATGGTTTTAAAATTCTATGTTTAAACAAATGGGAAAGGGTAAGTGGAATAGTCGTGCGAGAGAGGCATTGACACTGAAGGTAATTTGTGCTGTAGAGAAGGGGAAGGCTTCAAAGCTGAGAGGACCTGGTTCAACCCTGAACAAAAGCAATTACAAACTGACCTACTCACTCACAAACTGATCATGATTTCAGGAAAGCCCCTAACCATTTTGTTCTGAATGAGTGAATGATGCCTTCTCCTCCTCTGCAAGACATACTATACACATTAACAGAATTAATATTCTGGAATGATTCCTACCTGGTTGAAGTGCAGAAAAAGAGTTCTTACAACATCCCACAAAGGTGAGTAACATCAGTTTTCTTAAATTAGATGACTGGTCCCATTGTCAAGCTTAAATGAGTGGTAGAGGTGAAAACAGAATTTAGAGGTTCTAGTTGCCAAGTTTTAGACCAGATTACTAAGTTGTATCACCAGGTCAGATCTTAGTTACTCAAATTTTTGCTTGCATTCACAGTGGGAATAGAACTGATCCCTTTCTGAACAGCAAATGTTTTCCTGTCCATTCTGTCATGCAGCTAACAGTACTTTAACACAAGCAGTCCCTCCATTTTTTCCTCTGCATGGGAGGAAAAGCCTATCCATCCAGGAGTTCACTTAATGACAAGCTGAGTGCCAAGGTATGTTTTTCAGGGTAGCACAATGTATATAAGGGGTCAGAAGGGAGCAGCTATGAACTTCGGCTTGCTTCTCAGAAGGCTGGCCAGCTGTCTCCCAGCATAATGTATGCATTGAGACAGCTGGACAAAGTATTTCGGAAACATGTGGGAACAACATATGTGTTGTTACAGGTCATTTGGTTACTCAATGCTGTGGAACGCCTTGTAATTCCTGCACGTGGACTCATGCCCTGGAGATGAGTCTATAGTAGCTTGTGCCATGGAAAATTAACTGATAGGCAAGGATTCAGCTATGCCTTAATTCAATATTTAGCAATATGCTGAGTAAGTGGATAAGTATGGCAGAAAAGTTATCAAATGAAAGAAGTGGGTGCCAATTGTAACGAGATGGATGAATAGCTTTGGTCTCTGAGTTGTACTTCTGCAAAATAAACTTCAGATGTAAAGTCTCTTTGCTTTCTTTTTTAACATTGAAGTTTTACTTAGTTTGGAATTTCTTACACACATTTGTTCAACCGGTATTTTAGAAAATACTACAGCCAGCTAAATTGCTGCAGTTCTGGTTTTTTTAAGTATTGTTTTTCTGTTCTGGTGAAATGGCATGAACACAGCTTTCATATGTTATTTTCTTAAAGTGTGCCACTAATTTTACTCTAACAATCTATTATTCACCTTGCAAATATGATACCTTCTAATGGTGTGGTGTCCATTTTTTAATGAACATTTGCAACAGAAATAGGTGTTCACAGAGGAATATGAATACCAGATATTTTAATTGTCTGATTCATGCTCTTCATTCTGTCTTGTTTTGGGAAGTCTGTAAATCAGGTTGAGAAACAGTATGAAATCGGTATCCCACTTGCACATAAAAAGTGCATGGAAGATTACAACTGAACACTTTAGGAACAATCAATCAGATGCACATGAGTTATTTTAGTTCATGTAATTTAAAAAATACTGAACATATTACTCTGAAAAGGAATGGGGATGCTGGTGTAAGAAAAATAAAAAATAAGGCATTGTAAATAATAATTACCTTTAAATATGGGCTTTCTCTAACTAAAGTGCAGAAAGCAAAATATTTATTATATGATTTTCTAATACATATTTTTATTGTATTTCCATTTATTCCATTCCTCTTCAGATATTTCTCATTTTCCCCAGAGTTTGTCCGCCTGTATTGAGTAGGTTGCAAAATTCTTTTCTCCCTAGAGAATTACAATAATTGCTTTTGTTTGGTTTCCTGTTTCATCCCCTTTTTTTGTTTGTTTCTTGCCTCTGTCAGTTCTTTATCCTGCACTCAGCTATGTTATGATAGTGTCCATTTCTAATCTTACAAGTGTCTTTCAGTTTGTTTCCATTAGTGCACTGTGAGATTTTTTTACTAAAATTATCAGCAGCCTCTCTTAATATACACTACAAACTCAAATAAAACTGTTCCCGACTCTGTAACTGCTCACCCATACATTTTCCTTTGTATGTGCAAGTAGTCACAATAAGCTCAGTAATGTTCTGCATAAACCTGATTAAATACATGAGTATTTGAAAGATTAGAACCTTACCCAGAATTCCTCATGTCGAACAAAGTTGGGTGCAATTGTTTTCTTTGGGAAGAAGGGTGTTTCCTTAACGTTTTATTTGGCTGAAGAAGATAGAAAGGAATTCAAAGAATAATCAAAGAGGAACGAACACAATAAGGTAATATCTCTGCAGAGAGAGAGTGTATTTCAGGCATTATGACCATATGTATAAGCTCATAAAATAGATATCTATAAAAGCCTAAGAGGACATGAGACCTTTTTATGTTGGTGCTTGTAAATTGAGGCTATCTCTTCTAGCCTGCTCTCCCACAAAGGAACTGTGCTTCCTGCCCTACGTCTGGTTTCTTTTTTCAGGCTATCGATAATGGAAGCCCTATGGGTTGCTAATATAGTACCTTAGCACACTGAGAACATTGTGTTGTCTAGTGACAACCAATGTGAGTGTAATAACTTTTTAATGGCTAAACACACATGCAAACAGCAGGTTTCCTGGTCTCAGGTAATTATTTTTCACAGCTAGATCTAGATCCTGGCTCCTTTTTTCCAGGCTACCACCTCACTGAATGAGTGGCTTTCAGTAGTCCATTCAGTCTGAGGAACTTTAGGAAAGAAGAGACTTGAAAAAGTGATTACAAACTTCTTCTATGTCTGGCATCAGGCAGTCAGTTGTCAGTGATATAAGTTTGTTTGTTTTACCCTTTCAGAAAAATCTCTTAAAAATAAAAAATGCAGCCTCTGACTTACAAATGTGATGAAAAAATTAAGAAAAGAATTAAGAGAACAGCTAAACCAGTGTTCAAATGATGAACTATTTAAACTCTTTAGTTAAACTAGGACATATAATTGGGAGCATTTTCATTAGTTAGAGATCAAGACTGGATCAGTACATCCTCCCTTTAAAGTCAGAAATTCTGTACCATATCCAAGTTTTTCATCTTTAGTTTTAATCCATTATAGAGAACAATGAGGCCATAAACATTCTTGAAATAAGGAGTCTAATAATTAGATTTTCCTTCTCTCTTTTCAATGAATTCTGGAACATTGCCTTCACCATCTATTTGGAAGGTCTACTAACATAACACATAAATATTCCTGCTTCTTTTTAAGAGTATTAATTTGCTTTTTTGTTGTTGTTGTTCTTAACATTAATTCTAAACGTATACATTCAGATTCTGTATCCCCAACGTACGTATGTGACCTTGTTTTCCCAGGGTAAATTAAGAAATCTGCAATTAATTGTAAGAACCAGCACTGTTTTGTGACACTATACTATGGCTTCCAGTCAAACAAATTCCATATCCAGTTAAAGTTACATCTTCTTTTAATATAAGTTCAAAGATACTATCACTTTGCCAAGAAGGAAAAAACTCACCCAAACCAAACAAAAACAACAAAACAGCAACAACAAAAAGAAGAAGAAAAAAAGCTACTATGAAGAAAAGAATAAAATGATCTTTCAGCTCAAATGGGCTATGAAAATTACCTCCAGTTGTACATTGATCTTAAAAAGAGAATGCTAAGGAACAATGAGCTCAGTTTTCATCTGACTGCTATTGGTTTAACAGTAGAGTATCTGCACTTATTTAAACATTTCTCATTATGTCTGGCCAAATTAGAAGTCCATGAAAACAAGTGAAAATCTTCCCCTATGTTCAGTTTGCTTTGAACCAGCTCCTATGCCAATGTAATTAAAGAGAAAAAAGGTCTGACACCTCAGAGACAATAATTGCGTTGTTAAACTTCATTAAAGGTATCTCCACTATGTGTTTACCTCCTCCTCCCAAAGTTTCGGTGCCTAGTTTGAAGGAAGGTCATGAAATTCCTTCTAAGATAAATGTTAATTATTAGTTAGCAGAAACCTTACCTGTCCGTGTCTGCACAATAGTTGAAATTTTTGCAGTACATTTCAATTACAAGATAAGGTGGACTTCACATTGCTCACATTCTCTTTTATTTAACTTTCCTGAGCATTCTAAGAGACTTTTCCTGAATTCTTTGAGTACTTATGTTGTTACTATTAATTCGTCCCTCCAAGATTTCTGAAAAAATATACAAAGATATCTGGTGATATCCGGAAAATCTGTATTTTTCTAACACATAAAATAAGTGTGAGAAGAGCGGTACAAAGAAAGAAGGAGGCATGGTTAAGTGTTAGCTTCATGGTCTTGTTATCCCTGAATCTGGGAAACATTTATTTTAATAAATGGAATTTTTGTCTCATTTCTTGTCAGCAGTGAGCAGTGAGTGTTCCCATAAAACCCCAAAGTTATTTGGGTTTCCTGAAACCATTAAACCCTTTGAATTTACACTTCCATTGGTGTGTGCATGATGGATTAGTCATGCAACTCTTAGAAACAATAAGTGGTGTGAATTTATTCCATTGCACACGGCATAGGAACACATACCCTTTGAGGATGAAGTACCATATGTTTGGTTTGTTTTTTCTTTAAAAAAACCTAACATGTGGAGAGAAATGAAATAATGAAAAACTTAAACAGATTTTGAAGTACGGACAGTGGACTGCGGTGTTCCCTCAACTACCATGCTAGCTGCTAGAAGGCAGCAAAGTCATATACTAGACATAGGCAAAATCACCTCCATAATTCTGTCAGTATTCACCTCACAAATAGTAGCATTACTACTTTAATTGTTCCAAATACTTGTTCTCTAGATGTATCTCTAATGAAGGAAGTGCCTCTTTTGGAGGAATAGAAGTAGATATTTTATGGATCTTCTGGGGAAAAACACATGGAACTGAATGGAAGTCTTGACGATCCTTACATGTTACGTCTCTCCACTCACATTTTGCTAAGGTGCTGATGACAGAGAGTCACAAATTCTTCCTGAAGTTTAACAAAGGCTTTTCACTGGCCTATTAATTCATAACTATAATTTAAGATATTATTTTTTAGCTGAGTGTTTAAGCAGTGGTACATGGGGGTATATGGAGCACATGTACCCATGCCCCTTTGTCTGCAAAATCTCTAGGCTTTTACAAAAAAGGTGGAGTATAAAGGTGGCAGAGAGGGCAGAAAGTATCTTGTATATTTATTTCTTCTTTCTAACATCCCTCTGCAACTGTTGGTACAATGTTTTCTTGCTCTCATGTCAGAGCAGAAAAACCACAGGCCCCGAAAAAATCCAATTTCTATGTTGTTGTACCTGTGATGCCAGTTGCAAATGGTATTGTAGTGCAAATAAATAAAATGAGTTTTATGTCAGAAAGACATTCAGATAATAATCCACAATAAACTGCAAAGTATTCAGGTTTTGTATCAGCTGATTTAGTAAACAGGGACGCAAGCCTGAAAATCACCAAATTATGGTTTGAATTGTAGTTACAACTGGCTTTCTGGTTTTCTAAATTCTGAGGTTTTTGGTTTACTTTCAATTTCACAAAGAAATAGGAAAACATGACATCACCTGTAATAGGAATCTTTTTCACTCAGTACACTGAGATACCTGAAGAAAAGATACTCCAAATGCTATTTAAGTTCTCAAAGGGTACCACAATTTAAAAGAAAATAGTTCAAATGCAAATTTACTTCAAAGAATAATCTGTAGGTTTATTTTTTCTTATATAACAGGTTTCTACCACAACTGAGAGCTTTTCTGAGCATTTCACTGGTATATGTTAGGATGAGAGAACTAACATGTTGGTGTGAAAAAAATTGGTTGTTAAGGCTCACTAAAATTTACAGGGAGTTTATCATATGTACAGACCCAAAGAGATGTTCAACTCCCATAAAAAGTATTTCTATTACAAAATCTGTCTTTCTTTGCTAAGCACCACATGCACTAGCATACAGTTAATCATTATTTGTGCTTTTTTATTCTCCTGCTCTCAAGAATGATGGAAGCCTATTGATGTTATCCACAGTAGCTTTTTGTGAATAGATGAGTATGAAGAACATAAACATGCTAGATCTGTCCTACTCTTCACAGGCTGTTAGACACAGAAAAGCGACTCTGAAATATTCCCTGTACTTCTAGAAGCTTTGTAATTGTCTGAACAAAAATGTTTCTTGAACTTCTGTTACAGGCATCCCTAGTGTACTGCTGAGGGTCCAAGTCACAAAGTACAATACAGCTCCCTCTGTTTGACACTAGAACCTTGGATTTGGTACAAGACTAAGACCCTGAGGTGTCTGCATATTACCCAGTTATCTAAATGACTATTACAGTGAAGAGCCTATGGTTTGATTCAGTTACCTAAATATAAACCTCTAGAACCATCTGAGGTACCCAAGATAATCAAAATACATATGCAAAGAGCTGGCAGATATGACACAGGAGCTATGGAACAACCATGTCCTTCTGGATCAATGGCTGGAGGTCTGGCAGGATACCCTTGGGCATCTCAAATGTTACTGGAGGTCTATATTTAAGAAATTGAATTGAAAACCTGATCAATACAATGGAACTTAGAGATCTATTAAGGTGACACCAAAGTAGATACCCCAGGAATTTAATCTGAAGTAAGTCAACCCAAAATTTAGGTATACATGTGTTCTTGTTTTCAGATTAATTGCACACTGGATTTCCTTTTCTAGACATAAACATCTGGTGTCATTCAAGCTGCACTAGGTAATTCTGCATTGCTACAACTGTAGAAGGTAGTTGATTCTCCTAGAACTTCTGCACTGCACCTGCCAGCAGCACCTGAATGCACCAATTCCACAGAATTTCTCATTATAGACCACCGACACCTGCAGTGGGATGTGACTGTATATGTGCCTAGTGCCATTTGGATGCCCTAGAGGCCATATTATCCTCTAGCAAGAAGGGCAAGTGTCTTCTCTGGGCTAGACAGTTTACCTGCCAAAGCTATAGAGATACCTTGGCTATCCTAGAGCACCTCACACAGTACTAAAAGCCTTTGTTTTGGATACCGAATCATGCCATTGGGTCGTTTGAGTTATTTCCTGACTGCATTTATTAGAAATAAGATGCTTCTAATGGGAGTTTAGACACTTAATTGAAACATATGTTCCTAATTTTAGGTGTCTTAATCTAGAGCTGAATCCCCCTCTACCATGACTAACCCTTCCTTTTCTGTCAAGGGCTCACTCTCATTTCTATTTCTCTTAAATGTGCGTAGGGTTAGTATACTTTCCATTAACCATTCCATCAGAAACATATTCATGGTAGCCATTAAATGGTTGGGATCTGAAAGAAAGAAGTATATATGACATCTTTAGGCACTTAATGTAGTTAAGTGGTATTTCTGCTGTACAGGCTCACTAGTATAATTGCACTCCTACAACCATGAAGGGATAACTTCCCAAGTGGACACTCTTTCCAAACAGGGGAATTTTTTAATTTTTTTGTTTTAATAATTGCACTGCATCTAAAGAAATAATTACATTAGAGGAGAGAAACTACTGTATTAAGGCAATGTTTTTGTTGAAACAGAGAGTTAACAGGGGAGTTACACCAGTATAGCAACAACAATGTAGCTGTACTTCTATAATTCTCCTGGATGATGTCCCTAAGCAGACAAGTCTGGGAATCTGGCATTTCTCCCTTCTTTTCAACAGGATACTGTTGTTGGTAGGGATCCAGCTCACTGAGTTATTGCACTGGTGATTTCCCTTTTCTCCATACCATGGTCAGATACACTGGACACCTGGAAAGAAAATTTCATGGCTAGAAAATTGAATCATTAAAGGAAACAGTAGGTTTATTGGCTGAAGATAAATTATTCCTTTCAAGGAATAATACCTTCATGATTACTGCTTTTCAAGTGTTTTTCCTTTACCTCTATATCCTGTGAAGAAGTTGAGTGGGCTTCAGTATAATCTGCAGGTCATCTGCAGGTTTTAGAAAGGTCATCTTTTTTTCTGTCAGCTGGTCCAATAAAAGAACATGCTGTCCTTACAAACCTTGCTATATGCTTAAGTTCAAAAAGAACAATGAAATAGATAATTCAAAGTAGCTAAAGTAGCAGAGGTACATATGGGCATTAAATATGAAAATGAATGTGAATATGATTTAAATACAGATATGAAGATAAATAATATAAATATAAACACACCCCCCACATTTATCTTCACAACATTATTTTTGAAATAATGATAAAATATCGATCTAATGAGGGTCATACAGAATCACAAAATCACAGAATGGCTGAGGTTGGTAGGGACCTCTGGGGATGATTTGATTGAGTCCCCCTGCTCAAGCAGGGCCACCTAGACGAAACTGCCCAGGACTGTGTTCAAGCAGCTACTGAATACCTCCAAGCATGGAGGCTGCATAACCTTCCTGGGCAACCTGTGCCAGTGCTTAGTCACCCTTACAGTAAAAAAGTGCTCCCTGATGTTCAGAGGGAACCTCCTGTGTTTCAGTTTGTGCCCATTGACTCTGGTCCGGTCCCTGGGCACCACTAAAAAGAGCCTGGCTCTGTCCGCTTTGCACCCTCCCATCCCCTGAGCCTTCTCTTCTCTCAGACTTTCCTCATAGGAGAGATGCTCCAGTCCGTCATCTTTGTGGCCTTTGTTGGGCTCTCTCCAGTGTGTCCATGTCTCTCTTGTGCTGGGGAGCCCAGAACTGGACACAGTACTCCTGATGTGTCTCACCAGTGCTGAGCAGAGGGGAAGAATCATCTCCTTGTTTCTTGTCATCCTATAGGGGACCAAACATTTATTTTAAAAAATATTTAAAATATTACATTTAGGATCAGAAATGCACATCAGTCTCAAATCCGCACAGCATTATATGTTATGTGGGCAGTTTTGCATAATACAAAGAACTGGTAAAGCCATTAGCACCTTATTTAGGATTTTTATTGTAAACACATACAGCTAATTATAATTCACACACACTATTTTTTTTCTTTTTATTATTGAATGAATGTTAATCAGTTAGCCAATGCCTGTTCTGATTTGTTCCATTTGCAACACTGCAGATTGTGTGATGTATATAAAGATTATGTTACAGTAAAAGAAGCAGAAAAGATGTGAAGCACCCCCATTCTAGATTTAACAAGTTAGCATATTTTTCAAACATACCACTTTGAAAAATAAATGATGTTTGATCTCCATGGTAAGTTTAAATGAAATTCAGTGCATTTGAGATTGTTTCTTTTTGCATGTGTGAAACATTAACTCAAAAGTCACTGGAATGAACACTGTCAATTGAACTAAAAATCACCTGCAGGATCAGAAAAAAAATCAAATATTAGTTGCATTGCAAATTGAGAAAAGATGTCTTTTGATTTATCTTATTTTTGTGTCCTTTAGCAAAGTGAATTAATAGCTCATTATTAACGCAGTAAGAAAATACTCAGTGCTACTAAATTCAGATACCAGTAACAATAATTGAAAGAAAAGGACATCAGAAGCAAGCATTTACACAAAAAAAATGTTTCCATCTTTTGTTTTGTCACAGCGTTGTTGGCACATAGGCCAATGTCATTTTACCTGATAGGTTTTACCCAGAAGCAAGAACCTACTTAATGAGTTTTAGAACACTGAATGTCCTAACTGTGCTAAATACAAATCAGCTCCTGCTACTAGCCCTCCAACCTTATTCAATTAATCAAACTTGCTATCCATCACCTTTCTACTCCAGTGTTACTGGGTAAGAGGTATAAAGATATTAAAAGCTTAAGATAAAAAGCAAAAAAGAAAACTAAACAAAACAAAACTTTCAAAAAGCTCCATAATGATGTATTTAAACATGTACCTAGACATACCTAAAGATATGCCACTCCTTCATCTGCACATTATTGTTCCTTAAAGCCATGTGAAACACAGCAGTTTTCCATTTTCCATTGGCTGCATTTAACAGAAACAAGTCCTTGCTCTTACTCAAGACACAGATAGATGAACAAAATATACTCTTCCCTCAATTTTGATTTTTTAAAAAAACCAATAATCCAGAGAACCATGTCACATTTGTACTGAGTGTCATGACATCCAGTTTAATGAGTATTAAAATCCTTGTGGAGAATGAACTTCATGATTCCATAAAGGAACCTACTGAAATTCTCTCAGCTTGAAAATATACTGTGTAAGTGTAGGGGAGCAGTTGAAATTCCATCTTCTGTCCTTAAGTTAGAAAGATACAGTGATATTAACTAAAGGAAGTGGGATTCTATCAGGAATTAAAGCCAGTATAGCAACATCAACTTTCTGAGTTTGCTCAATCAGATTATAAAATATGACACAAATCATCCAACAATAGATAGTATTTTAACCCAGCATTATATTGGTAGTGTACGCAAAGTTGAGGAGGAGTGAGGTGGCACTAGAGAAAATTATGATCACCTTCTTAGCTATCACCCTGTGTTACTCAGGAGCAGACTGTAGTTCTCCCTTGTAGGTATAAAGCTTAACTGCAATGCCATAAAACATACACTTGAAAGATGAATCAATGTGTGGAGCTTCAAGCTTAGTAGTACTTGGAAGACTGAAACATTAAAAAGGTTTTTTTCATGATAACTTACCTAACTATAGACTGTTTTTTTGTAGCCCATTCTAAAAGCTACATTCCTCAGTTTTGACAGAAAGAACGCAAATTAACCTGTAGTTTGTAAGATTCACATAGCAACATATAATATTACCTACTTTAAGATATTTTTTCCTGAAATCTTTCAAAATAGTTTTTGCATATGATCTCACTTAAACCAGCAAGATAATATGTAAAGAGATTCTATTACAGTACCCATGATTTGTTCTATCATCATTACCATACACGCCAGCATTTTATGCATGTTTCTGGGTAAATCCAGTTCTTATAAAGAAAAAAGATAGACTTTGGTGGTGAAATGACAAGAATAGGGTTATCTCTGTCAACCAAGTAATCCCAGATCTCCTTTCAGCATGCTCTTCTGCACTGATTTATGAGCTCTGTGTAGAGCCCATGTCAAACAAAGTTACAGTAACACAGTGAACTCCCAAGAGGTAGCACCGTTGAACCCTGCAGACCTTCACAAGAAGTGTTTTCTAAGGTTCTGTACAATTGGTGTCAGACTGAATACATCTGGGATAGATTTAGACCAAGTTCATTTCCAGCAGAGCTGTCCAACTGTTCAACACTTATTGAAAACCATTCTTATCCTTGAGATAACTGTGATCTATTTATCATTTACTAATATATAGAGATCCATGAAAGGGAGTATGATTCTGTGACAATTAGGAGAAAAAAAATAAATGGAAATCCTCAAAGTGAATATTGAACTGAGAATGTAAACTAAAAAACTGTTTATAAGTATCCTCTAGGGGCTGTTCACTATTTCCATAAGCATGTAATTTGTTGGAGATGCTTTAATAAAATGAAAAAATCAGGAAGACACTGATGTGCTATATTCCTTACAAGCTAAGAAGAAGGATTAAATCTGTCTGCTGTCCTCCCCAAGAGCAGATGGCAGCACAGAAAAACATGGAAGTTCAAAGGAGAGGATCAGCTGTACTTGATATAAGGCTGTAGTACTGCCCTTTGAACACTGAACAATATCACAAATTCTTACATTATCAAGACCTTTCTTTATTCCTTCTGAAGTGTTCCTTACTATAACCAGCAAGCAGTTCATACAATTTAACCCATAGTGTATAACAGCTTTAAAATGATGTCTTTCTCCAGGTTGGTACCAGTTCTTGCCTGACTCATCTTGGCTGCTTCTCCCTGTCTTCTGAAAACAGTTAATTCTCCTCACACAGGACTCCTTCAGGATTTCTCTAGCCTGTTTTCTGCCTCACCTTTTAGCTGCACCAGGGCCATTTTTTTCACCTTTCACTGAGTTTATGGGCTAGCTGTCTTTCACACTAATCCACTCCGATACACACAGTACTCACTTCCCAGTGTCCCTTTCAGCCTTTGTTATTCTGCAAGTCCACAATAAAGGGAGAAGTTGAATTCGGTTCTCCTGGAAAAAGTCTGTTACCATCAGGATTCTGGTGTGTGAAATACTCACAGCAAACATATAATGGCTTGTGAGTACTTCACTACAGTGATTAGAATCCTTTTTTGTTTTGAATTGTTTCATGGTCAAACAACATGGATGGGTACAGCATAGTTTTAGGAGGAATAAGTAGGAAGGTTTGAGTGTTAAAACCAGTACAAAGAAGCAACCCAAACCAAAGAAAGTTGGAAGTGTAAAAAACCTACAATGCCGGAGGACTTTGATTCACATTTTTCCCCATACAATAGTTTCCTTCGTGTTAGCTAAGAGAGAGTACTTTGCCTTCCATAACATAAAAATAGCCAGCAAAGGTGTTTTCTGAATATCTATCTCATACTTGAAGGCTGTCTTACATTACAGAGTTGGAAGGCCCTTAGCAATGAACTTGATCAACACTGAAAGACTGGAGAGTCTGAGATGAATGATGTCCAGAGAGTTAGATAATTTTGATGGGAAGTTCCTGGAAAGCTGACAGTTTTTAATTAAGATACATATATCAGGGGCATTTTACAGATAACAATGTTCATTCAAAGTTTTGTATATTCTTTCTGGTATTAATATATGGTTTCAAAGGCAATTAATTATGACTAGATCCCTTTAAACTATTTTGCTCATAAAGCTTTCAGAGAGTTTTACATCATTCTAAGACACTATACATCATTTTAATGCCTATTGAACATGATATTTTAATGTGTTAACATAACTATCTTGACATCCAGAATTTGGCACAAATCCTTAATTCTTTTGTAGTCTGTGAAGCTCATGCTAATGAATTATTAAAAATCTTAATTTGGCTTGCAGAAAAGAGATGTCTGGAGCCATGTAAAAAGAAGCTTTCTAGGGGTGGTGTGGTCAATGGTAGCTCTTGCACCATGAGCTGCTCCTTCCTGCTATATTTTATTTAACCAAATAAAAAACGTGGGCTTGCCTGTTCTTTTTCTTTTTTTTTTTGGTAGGATAAAGTAACTTCTTGTTTCAATATGAAATATTTAATTTTCTGTTGCTTCCAGCATTATTTAAGGTTTTAAACTTTCACTTGTCAATTTAATGGAATAATTTTTTAACTGAAAAGTACTGTCTTGAATAGATAGGCTGTTAAATGCCCTTTAAAAATATTTCTTACCCAAAAAAGCATTTCTAAAATGAAATTGTTCCTTTTAGAACTGTTGAATTAGATGTCCATTCCCTCTGTAGCTCAATTTCTTATTAAAGATAAAACTATTCCTTTACTTCAGTGAGATATTGGAAAACAAAGCTGTGTCTGTTATTGATGGAAAAATTAGAGAAATAGTTATGTTCACTTTCTTGAAAAAGAGTACAGAAAATAAAAGTTTACTTAAATCTTCCACACAATCTCCCTTCAGATTAATTTCTATTCTGTGCCATTTCAACAGTAACAAAATAACGGAAATTAAGACTTTGAAATGGTTTCCAGTCAGAAAAATCACGTCCAATTTACCCCATTATCTGTTGATTACAACAGCCATCTATCTAACTGTAAGACACAGATTTAAATCAGCTGCTTATAGCTGGAGAGAGAAGAGAACGGGAGAATTTCTTCCATGCATACTTCTTCATGTCAGAGAAACCATACATCCAGCTGAGGCACAAAGATCTTCAAACACAGAAAATACTTCGGACTGGGCCTCCTACCACTCTGATATGAGCACAACCTGCTAGACTATTGGACTATTGAGTTATAGAAATCTATTACAAATTCTCTGGTGGAACGAAAAAAAAACCACCCCACCCCCCTCAACATTTTCAGTCTTATTGTGTTGTTATAACTATTAAAAAATCAGAGGAACATGTATTAGCGATTATGTTAATATCCTCTGGTAAACAGTTTCAAGCAGAAAATTTCCCGTTCAGTCTTTATGTGGCAAACATTATGATTTATGAGCCCTCAGATTTTTATTTTTATTTTTCTGTTTTTAAACTCGTATTCTCATGCATCCTTGAAAATCAGTTTGAATTTTATTAACTACACCATTACAAAGAGATGTCCTTTTAAACACTTGTAGTGATTTGAAACTTAACAAAAAGAACAAGTCATTAGAAACAGATTGAGAGTAGAGAGTAAAGATGGGAGAGAGCCAGAAATGAAAGCCCCTGACCTGATACACAGCTGATCACAGTCAGCAGTTCTGGAGCTAGTCATACAAATATTAATCCAAAAGATTTTTCCTGTGTATTAAATTACATCAGAAATCAGAAGACTTCATTTAATGTAGCATGGTTATTTTTAATTCTAATACAGCTCAGCTATGAAAACATCACCTGTTTCTTTTTAAAACTAGAGATGGCCTGAACCTCAGGGTGGGACACTTACTCGTACAGAAAGTCATGGGCTGGCAGGCAGGGGGAGAGACAGAAGAAATGTTGAATCCCAGCGTTTTGATTGAGATTATTAATATCCATAAGCATGGAGCTAAATTCAAATGTCCCAAAGAGTAAGAAGAACAGGAGGATATTTGGATACAGATGGAATATGAGTGCAGAGAGGTGGGAGAGAGAGGTTGCTTCCTGCCATCTTTAATAAAAGCTTTCAAATTTGGAAGTTGTTCTCCTCTGAGTGTAAAACATACATAAATATACCCTTGCAAGAAATCATCTGACCAAAGGTGGGCATCTGAGTGTGGTGTCCTCCCATAGCACTTCTAGGGTGACATTCAATTGCTACTGTCGACCATAGTTAAAGTTAAGTAAATTAACTGTCCCCTGAAAGTGCTGATTTCTATACAACAGCTACAGAAAGTGAGAAACAAGTTCAAATGTTAATGTGGTGTAGACATCTCAGGTTAAGTCAAACAATGAGTATCACCCCAGATGTTATTTGAAGTTATTTATTTCATGAAAATTAACTGCTACTGGCTTGGTAATTTGAAAAATACTATACAAGGAAGTCTTCAGGGTGATATTGCTCTAAATTGAAGTTTAGCTTACATTTTATTGCTGTATAACCGAGAAAATGCATTTTAACCATGGAAGTTACTAATCTTTTTCAGTTTGCTAGCATTTCTGAGACACTAAAAGTGTGGTGATTAGAACAGTAAAACACGTTTTACTTTTGACATTACACTGTTATTTGCAATCAGTCTAAAACTGTGATTGAATGGAATTTTAAAATGAAAATGCATTTCAAATGATGGAAACAATTTTGAAAATGTTTTAAGAATTATTTTTTTTAATCTCTGCTTCAAAGGAGAAATACTGGCTTTATTAGAACTGTTTCAATTCAATAATGAAATAGTTTCAGCTGAATAATTTTGTTGAGTGCAATTTATACATACAAAAAACGAATTCAATACTTTAACAGAAAGAAGGGAAAAATAGAATATAGTGATACAGAAATATTTTAATCAAGGTAATATCAATTTTCTTGTTGAATGAAACTATTGCTTTTTAGCAGTATTATTAATTTATCAATTAATTTATGAAATTTAGCTAGTAAAGAGGAACTTAGAATTTTCTAAATTATAAGTATAGGAATTTTTTTGTCTTTTTTTTTTTTTTTCCTTAGACAACATGCAGTAACACTTCTGTGCAGATGACTATTTATTTCTGCACTGTAGTGACAATATGCAGACCTAGTGTTATTATTTGTGCTGACAAAAATTAGCTATATACATACAATCATGCATTCTTATGGTGCAATTATTCTATATAACATCTGCATTGGTTACAGGAGGCATGGCTGCGGTCTGGACAGAAAGGACAGGCCACATCTTTAAATAATTATGGATTTTTACTTTGTAAATGTTCCTTGAACTATCAAAAGATCATCTGGAGGACCACACAAGGCCTGGTGTTTAAAAGATTTGGGAAATCATAATAGAATGAGATTTCTAACCGCTCCAAGTTTTGAAGATTTCTAGTGGTCTCTGGTGATTAATCCCATCATACTTATTATCGTGAAGCACAGTACTTTATATGACTAGATTTAAATTTAATGAACCTTTTTGAGGAAAAACGTTAGATGCAGGTAGCTGGATGTGTTATGCTCCTGTATTTAAAAACTTAATGTTTGTAGTGAACATGTTAAAGCATCAAAAACTTTACCTGACTCTTAAATGTTTAAATGTATTTAAATGCACTCACATATTATAGGCTGAGACGTTTGGCTTTGCAGGGAGGGGTTTTTCAATGCACAGCGGACTGCAGCGTTTCTTAATGCATGCTGGGCTGCACTGTGAATACTTTTAGTATGAGCAAAGGACAATTACTAGTGTCAGTCCAGAGGAGAAAGTCTTTTGCTTAATTTCTAGGGCCAAGTGTTGCTCTTGGTCACACCCAGACAGCCTCTGGAGGCCATTGCACGAGTGCAGCTGAGCTGGGGAGCTGGCCCTTTGCTCCCAGATGGATGAGCTCACCCGAGGGCAAAGCCTGGCCTTTCAGCAGCAGCACGTAAATTTGGGAGCACAGACAAATTGTTCAGTGTGGATCTTGCAAGACTGAAACTCAGGTCTGTTCTTGAGGTTTAGGGAAAGGGAGAAGTTTAATGAAACCTGTCAGCAGAGTATCCCATCCTAAGCTTTTGGAGCAACAATCCATTTAACCTGCAAGGCTGTGCCAGTTCCTAATTTTTGGGTCCTACTTGCATGAAAAAAAAAAGAAGGCAATAAGCTGGACTTGGTTTACATTTGTTGTTTTCAGTTATTTACACATTAATTACTGTTAGAGGCATACGATGTCCTGCCTGCCGGTCTTGGACTAGAAGGGAAGGTGGGACGTCATGAACATGGCGCTGGGCTGGGAGCGAGAGAGCCGGGCAGGACAAGGGCTGTGCTCTCCTTTCGTCTCAAACAAAGCCCTGTATCCAGGTGCCTGGCAGGCAGGCAGGCATTCGTGGTCTCGCCTCTGAGACACCCTGGGAGGCACGGGATCAAATCCCACTTCTGACACCATTTTCTGCCAGAGGCAAGACGGAGCAGGGAGGTCACTGCTGGCCAGGGAAGGTTTGGCAGGACGTCGTGTCAGCTCCCGCTGTGCTGCCTTCTTTCCACTCCCCTCTGTCAGGGAGCAGCGGGAGCCGGGCTAGTCCCTAAGGGGAGGCGAGCCGGCAGCCGAGGGGGATCAGAGAGCTGGTAGGGCAGGGGCCTAGGCCAGGTTGGCAAGTTGGCCCGTAGGTGAGTGCCAGGATCAGGCCCGTCCAGGGCAGCCGGGGTCAGATCCAGCGTGCGATGGCCGGGCAGGACCGCGGGGATGGGCCGAGGCCCGGCCAGGATGTCGGCCTGCAGGTGGGCCCAGCTCGGCGTGGCCTATGGCTGGGCAGGGCAGGGCTGTGGCAAGGCTGAAGATGGCGGCCTCGCTGGGGCAGGGGCTGACGGCCTGGGGGGCTGGAATGGGGCCCCAGGGTGGGCAGGGACATTAGGGCCCTCAGGGCCCTGGCACCCTTCTTTCCAAGGGCACTTCTTTTCAGGAGCCCTTTCTTTTTTGGCACACCCACTCCTTCCCAGGCCCACCAGCCCCTAGTTTTCCCAGTCTTAATGGTCCTTATGCAGAAGCACAGCACGTCTTGTGGTCATGGTTCTGTCCCATGTCTTCTTCCTGACTGGAGAACTCACATTCTCCTGTCACTTCTCCTTAGTCCAGATGCTACCTTAAATTTACACACAGTCCATACCAGTTGCAGCTAACAACTAGCAGGCAACTGCTCCTTGAGAGCACCAAAAATTGAGAGATCAAAGATTCAATTTTGGACATTCATTTTCCCCACCACACACACATATACACAATCATCTGCCACCTGTTAGCGTTCAGTTTAAGATATTTTCTTGCCTACAGCATGCTGGTTGTCTCCCCTCCTCCTCCCCCTCCCCCCAAACAATGATCCCTGCTTTTTATTTATTTCTTTTCCACAGTAGTCTCAAGAATCAAGACACCTACTGTCTCCATGTCACTCACCAACATTTCCAAATGTAGGAAACAGCTTCAAAATATGTTGTGAATAAAGACACAATTTGTGTCAGGCTGAATAAATCCAGGCTATAGCTAATGAAGTGAAGGATGAAGCATTTCACTAATCATTCAATGACTTTTGCCATTCTTAACTTTATTAACATTGTATATAATGGATAACACTATTAAATTTAGGGAGTCCTTCAATTTAGGAAGTAGATTCTTTCCTGTTGACTCTTCCTTAAATGTATCCAATATTGTACTGTAATAATTTCAGCCAAATTTTTCCTGAAAATCTTCTAACATTACACTTCCTTTGTGATAAATATCAGAAGAAATCATTATATAGATCTTTATGTACTTTTCTGGTCCGTGTCTGTTCTTCACAGCTTATCACAATTCCTCTGTGGTAAAGACTAACTTTTGTACTCTACTCAGTGTGAAAAACAACAAAAAGGAAAACTGTTATGCTTCAGAAATGTTAATCCATGCAAAAGTCTTAATATCCTTAATTTAAAACTAAGGTTTTAGAAGAGGAGTTCTTACTGGAGGGGGAGGGGTGTCTGTTATTTTACATATTTTTCTTTCTTAATTGTGGCTCAGTGAAATTCACAGAACTGTACACTGTTAACAATATATGTTGTTTAATGCTGCTTTTGTGCGTGGATGTAACAATGAAACCTACTAATTGAGCATGTCAACTATTCTGAACATTTTCATTGCCATTTCAAACACTTGTAAAGCAAATATGAAAAACAAGCTGTTTCAATAATGATTCCTGTTATTGTAGATTAGTACCATTTTTTTTTCCAAGCATTACTGATATAAAGACAATATCTTGGCAAAATAACAAAAACTTGCTAACAAATGTCACAATTTTTTTAATTTAAATTACATACAATATACAATCTCATGTCTGCAAAAAAAGAAATTTAGTGAATATAAAGTCAATAATAAGTTATTACATAGTATTGTTAAATTTACTCTCATCCCCATCAATAGAAAAGAAAGAAAGAGAGAGAGAGAGAAAGAAAGGGAAGGAAGGAAGGAAGGAAGAAGGGAGGGAGGAAGGAAGGAAGGAAAGAAAGAAAGAAGGAAAGAAGGAAAAAAGAAAGAAGGACAGAAGGAAAAAAGGAAAGAGAAAAAAGGGAAGCAGGGAAGGAAGGTAGGAAGCTCAGGAAGGGAACTACACTCTTCCAAAAATGGACTGTTAATGTATTTTTTTTTCTATTTCCCAAAACATCTTTTTGAAGCAAGTCATAATGATATGTCTTTAGAATTTCCTGAAAAAGAACACTATGAGAACTGCTTGGCACAGCAGTCCCTCTTTTTGATTGATGAAGAATATCCAGACTGCCAAAGGAAAAATTAAAGTTCGCTCTTTCTGGTCACTCACTTTGCAGCTGTGTTTGGATTTACATACTGATTCTGCATGTTGAGAAAACATCTTGAGTTTAAGGAACCTCTAAGCACTGGATGTTTCTATGGCCACTGACCTGTTTCCTGAACACAAACCCCTCCAGTCTAGCTGACTTACGTTCCCAGGGTGTCCAGGCCTTCTAAACTGCTGCAATAGCTTAAGCACAATCTCTCCAAACTGCCCTGCCCCCCATTTTCTATCATATCTTAACAATTTAGGAACAGGTGGAAAAGAACTGGAAAGCCAGCATACTTGCAGGATGATGAGCACTCTTGTCATATTGATTATGCTGTAATCGGGTAACCTTACAAAACTAGCACTGAGTAGTAACTGTATAGAAAAGAGATACTAATTTTGCAGGTGTTATAAATTATCTGTTCTTTAGACTTATCAAGTAGAACTAGACAAACATGCAAAGCTAGCCAACTTCATCTTGGAGGATATTAAAGTGTGGCATTTAAGCACAGAACTATTTCTGGGCAGATTCTGAGGTGCCTCTTCATAGGCAGCAAAAGTATCTCCACATCTTCTGTGCCCTGCAGGACGGCACAGCCTTCTCTCCCCAGGAAAATCAACTTGTGTGCTAGGGCACAATGGGGCTTAAACCTCTGCAGGGATCATTCCACAGATCATCACCACAGCATCTGTAAATAGCAGCTTGGCACTATTTCCTCCGTCTCTGACTACATTTTTAAAAGAAAATTAGCAGACTTTCATTCTGAGAAGCCTTGCTAGGTTCATATGTAATATACAAGCTCTGAGGTCCTCATTCCAGTCACACATATCATACAGTCTGAAGCTCCATAGGACAGAGGGACATAGTGGTTCTTTGTTGCTCAGACGACAATGGTTCAATAATGCCAAAAGCAGAACCAGGGAATGTCCCCATTCAGGCAGAGAAAGTTTAGCTGATGTGAGCAGTGAAAAGTAGAATTGTGAAGGCCCCTTTTAGTGTTTATAGAGTTCAGTATATAGATATAGGATCATTATCGCCATCTCTCTAAATGAACTGTTCAGTCTGGTCTTAATATCAGAGAAGTTCTTATTTCAGTAATTAGGATTTTAACCAGGATCTATCTTTAAGCTGTCTATCTTTTAGCCAGGATCTTTGGTTGGATGGTCACAGCCAGAAGGTAGTGGTCAACTCTCAATGTTCAGATGGAGACTGGTGACAAGCGTTGTCCCTCAGGGGTCCATGTTGGGACCAGTACTGTTTAATATCTTTGTTAATGACATAGACAGTGGGATTGAGTGCACCCGCAGCAAGTTTGTTGATGACACCAAGCTACGAGATGTCATTGACATGCCTGAGGGATGGGATGCCATCCAGAGGGACCCGGACAAGCTCAAGAAGTGGGCCCATGTGAACCTGATGAGGTTCAACAAGGCCAAGTGCAAGGTCCTGCACATGGGTTGGGGCAACCCCCAATAGCAACACAGGCTGGGGGATGAAGGGATTGAGAGCGGCCCTGCTGAGAAGGATGTGGGGTACTGGTGGATAAAAAGCTGGACATGAGCCAACAATGTGAGCTTGCAGCCCAGAAGGCCAGCCGTATCCTGGGCTACATCAGCAGGTCAAGGGAGGTGATTCTGCCCCTCTGCTCTGGTGAGATCCCACCTGGAGTTCTGTGTCCAGCTCTGGAGCCCGCAGCACAGGAAAGACATGGACCTCTTGGAGCGGGTCCAGAGGAGGGCCACAAAAATGATCAGAGGGCCGGAGCATGTCTCCTATGGGGACAGGCTGAGAGAGTTGGGGTTGTTCAGCCTGAGAAGAGAAGGCTCCAGGGAAACCTTATTGCAGCCTTTTAATACTTAAAGGGGGCTTATAAGAAAGATGGGGACAAAATTTTTAGCAAGGCCTATTGCAGTAGGACAAGGGGTAATGGTTTTAAACTGAAAGAGGGTAGATTCGGACTAGATATAAGGAAGAAATTTTTCACAGTGAGTGTGGTGAAACACTGGAACAGGTTGCCCAGTGAGGTGGTAGATGCCCCATCCCTGGAAACATTCAAGGTCAGGCTGGACGGGGCTCTGAGTGACCTGATCTAGTTGAAGGTGTCCCTGCTTATTGCATGGGAGGTTTGGACTAGATGACCTTTAAAGGTCCCTTCCAACCCAAACTATTGTATGATTCAATGATTCTATGATTTAAAACCGCCTGATGGCTGTTTAGTGATTGTTGCAAAAATGACTGTTAGTTATAGGGTCTGATCACAAGCATGCAAGCAAAAATTTCAGAGTGGCTCATTAGCTTGGATATGGGTATAGGCAATGGAATTGCAGAGAAATTCTTGTGCAGCAGAAAAGCAAGCAGTGTGGAAGGTGCTGAGGGACTGCTGGGAAGGGAAAACTACTAGGGGTTTGCTAGGAGTTATGATAAGCCTCTAGAATATTTTTCTTCTCTTAGATAAGACATTTATTTGTCTTTTCTTTTGATAACACAGAGACCATTAGTGCTGAGGTGCAGCTTCTTGCAGCATCCTTGATGATTTAAGAAGGAAGAATCTAACCCAAAATAATATCATTCAGTAAAATATATATAACTTTGCATAGAGACAGTGAAGTCTTACATAATTCAATAGAACATTTCCCAATCAGATCTCAATATTGACTTTGTTTATACCTAAGCAACAACATAAATCAATTGATCCTGTATGACAGAAGTTTTTAAAAAGCATTCATACTAAAATAAACTGTTTTGAAATTCTAAAAATGACCATTTTTCTGGAATAGTAGCTAGTTGCCAAGTTTCAGTTGGTCTTATATGATAGATATAGTTCATATATAAGATTTTTAAACAACAATAAATCACTACTTATCCATGCAGGCAGTGGATTATGCTTTAGCACCATTACAGTGGTCAGGATTGCTTGGAATACCAGAATGGAAAACAAAAGCAGTCAGGACCTTCATATTTGGTGGTTTATCACTTGTTTTAAAATATCCTAAGAAATGAGAGGGAAGAGTATATTTGACAATCATAATCATAATCCACATTTTATTCTTTACGATGTAACATTTTAGTACTTGTTTTTTTCAAAATATAAATTCATTTATGAATTTTCTGCAACACAATTCTATGTTCAGATATGATAAATTAGTTTTATATTCTAGCTTTTGGAATTTTTAAAGTGTTTTTTTTGAGACTAGGTCTAATACAATGGCTCTGTTCTTCCCAGTGAAAATTAAATAGACTTTACTGGTTTAAGAGAGAAGGAAATGTAGTTACTCATAATTTAAACAAAGTGGATATGAGTTTTATTTAAAAGAAAACCAGTAATACTCATAAACTCAAAATGAGTCATCTTGTACTTACTCATTTTCATTTCCATTTTATGGAAAATAAATACCCACTGAAAATGCATACTATAATTGAAGCTTATTTATGATACATCTGGCAAAAGAAATTCAGAAGATATTGCATTAAACTGTAACATGCACATTAAAACTTTTAGTACCTGCACTTTTTAAGTTTCTTGATCAGTATAATGAAGAAACATATTTCAATGTCCATTCCTTTGATAATTTAAATAGGATACACCATTTAAGGCATGAAATAGGAAAAGAATGTATTTCTCAGTTGTAATATGTGTATACTTTTCTAACATCTCTTTGGAAAGCTACATTTTTTTTCTGAAACTCTTCCCCCTTACCACACAGAAACTTCTGGATACTTCTGTCTCAGGTTGATTCCTTGTCTTGAATATATTTTAAATGATAAGACAATTTGATGCTTTACTCATTTATAATTTATAGATAGTAAAAAAAAAAAAAAAAGAACAAAACAAAAAAGCCAAAGCAAAACAAAATACATACAAATTCATTCTTTTGCATTAACTGCAGAAAGTAATGTCTGTGAATTAAGTGAAGGTATCGCTGCAAAAGTATAGAAATGAAGGGCTAAAAATGCGTAGCGCCACATGTTTTGTTAATCCAAAATATCCCTCTGAAGGTGGTAGGTTTTGAGCTGCTTATCTAAAGTTGTAGTATATTTGGCACGGCTACCTCCTTGGCATGTCATGGGCACTTTACTGAAATCATTTTAGGTGGTCACAGCATTTTAGATGGTAAAACTTTGATTCCTAGGGCCTCTCAAGGACCAAAGCAGTAAGACAAAGATTTTGTGTTTCTTTGAGTATTTAAATTCCACATAAAAGTAGAACTTTACCTTACTGGGAAAGCTGTCGCTCAGCAGCAGGCTACCTAAATCTTCTGAATGAGAACCCTAATTAGGGCATGTCCAGTCTAAAGCACTTATCAAAAATTTCACTTCCTCAGAGAGTGCCTAGGGGAGCCTACAAGAAGTCATTCCTCCTGTTGAAACTGTACTTCTGATTGGGAAAGATGGCTGGCAAGGACATAACTTCTTGTCTACTGCTAATGGCATTCTCCAGATAGATACTTGGTTCCAAGAAATTCATTAAATTCTGATTGCATAAAATACACAAAAAGCATTTTGAACTGTGATGGAACCCATTCTTCCTTTTCTCAAAACACCAAAAATTATAGATATAGAGCCTATTCAACGAAAGAGCTGCTGAATATCCTCATGGCAGCCATGTTTATGGCCTGGTAATGAGAGCTTCTCCCCCTTGAGAAACAGCAACTTTAACTGAATCTCCTCAAACTAAGAAGAATATAATTCTCAGGTCACCCATTTCCTGGTCACGTGCTTCAATCTGAAGAATATTATAGAAAAAATATATCACCTCCTCCTGTCTTTGTCACAGAAAAACCTGATAACACAAGATTAAGCAAACACACTCCAAGTGTTATTTACGTCAACTTTAGTAAAGACTTTGACGCTGTCTCCCATAAAATCATCATAGGCAAGCTGACAAAGTATCATCAGATAAGTGGACAGTGAGGTAGATCAAAAACTAGCTGAATGACTGGTCCCAGAGGATTGTGATCCCCTTGTGCACAGAATGGCACAAGGTCCAGTTTTAGGCCAGTCACTGGTGTGGTCTATCCCAGAGACTGATACTGGGGCTAAATGTGTTCAACACTTTCATTAATGAAAGATGGAGTTAGACTCTTCTCAGTATTGTCCAGTGACAGAACAGGAGTCAACAGACACAAATTAAAACATGTTAAATCCCATCTAAAGACAAGAAAACACATTTTTTTTTTACTGTAAGGGTCGATCAACCACTGAAACAAGTTGCCCAGAGAGGCTGTGGAGTCTCCATCCTTGGAGATATTAAAAACCCGACTGGACATGGCCCTGGACAAGCTGCTTTAGCTGACCTTATTCAAATGGGGGATTGGACTAGATTACCTCAAGAGGTCCCTTTTGACCTAGAATATTGTGTCATTCTGTGAATATGTGTGCGTGTAAATATGAGTATACACATATACACATCTGTGAATGTATGAATATCAAACTTCTGTATCACCCAAGAACTAACACTTCCTTACGTGCTATAAATACAGTGCTGGACTAGGTTTTAAACTGATATCTACTATTTTGACTACATTAATTTACAGGAACAGAAAAACTTCATGGAACATTGTATGCAACACCTGGGTTTTCTAGCCAAGTGCAGTGCCAGAAGGAGAAGGTGACATACATATGTAATTGCACACCCACACCCACACAATCTTTTCACAATAGGGAACACATTTTGTTTACATCTGTCAGCTATGGTATGTTAACGTTTTTCATAGTAAGTAATAAGAACCATTGCCTTAAGTTGATTATTGACTGCGGTCAAACTTCCTGCTACTGTTTGCAAACTAAAATTAAACAGGAAAATCTGAGCCCTCTATAAATGTATATACAAACATATCTATGTACACATATTCAGGAGGACTAAATTACAAATGAGTTCTGAATGAAGACCACCTATAATTCAACATAAATCCATCTACCTCTGAAATATCTTCTCCAGACTATAAGGACTTCAGTGTTAACTCTTTCCTTCCTAAGACAGCTTTTTCACACATTTATTTGAAAACCTCCGACAAGGTAGCAACCATTTTCTAGGATTTTGTTTCTTGTTACCTTTTCCTACTTTCTGGCTGGTATAAACAGTTCTTTTCTTCAGCCTTCTACAACCCAGTTATATTTATAATCAGATAGGACTGATATTCAAAAGCCATCTGGAAATGTTCCAGACAGCCTGGTCTAGGTGTCCCTGCTTGAGTAGGAGGCCTGAACCATTTGGCTCCAAGACATCCCTTCCAACCTCAACCATTTTGTGATTCTGTGTTTCTGTGTCTGCCATAGCTAATAATTTATCTTCTACTTTTTCCTGCCTTGTTACAAACTTTTCCCAGATTCTTCCTGGAATGGTGTGAGGGTCTTCACTGTGCTATGTGAAAAATCTAAATCCTTAGTTGATGTGAGTTTTCCTGGTTATAATAAAGCAAGTAAATTACACCATTGAAAAGCTGATTTTAGAGGGTGAACTTGACCATTCACTGGTGCTGAGGAGACAAGGGAATTAATCTGTGGCTCTTAGAGAAAAGAAATTACAGGGTTCACCAGTCTGTGAAAAAGAGAGAATGGAAAGGCAAAGAAAAAGATGGCTGTGGGAGTCAGTAAAAAGAACAACAATTTGCCTAAAAGAAGTGGTGAAAGTAGACATACATGTCACTAAAAAGAGAAAAACTGAGCCAAAAAAATCCTAGGGAAAACCCCACCTTGTGTATAATGCCCAGCAGTGACTTCGGGCTAACGTCTAGCACCTGTCTGTGTGAATGGTCACAAGTAAATAAATCCTTCTGTTTCAGCTCCCTTGAAGTACACAAACTCAAAATGATTTGAGATGTGAAATACAGTAATTGTAAAGTTTTCTTAATCTATCTTTCATTATGATGGATTACAGAAGTATGAGTTTGGGCATTGCTTTATTTTTTACTCCATGCTGTGTCACTCCTCCATAAAGTAAAGAAACTCTATAATAATAACTCTATATATCTTAAGTATTCCACTCAGCAAAGGACTCTCTTAATGTGTAGAAATACTTGGCAAAGGAGTCAGCTTTGTGTGACTGGAGAGAGTGACTGGAACCCAGCTAATAGCACAGCACTTATGGGGAGTGGAAGAATGTTGTCAGTTTAATAGGAAATTGAGAAATGAAGGAATTTTTTTCCACAGTTCTGAGCAAAGTATTTTCATGTAATCATGACCATGTGTCTTCTATCTCCCACTTTGTCGTCACCAAAGATGATTGCAGCACACCATGCAGCTGCAATTAGTTGGAGGTATTGTCACTGACCCATCCTAAAAGCCACAGACCCAGGGTAGTAAAGATTTAGGAGAAGGTAGGAGATTGCAAAAAGGAAAAAAAAATCCTAGAAAGCAGAATTACAGGTATACTGACAATGTCAGTGTGTGACCTCTTGTTGCAGGTGACTGCAGTCAGATGTCCCAAAGTGGCTTTGCCACATGGAGTCATGTTTCCTGAAAGGGTTGTGAGAGTAGTGACCCACATGCAGTAAGAAAATACTTCCATACATTTTTTTCTAGCCAAGACAACAAGCAGTAAGTAGAATTAAGAACACACAAGTAAAAGAGAAGACCCTTCAAGTTCAGTCTCCAGATAGAGGCAATGATGCAATGATATTCTTAACATTTTTCCCCTGACTATGCATGGTAGAGGGCTGTTGTAGAACCTCTCATCTATACCAGTTAAGAGCTTTAGTTAATCAAACATAGCATCAATATTTTTCCTGTGTGGTCTTATCTTTTAGCTAGATGATCTTTCACCCACCCAGCTGTATAATTCTTTCATGTATTTGTACAGCCAATCATATTCTTTCTCAGGCTCCACACTCCTAAACTAAACAAGCCATCTAGTTTTTATTTACCTTTGTAAAATCAATTCTTTGTTTGTCCTGATTCCTTTACTGTTGTTTCTTGTGTCATGTTACAGTCTCATGTTTCTTCACAGTGTGTGATCTATGAGTCCGCTTCCACGTTTCAGTCCAAAAGAACATCTAAAAGATGTTCTAAAAGAAAAAAACCAAGCCCTACCTGTGTTCTCTGTCCTCAGTATCACAATATTTCTCAATTCTCTGTAACTAAAATTCACAGCTTATCGTGGCCATTGTGCTGAACTCATCACTGAAATTCTTAGCTGACCCCAAGACCACATCTTGAAGAAGTCTTTAAGACACCCTTCCAGTCCAATTCAGCACAACTCACTGTTACGTGTCCTTTCAACAGTTTGTTACCTATCTTAGACTTCGGTTAAGCAGTTCCCCGTTTCCTTTGTCTATAAAAACTGTCATTTCACAAAGCATATTAGACTAATGCCTTTTATAAACACAGACCACAGCTTATTTCATGCTTATTTCCAAATTGTTAATTATCACTTATTTAGTAAATTACATTGTTTTTCACTTCAAAGCTTTTCTGTTATGGACTATATGATGTACAATATGCTAGTACATTGATAAAATTTTTCCTGCAAATATGTTTTACAAACTGCTGATGGAAGATTAAGCAGCTTTCTATGCCCAGATCATGATTTTCTCTTTCTCTTACATAGGTAGAGCATTTCCTAATTTTCCACTGACTTAAGGTCATCTTTTATGAGACTACTGTTCCACATGCCATTTTTTTCTAGTTCTAGTAGTGCAAAGAATCTGGTCTCACACCTCTGGCACAATCAGTTTTCCTTGTTTTTCTTTCCACCATAGGTACGGTAACTGCCATTTTCATAAAGTCTTTCCCACACTCTTTTTTCCAGTGTCCATCTTTGCATTCACATTTGGTGTAAACAAATGAAACAAAGGCTTATGTTTTCTTTTAGTTATTGAAAGAGTTAAATACTTATTTTATTCTTCCATTTAGAAAATTTATCTTAGAGCTTAGAGGTATTTCTACAGCATTTCCCATACTCCCTTTTTTCAGTTGTGTCGTCATCCCCCCCCCCCCCCTTATTTTGGAAGCTTTTATTTTCCATATTATAGTCTTTCTCAATTCAAATCTCTTAATCCTCTCTCAAGCGCTGACTGCTGAGCACCAAAATACTGCTTTGGAAAATTAGGCCATGACCTGTCAATCCTTTCCCTTCTTTGACATTCTGGTTTGGCATAACATTTTGCTATGATAAACAGTCACACCATGATACGAATGCCTGGACTCAAAAGACTTGTTGTCAGAGAGAGACAGTCAGTGTGTGGTCACTAGTATGTTTAAGATCCTTATGTCTACGCAGTTCTGAAATCACCTTCATAGCCATACAAATCATTCAGTCCTCGACATGGGGCAACTTAATATATATGCAGACATGCCCAAACAGATTGGTCTGTGGAAAGGAAGTATTCAGATTAGAATATGATACTCATGACAGCTGACACTCACAGCATGGGTATAAGAGTATGAGATGAGGTTCAGGCTAGGTCCACTTTGAGAAAGCACAGCCTCTCTCAGTGTTGTCTGATTATAAAATACAAACAAGCAAAACCCCTCAGAATTTTTAGTGTTTATAAATTAAAAAAGTTTTAAAGCAAGCTAAAGTAGGCAGTATTGCATTTTCAGTAGAGAATTCAGATAATAAAATTCTTATTTTATTATAAGAATCCAAGAATTCACCCCAAAACAGTCCTGGTTGGAAGAAGAAGTGGCTTATAAAGTATCAGATTGCTAATTGAAGTTATCTAGATGTCAAATATGTCAAATCCAACTTTTATTATGTCAAATCCAATTTGTTATTATAATTCTTATTTTATTATTTATTATAGAATTCTAATTTTTTATTGTAAAAAAATTTAAAAATATTGTATTCAGTATCTATTTAATGTGTATTCACAGACATATTTTCATCTGACTCAGAATGGTTTTCTCTGTTGTTTTTTGGGGTTTTGTATTTGGTGGGGTTTTGGGGGGAGGGTGGTGGTGGTTGGTTTTTTTAGGGCATTCATGCTAGTGATTCAGTCAGGGATCCTAGTCAAGAGAGGACCATTATGATCTTTTCATCTGACCTCACTGGACATAAAACTTCACCTAGTAATTCCTAAAGTCAAACCCCTTTCAGCCATAGCAATCAATTCTCAGCATTACCCTTTAACATTTACTGCCCACTGATATTTACAATTGGGTCTGTGAAAAGTATATAAGCAGTCAGTATATGGTGACTTTTGCAGAAGGAATACTTACATTTTATCTATTTTTTTAAGGTTTTAGAAAAAACCCATTGTTTTCTGATAATTATTGACAAAAATAAAATAAAAAGAAAATAAAAAGGTACACAGCAGAATCTCTAGCTAAGTGGAGTGTGACATTTACAGGAAACCATCCAAAAATATTTTTAAGATTGTAATAATTGGAATAATGACTCCAGTGTTGCTGCAAGTATTCACATGAAGATAATACTTCATTTGGTGGTGATCTTTGAAAGAGAGCACTGATTTTTGGCAGAAGCTACAGAATTTATTTGCTGTAACATTCTGTTGAGCACTGAATCACCCCTGCATTAAAAAAAAAATAAAATTGTATCTCACTTTTTCTTAAAACACATTTTATAAAGTATGGAAACCAAAACGCTGAGATAATTATATGATGAATGTTTTCTGGCTGTACTTTATGCCTTATAATACCTTAGAGAAACATTCTTAAAATCACCACACCTCTGTTTTTGCATTCTGGCCCACAAAAAATGTATGTGTGGAGGCAGGATGTGCTAAACTGTAACAGACTGAACTTAGAAGTTTGTTCTGAGCTGGTTACACTCCTTCTTCTTGGACAACTGACCTAAGAGACTTGTCAGGTGAGGGTGCATTAGGACAGGTTAAATCTTTGCAAGTTTCACTGAGTTCTGCAAGCCAGAATTCCTTCAGTTTGTCTTGATTTGGCAGGACAAATCATAGGATTTACATCTGTAAAAATGGGCTTCTGTCAAACTAAAATCTGCTCAAGAAGTATTTGACATCTGGATAATTTTGATTAGCAATCTGATACTTTATAAGCCACCTCTTCTTTCAATCAGGACTGTTTTGGGGTGAATTCTTGGAGCACACTGATCCCTGTAGTTACGGGATTGCACAAGAACCACAAAGTATGTCTTGAAAATAAACCACAGAATCACAGAAACGTTAAAGTAGATCTAGTCTTACTTGAATTTCAAGAAAGACTGACATAAACAATACTAAAGCAGGTCAGCCATGTCTTTGCGTAGCCAGATCTTGAAAATCTCCAAGAGTTCCCAGCCTCCCCGGGTGACTTGTTGCCAGTGAAAAATTCTTGAAGTCCAGTCTGAATCCCCCAAGTTGCAGTCTGTGGGCCTTGTTACAGCCTCTGGTACTACGGAGAAAATTTGGTTCCATTATCTTTCTAACAGCCTTCAAATAGTCATGCTTTTAGATGGCCACTTTGTTTCCTCTTCACCAGGCTAAACAAGCACATTTCCTTCAGCTTCTCCTTGTAGGTCATGTGCTGTTTGGCTTTCAACATCTTTGTATTCCTACGCTGGACTGCCTCCAGTTTCTTGAATTCCTTCTGGAATAAGGGAGCCCCAGACTAGGCACCATATTCCAGCAGTGGTTGCATCATAACTAAAGGAAATACTTTCACTCAATCTGCTTGCCATGCTTCTTTTAACAGTCTAGGCTGCAATTCACATAATTTGTGATTTGTTTATTCATTTGTCCTTTGTGTATTCACCTGGCCTCCATCACAACACTTAAGTACTTCTCAGTAGGGTTGTTCCCATGTACTGATGCATGGTGTTACTCTGCCCCAGGTGCAGAGCTTTGTAATTCTTCATGTTGAACTTCATGAGGTTTATGTTGGTTCAGTCCTTAAAGTGCCTGTGGACTGAAGCACCTGTTACCACAATTGGGCATCACCAAAACTTTAATTGAATGTGCAATCTAAATTATCATCCAGGATGTTGATGGAGATGCTGAAGAATATGTGCCCCAGTATCAACTCTGGGGTGCACACATCAATACTTGCCACCACTGAGGTGATGTTGAGTAATAGCCTTTTGAACTCAGCAGTCCACTTAACTGATGTTTCTATCAGTGTTTCTGTCTATCAGTACCAAAGTACTGAACATGAAAACATGTTCCAAATGGCTCAATAAATAGAAGGTAAGCTAAGACAATATTTTTCTGGGGCTCATTTCCAATGCAAAATGACAAGTTTTAAAACCGATTGTGTTTTTGGAGAATAACTGGATTATTGAACATTTGGGCAGGTAATGTTTTTGTTTTGGTTTGGTTTGGTTTGGTTTGTTTTGTTTGTTTTTTTCTGTAGTGTTGTTTAGTCAGCACCTACTTATGCTAGGTGAACCAGTCTCCTAATGGAAGAAAAAGGTCATACCATGCTCATATATCTGGAGTGTTGCTGGAAAGACAGGCTACTTGTGGCAGAATATTCTGTTCCTCCATTCTTGGTGTGAACAAGATAGGAGACTCTAAGCCAATTTGTCCACCAAATGGCACCCTGCTCCCCGCCCCCCCCAAACAAGACAAAACAAAACTCACCAGGTATTCTTTAACAATAAATCCATTGTTAACTGCTATTTAAAAAAAAAAAAATATATCTTTGTGAGATAACCAGCTAATATATAACCAAGAAAGCATCAGAAAAATTAAAGGCTTTCAAGCAAATGTGTGGTACTGTAGCATGCTGAAGAGATAACTCACCAAGCTTGCTCAGTGTCAGAGACATCACGCAGCAGTGCCTACACCAATAGCCTAAGACAATGTTTACTTGTTCCTAAAGGTTTCATTTTCTAGTTCTCTGCAACTTCTCCCAAGCACCGTGACTTTAACAAAAAGCTAGCTGTGGAAAAGAAACTTCACAGAATATTTCTTAATAAATAAATAAATCAAGTTATATTCCAGGTCCAACATTTAGGTCTTGACAGAGAAATGGAATTTCTGCCTTTACAGAAATAGGATTCAGTGGCAGTTTTGGCTGACTAAAGGCTAGCAATTATGTGCTTTGATCTTTCTGTATGATACATTTAAATACATACTGTGTTTCAACAGAAGTTTAAAAGCACATTTAATCCTATGTCTCTTCCTGTCAACCCAATAGAAAAAACCCTTCCATTTCACAGGACAGAGCAGAGAGTGAACTTGTTTGAGCCTTCCCTATTCCCATTGTTTCCAGCTCCAAAAAGCCTTATGATATGGAGTGTATTTCATAGTCCAAACCATTATAATGATAGACAGATGGAGATCTTCTAAAGGAAAAATAGCCAGAGGAGCTAGAAAAATTATAGGCTATATACACATCCCAGCTTTGTTCTAGAAGACAAGAACCTCACCCAGCCAAGGTATTAGGCTTTGTATGAGAAAATAGCAGACTCCCTACATTTCATCTGTGTGTGCATACATATGTCACTTCTTAAAAAACAGGTCACAAGAAAAATAAGATATCATATTTAACACATTAACACCACATGCCATTTCAGACAGTGAGATAAGATAGCATGGTGAGTAGGCCTAACTGTTGGTATTTAAGCTATTAATCATAACCTCTCCTTTCTAGCAGCATGGGGGAAAAAGTCAGCATAGTTAACATATTTCTCATGCATATGCTAGCCTGTACTTCTGTACTGTAAACGAGCTATCTTTCCAATACCTTGATTTGATCCACTGTGTCTTTTAATTTCGTTGTGGATTACAGTAATCAATGGCAGCTGCAAAGGGAAACATTATTTTCATTATTTTGGATCAAACTGAAAACAAACTTTAGGCTGTATGTCATGGAATAAATTAAATCTCTTGTACTTCAGATTACATTCTAAACGTGATACATCAATCATACCCTCTGTGTATTGTGGGCTTCTTTTCCATTATGTTCCTTGGTGACCTTTCACTGTGTTCAAAGGATAATATAACAAAGTAGCATTACAGAGATCAATTTACATACCTCTCATTTTGTATTCTTACAATCCATTGCAGTAAAAACATATTACAAACCTAAAACAAACAGACCTAGATTATATATGTTCAACAGATCAACCACTGGTTGGGTTGATTAGGCAGCAGAAGTTTAAGAACATAAGCTACAACTTGTGTAAACCATTAATACCAGTTACAGTAAACTTTCAATATTCAGAGTTCATAGATTTGTGTGGAGGAACATTGAGTCTAAGGCCTGATTTTGGTCTGAATGCCTTTTTGGAGAATAGTCAGAATATTCAAGATAATCATTGCCTAAGTGTCTATTTTTCCATTTTCCAGATCAATCGTTTCAACAACTTGTTTGGCTCATCTCCAGATTTTCCTACCAAGATTTGTGTTTCAGCAACCTCTTTTTTAGGAAAAAAAAAAAAAAGGTGGGAAAAAAGTACACTAAAATAAATCAAACAAAGAAATAAGTATTCCAGAGGATAATAGGGATGGCTGAAGAATCCGTCCACTAAAACTGTGAAGTTATCATTTTATATTTTTCTTCTTCTGGGGAATTATGCTCAATCTAGTAAATGTAACTCTTAATACACATGCAGAAATTGAAGTATAAAAGCATCATGCTGTGTATTTACCTTTTTATCAATAAAGTAAAAAATGTCTCCACACTTTACTGAACTTAACAGGAGAATTTATTAGTCTGCTTTCTTTTACTGCAGGGAACGCAATCATTATTTTCTTATAAACAAGCAGAAATTTCTGTTGTGTGAACCGCTAGCAAAACCAATCAGTTTCACCTTGATGTTTTCAAAGATACTGAATTTTGTTGTGCTCTTCACACCAAGTAAGTAGCCTCAAAATGGAATTAACACAGAGATGGCACCTGGTAGTCCTCATAAATTTCCTCATATCTGGTTAAACTTTCCAAATTGTATCATTAATACTGCACCAAGTCCATATCAAAATAATTAATTTGTATTAATTCCTTGAGCTTGCACTATTAATACTCTTCTTCCTTATGCAGAGTACACAGTCATCTTAGAGTCAAGAGGAAGCTATCTCAGAACGGAAATTGAGGGGCTACACTTGAAAACACTTAAAACCACATACCATTCTATTTTCTTTGCCATAAAGATGCAGTTTATAGGAAATCCTTGCTGACTTTTTTTTTTCCCTCATGCAAGCAGGGTGTGGACCAAGGCAGCTGTAATCTGCTCCTTCTTAACTCAAACTAACTTCCTATTGTCAGAGCTTCCCCTAAGAAACTTTAAAAAGCAAATAAAAACTTGACTTGGTGCCACATAGTGCAAACCTCAAGTCAGTTGTCAAGGAATTTGAATTTTGATATTCAATCTGGAGTCTTACTTTCTTTATTTTTACCTCATTACTTTTTATTATGTCAAGTAAAACCAAATTTCTCCAAGGGCAGCTTTTTTCTGGGGGGGGGGGCTACTGTGCCCATTTAAGATGCTAATGGTAAAGGGAGTAGTTTCTCCACTTAATTTCTTTTTTCTTCTATTTTCACAATTAATTTGCCAGTTCTGGTGCTTTTTTTTTTTGCTCTGCAATTATATAGTTTTCCTTTCTTATTCCTTCAAGTTGCAGGAAAAAAATCAGATATATTGATTTTAGACTCAGTTGAATAAACCCATACATATCCACTATGAATGTATTCCTCCTTGTGAACTTTGTGACTGATATGAGCTCATTCAAGTCAATAGACAATTTTCAGCACTGCAAGGTTAGGGTCATAACTATCGCATTTATCAGGCAGCATGTATAACTCTTAAGAGCATTTATTGTAAAGTCGAAGTATATAAAATGCTAAAGTCAATAATCTCTTAAAGTTGCCCACAAAATCAGTGTTTAAGTAAGAGAACACCTTTAGAGCAAATTAAACCACTGTAAGATGTTTATCAAATACCATGGGCAATAACATTTTTAAAGTCCAATGAAGTCATTATTGCTGCCTTTAAAAACAGTTTCCTAATGGAAAGTTCTTAGAAAAGCCACTCCCCTACAGAAGTCCATAGGCTCTAATTTAACTGTTGTTGCTTGAAAGAAAATGACTAAGATGCTAGCAAAGAATGATTGTATTGTTAATCTAGAGACTGATCAAGCCCTATCACTTTAATAACATCTCTTGAAATGACTGTGAGTGTATTTCAGTATTATAAGTATTCAGTACAATTAGTTATAAGAAGGTATAATATTATTCTGACCACAGCATTTTATATGAATTTCAGATGTAAAATATATATGTATAATTTTGCATTTGTATTTGCACACAAAAATATTTGTGATACTACAGGAAGACTGAAAGAGGATTGTTGGTTGTTTTTTTTTATCCCAGGAGAATCTCAAAAACACCTCAAAGCAATTTCACAGTATAGGCAATATTTCAAAATTAATAGATTCCCATGTTACAACAAATTGTTTCAGAGTGCTGTAAATTCTAGAACAACCAGTCTACAGAGAGAACAGCTGTCTTTGAGGTCAACTTTATTTGGTTGTTTTGTGGCTTTTTTTTTTAAAGAAACTTATTTATTATTTAGTAATTGCATTTCTGCTTATCTTCTGAGCTTTTACTTCAGTAAAAATTCCTTGCACAGGATATGGTAACTTTTAGTGATGCAGACTAGTGTGTGTGTGTACATCAGCCCTTTTTTATGCCTCACACAGTGAATAATTTGTGGATTGTAAACAAGAAGTCAAGCCAGGATAACTGAAAACTATTCAGGTGATGAAAATAATAGCAGACAAAATGATTTTGAAACTCTCCTTACACTGTCATTCAGTTTCTTGCTGTACACAAGTATTTGGGTACCTCACCTCTTTGACTGTAAAATGGGAGTAATTGCATTTGTCTCATAAGAACTGGTGAACAGAAATCATTACAGACTTAAAGGCTTCCATGATGTGCCTGGTTAAGTATAAGTTATTATATAGCAAAGTTTTCCTTCCATTCTCTTTTCATTTTGGGGGGAGTTATAAATGTTTCAACTACCCTTTTCTCATTTAGACCTAACAATTTTAAATGGAGAGGAAAGGAAGGAGGACGTTCTTTATCCAAACTTGCTTTAGAGATGCTATGCATCACCTTGTATGTTTTAGGACTAGTTAACCTGAAGCCTAGTCTGCAGCATGAAGCAATGAAGTGGCTCTAAAAATAAGCCAGGACTCTGGTTTGGTGATTGCAGGATTTGTCAATGACCAGTATTGGTCTCGTCTGATAAACAATTCCCAGCAAATTGAAGCTATTCTGAATTGGAACTGCTGCATGAGTTCCCAGCTGGCTTTCTAGAAGCCAGGGACTGGCTGTATAAAAGCAACTGTCAATATCCCATATCTCGGCAGTGTTACACTCAAGATCTTGTTATGGCTAAAAGGGGACCATACCTTCTATGTGAAGCCAAGAATTTAATGTTAACCAAATTGAAAGCTTTAACAGTATAACCAAAATGCAACAAAAATTTCTTAATATTAGTCCAGATACATTGATGCTAATATGATGTAAATAGAAAGCAACTCTTGTTAACACAACGTTTCAAAAGTTGTTATTCAGATAAACCTTCTACTACCAAGCCCTCTTTAGTCTCCATTGTTAGGCTCACCTTTCCACTGCTTTCTGGAACCTAAGGTCAACAGTTCAATCTAGGGAGAATTACAGGGATTCATGAGCCCTGAAATTTTTTCTGGGACAGCATGATGTTAATGATGGGGGTTAATTCCTTCTCTTTTACAAAAGGAGCATAATGTTAATGGTTTCTTCCTGTCCTCTTGCTGCCATTTCTATGTTTTCTTACATGCTTTACATCCTGCTCTTTTGTCACTTTGCGTGTGTTGGATACTTGTTTCTTGTCCCCCCCCCCCCCCCCCCCCCAAATCTAGTTTTGCCCAGCTCCTAAGTTTGCATTTTTTTTCAATAAATGATTACTGGTGAGTTACTGATAGCCCTGCAACCACTGGTATCATACTGTGCTCAAATCTTCAAGGCCTCTGCTGTCACCCTAGATCTTTCCTCCTTTAAGCTGCATTGTAGTTACACTACAGGAGTTCAGTCTTGTACAGCATAACTACTCATTGTTCCTATCTATATCATTAGCAATAGGCATTGCACCACATAAGTATACAATGCTAAACAAACTAAAATTAAATAACCTGGTCATTAATCAGTTGCTGTTAAAGCTAAACAAGCTAGAGCAAAGCAAGCAAAGTCCAAACAAAGCATGTCTGATGGCCCCAGGCCTGCGGTCTGCCTTAGCTTAATGCAGAGCCAGTGGCTCTGACAATTCTGTACTTGCTGGCCAACAGGATTACAGCAGACGGAAGAGTATATCCTGACTATATCACACAGGAATTATTTTCTGGCATAGGCACCACAGATGACAGCTTAATCTGCCTTTAAATCTGAACAGATAAACTATCTTACTGATGGAGAGGTCCTGGCCCATTGCATTGAGCAATTGTATAGCAATGTACGTTTTCAAATAACGGCCAGGCATTAATGGATTGAAAAGCCTTACTGTATATCTATCTGCCTACAAACTGCAGCACTAAGTCATCAAAGATCCTTATTATCTTAACATTATGACATCATGAAGTGATTTTAAGGGTGGAAAAAACAACATGTGAATGGATGATTTCAGCTATTTACAGTTTTTTCCTATGTGTGTGGTCAACATACTGCTCTATTTCCAGATCTGTTCACCTCTTGACCATCCAGAGATCTCAGAAGAGTCTGCAGAGAGCTTGAGTAACAGCCCATAGACTCCTGGACTGGCAGTGGAGTGATTTTGTATTCATGACAAAATACTAAATGCTGGGTGTATTAGGCTCACAAAATTCCATCAAATATGAAATATGACCTGTGGTGATATGAGATATTATGCATTCAGGAGGGTCAGACAACCTTGTAGGACTTCTTACAAGACAGTTTAAACATACAGTGTTCTATATTCAACTAGCTTACGTATTGAATTTACAGAGATACTTCACTAAATAAAAAGAGGTAACATTACTGAAAGCCTGTGAGATGGCAGAAGGATTAAAAGGACTCAAGAAAGATCAGTTGTAAGCTGAGCTTAATACCAAGATGACAGAAGAAATAGGTATTAAAATGAGTTTATCAATAACAGTTCTTTTTCCTCACATGATATGTATGGAACTTTTTGAATTATTTTATTTCAGTTTTAGTGTGGATCCTCAAATAGTAATTAATTCATCACAAAATGCACATGATTCATTCTACTTCTTATTGCAGAAATCACAATGCTCAGTTTCCATGTTATTGCAGCAGACATATTTTCATTTGGTTTCTTTTTTCTTTTCCTTTTAAAAAATAAACCCTAGAAAGTGAAATGAAAATTAAAATTATACTAAAAATACAAGCAAATTATATAAAATTTGTATGCATTTTTTTTAAAAAAGGAATCTCTGAGGAAAAGAAAATTGTTTCCTTAAGTAGGATTTCAACACTGACTGTATGGAAGATTTTAGGTGGCCAAAAATCTTCATGCATTTAAATGTTGCTACATCTTAAAGATATCTCTTTGTGTAAAATAATAATTAATTTTCAAAAGATTATGCAATAACCATCTCACAGTACCAGTTCAGAGCTATACATAAGGTGGCCTCTTAAAGAAAGGAAATCACAGCTTCCTCTTGGGTAGGATCCTGATGATGTGAATATATAGAATTAAAGTTCCTGATTTAGTTACTTCTAGCCTAGTTACTTCTTGCGTTCTCTAAATGCATCTGGAGAATAGTATCTCATCTCCCTATTGGACTCTGAAATCAGAGGCAGGAAAACAGACTCAGAGCCTCATTAAATTAGGCTTCTATTATAGCACTGGAAGTTGTTGCTCTCAGTTGAAATGGTCAGTTTGTCAGCTGCTAGAACTGGAAATAATCTTACTGCTGAGTATACCCACTAACTTACATGCACTAAGAATCTTATCTATGGCTTTTCTTGTCCCACAGTTGTTTTAACTGTTTGGGTTTTTTACAAAAAACGAGATTCAAAAACGTTTAGTTTTTGTTTCTTTTGGCACCTGCTGGGATAATCACAATGGACCACTGAATTTGTTTGCCAAAACATATGTTAAAATATCCAGTCCGAATCTTATTTTTTCCATAGGTGACAAAGTACAGCAGAGTTGCTCTTCTTAGGAGTCATGCTGGTGGAGCTACTTCCAACTTCTTTGCTTGCTCTAAGATTTGTGAATGCCCTCCTATAATTTATGAGAATAAGGTTCGAGTAGATGAAGGGCCAGCAATGACACAAGTTTAGGAGCTGACAGGCAGCTGAGAGGTCAAAAGTTATGTCAAAGGCTAAATACAGCTGAAAGTGAGGAGGTCACATAGAAACTATGCACTTGTACCAATCTGTACATCTCTACACCAGACACCTTATTTGACTGATGAAAGGGAGTGATTTTTTGCTCTTGAAACTACCTTAAAGTGAACAATGGTGACAAGCTTCAGCTACACAATATACTTAGAAATTCCAAGAAACTGATTTTTTTTCAAGTCAGTTACCTAAAGACTTTTCAAAAAAGCTTACCCATTTTTCATATATGCAAACATTTATGTGTCTGTATGTTCTCTATTTTTATATATATATATACACACACACACAAACTCATACACAAAAGCATACCAGGAAAGAAAGAAATACAATATTTGCACTGTTCCGCTAGCCCCGTATGCTATCACTCAAAGTAGGTCATAGGCGTGAGAGAGTATAAGAACAGAGGAAGTACGTATGACACTTCCCTCCAGCACTGTCTAATAAGTGTTGGGGACTTTCTGTGCCAGAAGTGATGACTCTGAACTCTGGTGTAGCTTTCAAGGGATTTCTCTTCCATGAATTTATGCAAATTTACCTTGAAGCGGTATAAGGTTTTAACATTCACAGAGTTCTGCAGCAAATTCCAGTACTTAAATTTATGTCATATGGATAACTATCTCTCTTCTGTATTTTGACCCTAAGAACCCCCTTGGTCACCCCAGTTTAATTTGAGAACCTTTGGTCCTTGAAGTTGAAGAGACAGTAAATCGATGTTTCCAGCTCAGCATCTCTTCCATGCATAGATTTACATACTTCTATCATACTTCTGTCACTTCCTTCAGTCATGTCCTTGTAAGGATGGAGGGTTCCTTTCCATAGTCTAGTTTTGATTTTGGTTTTGAGCAGGCTTTTGATAGGTGTCTGTACCATCCTCATCATCCAGAATCTATTCTCTACTTCCTACACTTTTGCCAGTTTCACTACATCTTCCTTTTTCACACAGTATTAAAGTTGATGAATCAAGTATCTTTATAAAGGCATAACAAAGGTCTTTGTTTTGATTTCCACCTGTTAACCACAGGTTAGGCCCTATCTGTTATAATTCAGTATCTCATTTCAGCATCTTAACAGTTAGATCAGAGCTACTCTTGACAAAAGTAAAGTTGGGACTGCTTTTTTATGCGTGTTTACTTACATTCTTTCCCCAAATACTTAGGGTCATAAGATTTTCTGCAAAGTTTTACAGTCAGCTTTCACTTTAGGTGCCCCAAACATCTGCAAATTTTGTGGACTTGAAATTTTTCCTCCATTCCAAATCATTTATGTTGAACAGCACCGGCTTTTTCCTAGATCCCTGAAGGATTTCGCTGGTTATCTCCTATTATTGTGAAAAGTGACCACCAGTTTTCCATCTTCTATCCAGTTCATTATCAACATGAAAACCTTGTGTCCTGTCCCATTGACCAGAATTAGGGCTCCAAAATAAGGAAATACCAAATTAGGAAATACCAGTGTTTGTATTGCCCATGCAATCTCAATATGACACAGTCTTATATGTAATCACATATTTGTTTTCCAAAGTTGCCATGTCTTAGTCAGTGTACTGATTCAACTTCATTACAAAATCAGTCAGAGCTCTGCACTGATGCTTCATCTCAACTTTGCTTCCTGCAGATGTGGAAGATGAGTGGTGAATGACAAAGGCTAAGTGTGGGAAAACAAAGTATAGTTGAACTTTGCCTTGAGAACCTGTTGTCTGCATTTGCCTTGGGGATGTCAATGTTAGAGTCCTACTTCCGTAAGATTTGTCACCAGCTTTGTGTTCTTTGCATTTATTTCTGTGTGTTCATGCCTTATTTTCTGGTCTGGAATTCACAGATGTGCTTAGTGTGTTTTGAACAGTGATAGTGCTGTATCATAGTGTATATTTAAAAAAACCCAGCTAATAGACACTTCAAATTAATAGATTCATTTGATTTATTGTGTGTATCAGCTTCAAGTTTTCTGACCCTCTCCCATTGCCCTCAGCCACCAACCTCACCAGGGATGATGTGAAAATTAGTAAAGAATTGCAAACGACTTAGATGCCATAGTGAGGAATGCCATGACAAAGCATGTACTGAATTTAATAATTTATTGCAACTCCTACCTTTTGTGTTGCAAACCTAACTTGGGCTACATGGTAAACACTGCACACTGTATACACAATGTGGATTAGCTGCTCAGTAAGTGAGCACTCCCCATTCTCTGCCCAAAGAGAGGCATGGAATAAATAATGGAAGATTGTGTAATTAAAGATTATAAGGTAATGAATACATATATGACAACCAGAACAAAATAACAAGTACAATTGTAATTATGACCTTTCTTAATCTGAGTCCTTTACAATGCAACATTAACTTTTCTTTTTAATTAATTATATTCACTTAACTAATTGACTTGATTAATTATAAATGAATATGAATATTTTTCAGAGAATTGCCTGAAGTCAGCAAACACCAAACAGCCCAAGTTTGCCAATCTTAAATCACGGAAATAAATTTCATTGACATAGTCCCATTCATTTATTCACATTATTTCTGGCTGGGGATTTTCTTCCAAAACAATTTGACAGAAAATACCAGTTAGTTAAATCTGACCCTTCCCAAGGTATCATGATGATTTCAATAATTTTTTTTGCAGGAAAGTCTTCCTTAAGCCAATAGGTAATGTCTGTCAAAAGAAGTACCAGAGTAAGATAAGAAAGGAGGAATTGAAGGAGAGAGAGACTGAGAAGGGATTGCCAATGTTCTGTTGGTTAAGTGAGTAAGGACTTATGTGGAAGATTGTCTGGTGTATTTCAGACCAAGGACCTGAATCACTGTATGAGTATGATTTGGGACTTTTCTTGGGTTTTATGTTGGTAGATTATGTTGGTGGTGGTGTCCCATTTTTCATAAATAATTTCATGTTCCCAGAGTCAGAGGGAGGGAGGGAGAGAGAAGAAGTAAGTATTTACTCTATGTCTCTAGACATAGACATGTGATAAGGACATTCATCTGGACTGTGGAAAATTAGATTCAGGACTGAATGGGGAGTGCTGATTCAAAGCTATTCAAAAGTTTGGTTCCTCTTCATTGTTCAATGCAGGAACAAAATTTAGTGCTCCCTAATCTATTACCTGGTGGCCAGCTTGTTCACCTGGTCTATAGGTGCTTCATATTCAGGTCTCTCACATATGTCATGCATAGTGGAGATATAAACTGTTGACTCCCCATGATATTCCTAATTCCTGTACCTGTTCTAGGGCTGAGGACTATCCTTTATTTTGAAAAGGTCTGTAGGTTCATTTGTTAATTATGAAGGATATATTTTAAAATTTAAAATTTTGTACAGAGACATTTTGCTACTCAGTTCTTGCAGAGTCATACTCTAATAATTTCACATCATTTGACTTTAGTAAGAGAAATAACGTGATGTGCTTCCTTTGTCTGTAACATATGGAGAAAACAAACTTATTTTTGGTCTGATGTTAGTCTAGATAAGTCTATCCATAGAGGCTCTAATGTAGCTAGTTCAGATAGTGGTTGAAATCAGATATGAAAGTATAGACTCTAGTGCAGGTATCTTAAACTTACCAGTGATGTCAGACATGCTCTAAGGCAACTAGTCTGTGTTGAAGTTCATGTTATCATAGATTCTCTGTTATTATTACCACCAAAAAAACAGTTGAGATCTTTCAGCTACAGTTAAGACAATGACCTGAAAGAGCTCTGGATTTGTAGAGAAAAATGTACGGGGGGGGAGGGGGGAGAAGGGTTAAAAATAAACTAACCTGTAAAGGCAATAAAAATAAGACAATAAAAATGGAAATGACAGGTCAAAGAAAAGGAGATGAGATGCAGAGAAGATGCTTGGTAAATTATGTAGAGTTGAAGACAAGAACAATATGAAATGTGTCTAAAGAGGATCAGAAAATGCTCTGCCTTTAGGTTGATTCAGATCATAGGGAGACAGGTCAGGACAACCAACGAAGAGGAGTTAGAAACAGCAGAGACAGAAAATTCGAATGTGAAAAAAAGGTTTTAATAGTAATGGATAAAATCTTTCAGGCAGGAGTAAATCTGTCAGAACTCAGGAAGAATGAAGGAGAAAGAAGGTCTGAAGTTGATGCTAAGGCTGAATAGGTGTATGTGACAGAAAAGAATTGTAATTACTGGAATTAACAAAGATGAAAAGAATGAGAGGTAATACAAAATGTCTCATTATTCATGGACAGCACTAATCAGAGATTAGCCTGTACTTCACTGAATTTCCATATTGCTACAGTAAATTAAAATAACTTCTATTTTTCTGCCATACAAAAACTGAAGAAGCAGAAAGGGAGAAGAGCTGTACAGCACACTGACTTTGAACATTAGCATAACCCAGTTACAGATCCAAAGATAAATGAATACTTAACGTCAGGTTTCAGGGAGAATAATTATGTTTGTGTACAAAATCAAAGGCAAATGAAAATGAGAACGTGAAAATGAAAACAACACTTGAGTAGCAACAAAATCTAAAGACAAAAAATGTTTTCAAACTGGGAAGCCAGAATAAACTCATTCCAGAATCCTAAAACTAGCATATGAAATCACAGATCCAGTACCAGGACTATTTAATGAAACAGTCATAATAGAAATTATAGTGTCTAATGGGAGTAGTGAAAGAGGAAAAAAGATCAATTTAGATATAGTTCTCCATTGCATGCAGATATTAGAATGACCTATGGATGAAGGAAATAATTAAAGACATGAGACAATAATAAATGAGGTAAACTTCAACATGTGTTTCCCAAAGACAGATCTTCTTAGAGATCTTTGAAAAGGTAGCTTCTTTGATAAGGAAACCCATTTCCAAGCCAAAAGAAATGTTGCTGCTTTTGTCTCTTTCTACTTTGGTAAGGGATTTGATGCAATAGCACAAAGGAAATTCCTTGTGAAACTGGAGAAGATAGGGATTAGCAGAGGAACTGAATGTTGAACAAAGGGATGGCTCAAGGAAGACAGTGATTGAGGAAGATACTATCTGGCTGGAAAAAGGCTTTTAAGGGAATTTCTCAGTTTATAGTCTTTAGAAGAATCTGATTTAAAGTTCTTATGAGAAACTTCAAAACTGATTAAGAGCACATTAATGCAAACCAGTAGGTACAAGGAATCAACATCATTACAGAGGAAGGGTGGAATTACTATCCAATATCTGAATGACTATGATGACCAAAAAATCTCTGTGGGCAGATCTCTCTTCAAGAAAATAAATTCAAACCAGAAGAGGTGCAAAGAAAGAACCTGTCATATATGAGGAGACTTAAGGTACTGAGGTTCTTAACAGAAAAAGAGAATAAAGGAAATAATTTCTACTCATATAAAAAGGAGAAATGAAGGTAGTAGGAGAGTTATTTAAGATAAAGCCCACAGTGGCACAAGCAAAAGGATATAATAAGAACAAAGTGTTATAAACACTAAAAGGGCCTTTGATTTTTGGGCACAGTTGTATGGCTAAAAATCTTAGTTCTAACATGAAGGTAGAAAAGCATGGAGAACCAAAGCAGCTGCTGTTCTCTGCTACAGCAGGGGACCAAATTTGACTGGAGGAAGACGAGGCAGTCTTCCAGGTTATATCCTATATTCCTGTCCTGTTTGATGTGCGGTCGCAATTACTCTTGCAGCTATGTTTCAAAATAATCTGCTACTAAAGGCTATTAATACAGAAAAGTCTACCACATTTAGTAACATTTAAGAAGGTACAGCATTATCTCCTTTGTGAGACACTGTGTCATTTTGATTTATAGCAGATGGCTGAATGTACTTTACTGATGTCAGCACTGGATTAATAGGAAGATTATTTTGATTTTGAAATGCCAAAATCTGGCTGCCACACCAAGGCTCTATGCAACCTGCTCTAGTCTGACTGAGGTCATGGGACAAACTAAAAGCTTTTATTGGCACACCTTCCCTCTTCCCTAGCCATGCACACAAAAGAACTTTGTTCAAAGCTACCTGAGCTCCTGGTTTGCACTCCCAAAATTTCCCTGATGTCATTTATCAAACCAAGACTGTTGCCTTCAGCACATGCAGGCTACAAATGTCTTTTTTATTAGCAAGCCCACAAATACAACAGAAAAGGACTTACATATCTACCTTAGTTCTTAGCTCCCTTTAAAGCACAAGTTTTTTTCAATTTGATCAATGAGGCATGTACTAATCACAGTATTTTAGAGACCTGATCTTAAAGGCATAAAAATTAATATAGTTTTTTCTGTCTCCTCTTTCTACAATCTGGTCCTAGTTAGTACGACAGAAGTCAACTCATTTGCAGTCATTAAAACTGCAAAGTCTGGATAAAGCCATGATTACGAAATGAGAACCACTCCCAGAATATTCTGAAATGTTTCTGATATGACATGGATATCATTGTGTATCAGATCTTTGCAATCTAATTATATATTTTCGCTCAAACTTGTTAAACTTGTTAACTCTATCCCAGCTGCAACCAGGACAATGGGTTTGAAACAAAAATGTTTATTTCACTGATCACACTATTTGATGCAACATCCATTTTTCCCTGTCCTTACAGTACAGAGTTTTATGATCTAATGCATGTCAGCTCAAGGTGAGTTCATTATTTTAATTCCTGGAAGAAATACTGCTCCTGTACTACTTTTTTGTTTAACATTAGGAAAAAAATATCTATGATAATCTGTGACTAATATTTAATTTTTGAGGTATACACTTTTGACAGGGTTTGAGTAGTTTGCCAAACCATTTTGTGACATTTTTGGCTATAAAAGATAGTTTCCCAGGTATTTGTCTAGATAGATGAATGGAAAGAGGAAATAAGCTCACTCCAGATTTGATGACTTGAATGTGAGCAGTGTTTGTTGTTTGTAGCTCATTCTTTGTTCTCTTCAAACTGCAGTTTTCAGCCACCAGAGAATGGTCACCTAGAAAAGTAAAAATCACACCTGGCACCTGACTTCTGAAGTCAACATGAACTGATTTCAGTCTTTTAAAGATAGAAGTGTCTGCCATTGAATATGCCCACATTTAAAATCCATTTTTTATTAACACTTTTTTACTTTCTCAATAATATTTAGAATATAAAATCTAGAAAATGCACATATATCACTATAACATTTGTCAACAAATTTTTAAAATGGTCACTTCCTTTTATATTAAAAAAAGAAGCAGCAAAAAAAGAAGAAATCTTTCTATATCTGCATTGATTTTGTGTCAATATCCTTATAAAATGTAATTCTAACAATACATTGGCATTTAAAGATCTTAAACACTTACTAAGAAGACATCTACACTGGATACAGTCTTAGATGGAGAACCGGGATGTTTGTGTTCTATTCCCACCTTTTCCTCTGACTCACTATGGTCATCTTCAATATATGTGTTTGCATAGGTCAAATGTGACTACTAACTAAATTGTGTTTACTTACTCAACTGTCTGCCTCGAAGGACTTTCTGCTTGTGAGGATGCTTTGAACTTGAGCAGCCTCGTCTGGTAGGCAAGATGCATGCTGACACTCAGGTGCTCAAACTAGTAGTAGAATATGAATTTAGCTACCTTAATTTAATATTAAAATAGAGTTTGGCTGTAATCTGATTCCTGAATGCTATTTTTTCTGCTTGTCACTCTCACTGAACTTAATTAAGTAACAAGCAGGCTATCCAAGCTATCTGTTCCCAAAGAGGACAAGACCATTATGGGTCAGAGGCAAAAATACTTCAAACAGTCTTTGTGAATCTGTTTCTAGATTTCTACAACATACTTAAGTACTTTTCCATTCCGACTTGAGTTCAAAATGTGGTTTGATTCTTACAGTAACCAAACCATTCTTCTATGCCTGGCTTTGTATATTTTTTTCAGATATACTGATTTGTTTTACCCCTTCAATGCTGAAAGAATGAAGAGAAGTAAAGATACAGGAAGACCATGAATACTAGTGTGTTCGAACCAGTCTTTGGAGTGATTACAATCAGCATGAGTTTCTTCATAGTGTTTTAACCTGACTAAATTTAAAAATAATCATGATCATAATCATGATTTCAAAGTGCTTGAAGATGATATTCCATCTGTAGTGATTAGCATGGGCCTTACAATAATGACCATTGCATCATTTGTCCTTTAACTAAGAGGGACATTTTGTACTTTCTAGGATGGTAATGTGATATATATTTCAATTGTTCTTAATCCTAATGATAATAGGTAGATGTCAGGATGAGACACTAGATTTAATGATCCTAATTAATTTTACAATGTCTACAGAATGACTTTAGTCTTAGGAACAAAGACAATTCAAACTTATTTACAGAGGAATGTTTATTCCTCCTCAACCATATCATCAGTAGGTGTTAATACACATGCCAACGTAGAAGTATCTGCTTGCAGTAAAATTTAATGCTTGCTGGAAGAAAGATACTTTTAGTATGTCTTCTCTCCCACACTTTCAGAAAAGCTTTGCTAGATTTAATTTTAAAAGAGATAAACGTGACAAATGTTGCACATAAAATTGTTAATTAAAATGTAACATTGAGTAAAAAGCCAATAAGTCAGAAAATAAAGAGTTAATGATACATTTATGATGCAAATACCAATTAAGACATCGTATGCATACAATATCTAGGAAAAGAATTTGTCTTTGTGTACATCTGAAAAAATTAAGGAATACTGAAGAAATACCTTCTCTCACAGCAGTGCCTCTTGTCTTCAGTCATGGATAATTGTACAAATCTATAGAGCAATACAGAAAATGGGACTTATTGAAAAGGTGTCTAGTGGTATTATGGAACGGCTCTATTTTTACTATCGGTGAAGACTCAATATTTTGCAAATATTCTCCTTCAAGCTCATGCTAAGGTGGTGGATGGTGTGTCTAATCTTGCATCTTTTAAAGACTAAGTAATTATGGGATTACTGCAGGAAGGATATTTAAATTCACTGATTATATTTATTTCACTTTTTCAATAGAGAATATATGTTTAAACAGTTTATCATAACCCTAGATTTAGCTAAACCTTCCCTCCTACTTCAATTTACTGTGCCAGATAGCCTCTAAATAAGAACATTCCCTTTGGATTATCTGTAATGTTTACCCAAATTCTGAAGTAAAAATATAGGGAAACTAAATTAATGTGACTTGCACTAGCTTACAAAACATTTTCAAATGTTCACACCTTAATTTTACCTAAGATTTTCCACATAATTACCTGCATCAGTGTTTCGTCAAGTGTAGTAGCTGCTTAATTTAAGGAAAAGATGTATTCACTATAGTAACAGAAACAGACAGATTTTTTTGAGTATGAGACATCAGGGAAAAGACTTTTACTACCATGTGGAAGAATGTTTAATAAAGCATAAAGCATAAAGCATTTCCAAATCAAAACATTGAAAAAGGAGCTTCTGTACAACCTTAATAATAATTTAAATATTCCCAGTAATACATGCTTTTGAGCTAGTACCCCTCAAAAAGGAAGGGATGGGACTGATTCCAATGCAGTTCATGTTCTGATGGGTCGAGACATGTAAGAGAATTTGACATTATGAAATTCTACCAGAATGCAAAGGTTGTTTGCCAAAAGAAGAGTTTATCTTATAAAATTAGAGTATAAAATACCAGGGGTCAACCTGGCACAACCAGCATTTCATTTAATTTCAATAGAAAGGAAAAAAACATATCCAAACAGTTTAAAATCACTTGCATGCCCACAGCCATTAAAAATGCTGTATCCAGCTCTTTTGCAAATTTTTTATATTGAATTTTTATATCCACTCCTCCTTTACAAACTTGTCAAAGTAATGCCAGGTTATGTCATGCTTTTTCAATTAGAATCACAGCTTACAGAAAGACAGTCTTATTTCAAGTTACCAACATGAAGACCTAATTTTGATAGACTAGCAAAATGATATTCTGCTGGTAGAGCTAAAATTCAGGATCATAATATATTTATTTATTATTATTTTTTCCTCTCAAGAAAACAGAACTTAGTTCTAGCTCTCTAGTTTGGCAGAGAGGGTCTAAATGGTTTTAAAGTTCAGTTAGCTGAAAGAATTTTTAAAATATTTACAAGATGATCCTGTTTTAAATAGGTTCTACATATGCTATATATTTCCTCAGATTAAGCAAATTTCTTGTGAGTCATAAGGAGGATTATCTATATCGTCTCTTTGGAGCCTCTTCTCTCTTCAGGAATTGCTATAAACTTCATGACATAATTTCATCTCCCTTTTGGTCTGTGGTTATTATCCACTTCATCTAGATTAGTTTCATGCATAGAAATTAATGAGAAGTGAGCAAATACAGCCAAACCTGTGCATATACTGCTAAATGACTCAGGTCAGCTACTCTTCTGTGTACTTGGAAAAGAAGAGAAAAATAGTAAGTTTTAAGCATGTTTCAGAGAGGTAGTTTGTAGTACGTGAGGTCAATACTGTGCATTCCTCCCACTTGAAATGCCTGAGGTATCTGTGTCCAAGCTAGTCACCCTAGACTGCCTCTGTAATCAGCACACCGAAAATATGAACCTCAGAAGGTGAATCATCTGACCTGTAAAGATATTGTTACAGATGCGATGAGTCGCACTCTGGAAGGGCATATTTTTCTCCATTAACTCAAAAAACCACTACAGGAATCAGCTGAAAAACAGAAGTTGAACATTGAAAGGCTTCATTTGGAGCATATTGCTGATGGCCGTAGGATTGCTGTATCCTGCAGTGGACCTGAGTCTTCCTTGAGTACAGTTCTGCCTTGGACACCTTCCTTCCCCTCTGAGCTCTTCTCTTCATACCAGTAACTGATCTGTACAATTTAAGCAATGAAAAAGAAATGGGAGAGCTCCTGTGCCTCCGAGGAGGTTTTCAGAAGCCGAAGTTGCTCTTCAACAATCAGAAAAGGAAGGAGTGATCCTGTGATTACAGAGCAGCACCGTACTGAGCAAGTAGAAGATTGTCTGCAGGTTTGACCTACAAATTCATTTTAACTTTGAAAAGCCCTAGAGAGCCATAGTTTTCATAGTTAAAAGGTTATATGTGCATGAGTGTGGACTACTTATACTTCCCTGTCCTGCATAGGTTATGTAGGTCTTAAGTGCTTAGTATCCATGAAGTAATTTTTAAGTTGAAAGAAAACTGAAAAAGCCAAGTTTTTTCTCTTGCTATTTTTATGCTTTGCTTTTTCAATTATTATTATTATCATTATTGTTTGGGTTTTTTAAACAAATTTCTGTTCACTTTCAAAACTCATTGTTCTATCTAAATTAAATCCTTTCAGTAAAATATGGGATTACTTCATATGAAAATAAGTCCTGATTTTGTATTTTTTTTTCCTCAATATGAGGGTTGTCATAATAAGTTCATCTCTGTGACCTGCTCAGTTATTGAGAGTTTCAGTGCCAGTCTCAGATGCACTCTTTTCATAACCCACATTAATCTCAGCAGTAGTGCCAAAGTAATGCTTTTATTTGAACATTTTCACTTTCCCACCCTATCTTCACATAGTCTATATATCTCACAGTCTGCATTTGATCTGAATAAATAAAATGGACTGCTGAGTGTTCTTACTGGGGTGGGATGTCTCAGATTCATTCCACATGGTGTTGTTTGCTTTTTCATTTCTTCTTCCCCCCCCTCCCCCCCGTTTGCTATTATGAGCCTTTTGAAGTTTACAAGCCGAGTTCTCTCATTTATACAAGTGCAATCCCATTAACTCAAATAGGTGTAAGCTAGGACAGGACTTGGACCTCTTCCTACCACTTGCTGAAAGCTGTAGTCTCCTTTCTAGGCAGGTATCTTAGCTGCTGGCTTTATTGTTCTGTTTCTTTTAATTTCAGCTCTAAGAATGTGCAAGGATAAGCATTTATCATAACATGCCATGGATTCTGGAGTTTCTTTAATAAAAATAGCCCAGCATGTGCCTGCCACAAATTTCAGGGTCTGCATATCGCCTACTCAAAATAAAACAGCTCCTTTCCACACTTCATTTTGAGTAGAGATGGACAAATATGGAATTAAAGGCTAGCCACAGGGGTCCTACAAGTGCCTGCAAAATTCAAGTAACAAATATCCAAACATTTCTTCTTCTTCTTCTTCATTATTTTTTTAGGCAATTTTTAATATTCATCTTGTTCTGGTAGTTCAAGTGGCTGTCAGGAACATAGTTATTTCTACTCAGAAAACTGGCTTAATGAGAAATCACGAGCATTTAGGCTAGTAAATCTAGAAAGCTGCTATATTCATGGTACAGAAAAAAAAGACATGTCTTCAGAAATCACACAATTCTTCCAGCATTGCAACATGCTTGTGAGACCTGCTGAGTCTACTTACAATACTTACAGGGATATGTTCACCTCATTTCAAATGTGTTCCTGGCCAACCATCTCAATGGTTAGGAAGTGTTGATTCAAGCAGAGAGAGGGACAGGGTGAAAATATCCATTAAAACCAGAGTAGGGTGAAAAAAAGAACAGAAAAAAAAAATTGATAAAATAAAGAGAGGAAGGAATATAAAAATTGAGAGATTTGGAGGTATCAGTGAGGTATTTGTCCATTTACAACCTCATCCTTAGCTTTGCTGATCAAGTAGCCTGCTTATAAAGAGAAAGTCATGGGTAAGAGTCCCTGAGCCCTAAATGAAATTTTTAACCAAACTGTAGCAATTCTTTTTTAAAGAGCAGGCTTCAGCTTAGACATTGCTTTCAGCTTGTTTCTGATCAAGTGTGGAGTTCTTAAAACCCTGAAAATGTATTTTATCATCTATCAAACCTATACTCCCATGGCTCTCCATGTAATCAGAAACATTATGTATCCCTTGAAGATAGGCTGTATTGCAAGTTCTTATCAAAATGTTGTCTGACTTTGACTCGGGCCTGAAGCCTAAGTTAATGAACAGCTAAAACTATTTTCATATTTGTGATCACCTCTTTGAACAGACAGAATTCCCACTGATTTTAGAGGGACAGTTGTTCACTTTTGAGTCTCACGGTTTAACTTGACATATGAATGCAGCCTGGTTTTAATCAGGCAATAGGGTAGTTGAATCAAAGTTATTAGTTTCACCTGGAGGCAAATGTTCTTCATTCAATAAAATTTCTTTTGAAGTATCAGAGTCTGCCTGAGTAAAGGCTAAGGAAAAAATAAAAAGAGTATTAAACAAAACAAGCATCACTCAGGTGATCAATAAACTCTCCAGTCAGGAAAGCTCATGGAAAAGTTAGTCATGTCAGTGCTGTGGCTGTAATGTACAGGGTACATTTGTTAATGTACTCAGTAGTTATTTTCTAAATAGACATGGCTGGAGACAGGAATATAACTGCTGAAAAAGTGAGAAAAACTTCTTCATAAGTAACTACTACAATAGAGAATTACTACTTCACATTATCATCTGATCAGAGCTATTAAAATTTCCATTCTGTTAATGCCCTTTTTACCTGTTACCCTAACACAGGTTGAGACTAGATCAGTAACCTGCTCCCTATACTTTAAGTTTGAGGTTATTGCCAGACTGCCCCACCTGCCCAGCAGCTGAAGGCCTGGATTCAGTAACAAAATAGCTTGGGTTTTCAGCACGGACATGTCTGAAATAAACTCATGGGGAGCTCTGAGAAGCCAGCTTAATAAATTTGGAGAGTAAATTTGAGCTTTTTAGACTTTCCTTACTTTTTTTTTTCCAAATATTTTCAATTGCTTTACTCCTCATGCTCCTTTTTCCAGTAGGGAAAAATATTTTCTTTCATTAATTTGGATTCTTACTCTTCTGGAAATTATCTCTCAAGAAAAAAAGAAAAGAGGAATAGTTTCTGATCTCCACCATTAACACCTTCTGATTTTCCTACTTTGTGTGATTTTCCAGCTACTGTACTTTGTTTAACAGTTATCCAACCCCAGGCTACCTGTTTGAATAGAGATACTTGGATTTGGTAATGTATTTATTTACTATTGCCAGGATCTTCATGAGAACCTATGAGAACGAAGGAGTTACTGGATGAAACGCTCCCTCTGCTGTCTAAGGAGAGTATCAATAGTGGCAGGTTTGTTCCTAATGCTGCAAACATCAAGGATAGATGGTATCATGATCCATTAAGTGTATTTCTAACTGTACTGGCTAGGTATGAGGTCTCCAAGGGCAAGCTCTCAGCTCTTACTTTTAGTCTGGATGAAGCTTAATATCTGAATTTGAACATTTCCTCTGGAGCATTCAACTTTATTAAAAGAGATAAAATAAAACTGGCCTAGTTCTTACACCATAAATTGTACTGCTAATCTATTTCAGATACAGTATAGGCTGTCAGCAGCTGGCTGAAAGCCCTCTGAATCAGGATAAGTTGTTCTCTTGACTTTGGTGGCTTTGCACTGGACTGTTGTTGGGTAAAGTTTCTGTCACTTTCATTTCTGTTGTTTGTTTTCAACAAACACTCCAAGCAAACAGAAGAATGTATGTCCTGAGAATAAGGTGAAAGTAAAGAATGGAATTATACCTGCACATATTAAACTATGTTTGATGGCAGAGAGTAGGAAAGTTGCCCCTGAATTTGGCAGGGCTAGGAAATCGTCTAGGGAACTCTACAAGAGCAATAATGTTCTGCTGCTTGCTGAATTAACACATATCTTTGATTCTGTGGAAGTGCACTTTTGTACATTGTACTGAAACCCTGTTAACATTGTCTCTGTCCTGCAAAAATGTGATCATAAATGTTCATGTGCCAGGCGCCACACGTATTTGCTTTGATAATGTTCATAAGTTCTTTTATTCACCTTTTGAGAAGTGTTGTACAAGCAAATATTTGTTCATAAGAGTATTTCCAGAATGTGAAAATGTGGTGAACACTCATGCAAACAGGTATGTGTGTGAATATTTGAACAGCAGGTTTTTTTAAAGTCCTTCTGAGCTTAAGGATCCAAATGAGAGAGAACACAGTACCTTAAATAAAAAAGGCAGTAATAAAAGAACCCCAAACAAGTCCAAAACAAAGCAAAATTTGGAGATTCCCCAAATCATAATGTTTTTTTATAACATTGCTATACTGGGCAGAACTCTAATTTCTTTTTTATTCCAATTCCTTCATCAAAAGCCTAAGTGAAGTTGCTATTATGCTAACAGAAAAGGCCTTTTAAAATATGGTTTACTCCAATTAGGACACTCAATCAACAGCAGAATAATTTTTTTTTTTTTTTTGTAAAAAGGACCATGAAGGAGAGAAAGTAACCTGGAGGGAACCCAAGCTCACTAGCACTGGGGTTTGGGTACTCACTTCTCAGTACTGAGTCCAGAAATACTGCTCTATATGCCATTTATAGAGTCTACTTTGGACAATTATGGGATAAAACCTATAATTATTCTTGACAGCAGAACCCTCTGGTGCTTCATTCCCAGCATAGTGCTCTAAGCTCTGTATTAGATCCAAGCATCTTTTAACCATTCTCTCCTTTTGAGTGTTTGACTTGGTGTTGGTGTAAGGATACGGTAACCTCTTAAACACTTATACTTTGTAGTCTGGTGATTATAAAAGTTTTCTATGTGAACAACAGGATTGAAGCCTCCACAGATTTAGGAAAGTCTTGAATTCAGGTCTTGCTTCTGAGGAAATGTTCTGGCCACATAATTGCCATCACTGCAGACATGCAGCAGAGCCAATGAGTTATGCTCCTATCTGCCTAGCAATATTGTGCTCCCACCAAGGATTCTGTTAGGGATGTGCCAGGAGAAAGACCTGTATGTACTTAGCTCATTGAAGATAGTATTGAAGACATTCATTAACACAGCTTTAGGTTGCTGAGGAAGCCCTTTTTTTCCCCTCTGAAATCTAAGGCCTTATTGATAAATTAAAGAGGTTAGGCAAGTCTTTCCTAAACTATGTTCTCATACGTTAGTGTCTAAATTCACCCAATTTCTGTGCCTAAAGGAATGCTTCCCTGGAAGGCTGACTACCTTCATAGAAGGCATCATACTGCTAGATCCTTTTAAATGTAGACAAAGCCTCATTCATCAAGCAAATCTCCCATAAAGCCATAGCACTGAAATGCCTAGTCTGCTTGGCAGATCTACCTGGAAAATAGGGACAGTCCCCAGCCAAAATAATCAGTCTATCTGCCCTGCAGCCAGGGACCAGGTATTATGAGATCTGTAGCTCCAGAGCTCACTAGAGTTTTCAGGATTTTTCCTTGGAACAGGGTGAGCCTCACTCCAGCTAGGGTTTAGCTCCTGACCCTGCAGATGGACCCCGCTATTACAAGCAAGCCACTACTGGCTGACCTCTTGATGTCAGAACTTTCAAACTCTGGTGAAGCCACAGTTCCAAGTGTACATGGTTGTGGGGTTGTCCCCTTGGCAGAGAGCCAGATCTCAGGAGTTTCTCTTGCTGCTCTGTGACACTGGTGTTATTGTCCCTTCAAGCTCCACTGAGCTAAATGCCAATTTCACAGACCAGCCACCCATCTCATTATTTAACTCTTATTTTCATGTGGTTCTCAAATACATCTTGTTCAAATGTCTGGTTCAATGCACATTTTTTTAGAAGAAGCTATGTGTCAATTCACACTTCTAGGAAATATGACAATAATTGTGCAGTATATTCAAGTCCTGCAAGGAGTATATTATAGCTGTTTATCATTGATACATTAAAACAGTAAATCAAATAGGAGAGACTTGGATAAGTCAACACAAGATTTGTGTCTATTAGAGCAAAGCCACAGGCCAGAACCTCAGCAAAAAGGCAGTGAATTAAATTAGTTAAAGGGTAAGCTGCGCTTTTCATGGTTATGTGCAATTACATGCAGATTCAGTTTCTATGAAAGAACTTGACAGGAGAAAATTTAAACTAAAAGTTTCTGGTAGACCAATAAATCTTGCTTTCCATGACTCATATCTCTGCCTCCTGGCCAAAAAAGAAGCCAGATATTTTATCTGTGTTTGCATATATGGCTAGAATTATAAAGCTCCACTCAAAAAAATTCCCAAAGGGGAAAATATAAAATTTCATATTCTTTGAATATAAATTCATAGAATCATAGAATGGTTTGGGTTCGAAGGGACATTTAAAGATCATCTAGTTCCACCCTCCCTGCCATGGTCAGGGACACCTTCCACTAGACCAGGTTGCTCAAAGCCCCATCCAACCTGGCCTTGAACACTGCCAGGGATGGGGCATCCACAACCTCTCTGGGCAATCTGTGCCAGTGCCTCACCACCCTCACTGTGAAAAACTTCTTCCTTACATCTAATCTAAATCTCCCCTCTTCCAGTTTAAAGCCATTACCCCTTATCCTATCACTACATGCCCTTGTAAAAAGTCCCTCTCTGGCTTTCTTGCAGGCCCCCTTTAGGTACTGGAAGGCTGCTGTAAGGTCTCCCTGGATCCTTCTCTCCTCCAGGCGGAACAACCTCAACTCTCTCAGCCTGTCTTCATAGGAGAGGTGTTCCAGCACTCTGATCATCTTCGTGGCCCTCCTCTGGACTCACTCCAAACAGGTCCATGTCCTTCTTATGTTGGGGGCCCCAGAGATGAACACAGTACTGCAGGTGGGGTCTCACGAAAGTGGAGTAGAGGAGCAGAATCACCTCCCTCAACCTGCTGGTCACGCTTCTTTTGATGCAGCCCAGGATACGGTTGGCCTTCTGGGCTGTAAACGCACATTGGCGGGTCATGTTGAGCTTCTCATCAACAACAAACAGCCCCAAGCCCTTCTCTGCAGGGCTGCTCTCAATCCACTCATCGCCCAACCTGTATTTGTGCTTGGGATTGCCCCAACCCATGTGCACGACCTTGCACTTGGCCTTGTTGAACTTCACAAATGTCACAGAGGTCCACCTCTCAAGCCTGCCCAGGTCCCTGTGGATGGCATCCCTTCCCTCCAGCATGTTGACCGTACCACACAGCTTGGTGTCATCGGCAGACTTGCTGAGCGCGCACTCAATCCCACTGTCCATGTCACTGACAAAGATATTAAACAGTGCTGGTCCCAATACTGACCCCCTGAGGAACACCACTCGTCCCTGTTCTCAACTTGGACATCGAACCATTGAGTGCAACCCTTTGAGTCTGACCATCCAGCCAATTCCTTATCCACTGAGTGGTTCATCCATCAAATCCATGTCTCTCCAACTTAGAGACAAGGATGTCATGCGGGACAGTGTCAAATGCAGAAGTCCAGGTAGATGATGTCCGTTGTTCTTCCCTTATCCACCAAAGCTGTAAGCCCATTGTAGAAGGCCAGCAAATTTGTCAGGCATGATTTGCCCTTAGTGAAGCCATGTTGGCTGTCACCAATCACCTCCTTATTTTCCATGTGCCTTAGTGTAGTTTCCAGGAGGATCGAGTCCATGATCTTGCCAGGCACAGAGGTGAGACTGACTGGCCTGTAGTACTCTGGGTCTTCCTTTTTTCCCTTTTTAAAAATGTGGGTTATCTTTCCCCTTTCCCAGTCAGTGAAAACTTCCCTGGACTGCCTCTGTTAATATTCTGTTTCCATTGCATAAGACATTCCAGTCCCATTCATGATAAAATTCAGACACAAAAAAAATTATATTGCATGTAGTCCAGCCATGAACTTTTTGGTCTATCAAAGCTTTTAGCCTTTAACCACACAAAGATGTCTTTGTTTTTTAGGATTATACACTGTAGATTATAAAATCCTGATACTACAGTCAGAGTTTTTGAAAGGGATTCTTTTTTTTCTGTGTCTATAGTACTTCTTCAACATTTCACTGCAGATACAATGTTTCAATAAATGTTATTCATTGTCTCTTTTTCAGGTTTCTTTCCTCACCTGAAACTACTGGTTAGATTTGTGTGGAGCTAATTCCATAAAAACTATACAAAAATCTCTCTTCTTAAACTTTATTCTGTACATGGCCAAAAGGAAGCAAAAATGAGATCTTGAGCAAAAGTTGAAACCTGATTTGTCAGGTATATTTAACATGAGATATTCAAATCACACATGATTTAAAAAAAAAAAAAAAGAAAAAAGAGCCCTTCATGAGGGGACAAAGTGAGGAAGAATTTCTACTTTGTAAAGGATTTTGAAAGGCTCTGTAGAAGGTGATTTTTTTTTTTTTTCTCATTTTGGCAATTATTAGCTCCTAATTCAGGTTCTCCAGGTTGGTCCCTAGAGGCATTTGTCCTTCTCCATTGATCACACAGACAGCCTTGGACCCTGATGTAGTTATCTTCAAGTGTAGATAACTGTTAGGATAGTGGTGTTTAGTACATAGATAAGTTAAAAATATTTTTAATAATGATTTTAATGAAAACTTCAGAGTTATAGGTGGTTAACTATATTTGTTACAGGCAACATTTCTCTATTGATTTTGTCTGGGTGAAACTTTGCCTGAGGCAGCAACTGAGCTGCTAGGGACTGGGTTCTTCTGTAGTTCATCTCTGCTTTTAAGTTTCTCCTGGTCTTAGAGCCCGGCACTTCTTTTTGTGCCCTTTTTTTAATCTTGGTTGGGTTTTTTTTTTATTTAACCTTTTTAAGATACTTCCTGGACTAACATTGTAGACTTTAACTAATTGAGAAGGCTGACCAGAAATCAGGTGAGAAAGCTGAAGAAGAGGTAATGTACTTGTGGCTACATCAACGTTAGTAAACAATGTGAGACATTCATTAATTGGATGAGCCATGGCACATGGAGGAATACCCTTGCACCTCAAAAGACAGACTACTGGGAATAGTCTCTGTCTGACCTACCCCCTAAATCACACCCAAACCTTGCTTGGGAAGGAGGCTGGAGGCGAAGGCTGTGTTTGGGACCTTTCTAACAATTTAGAAGGTTGTATTTTCCCAGTCCAGAGCACTTGCCTATGCCTTGGTCCTGTTTATTTATGTGCATCCAACATGTCTTTTTACCTACATCACTTTACCTACCTTCTTGTTAAAGATGATGTGCAAATCCAAAAAACTTGTGAGGTCAAAGCACTGCGAAAGTGTGTGCTCTCTCTGGGTTAGGCAGCTCAGCACTAGTTTCAAGGGTCCAGGGTGCTAAGCTGGATAACCTCATTTCTACTGAGGGGAATAAATGAGTGTCTACAAAAGCCCAGAGAGACTAAAGATGTGGTTGCTACTTAGCCCCAGAAAGCCAACACCTGCATCTGCTTTGTTGGACCCAAATTTGTATGCTGTGGAAGGGTCCAGATGGAGAGCTTAACTAATCCTTTATGAATAACATATCATCAAACACCTGTACATTTTAAAGCTGATAAAGTAAGGGTAAGAAAGAAAGTAACATCTGAGTTAATGAAGACTGAAAGTCCCCCCCAGGGGCATGCAAGTCCAGCTGCGTCCAGGCCCTGAGCTTCCTCGGGTCTCAGCAGTTGTATCAGGCTCAGGACCATCCACCCTCAGTTTTATCCTGGGAATCCTCCCTCGGCATGTCCTGAGCTCTCCCACCTGTGCCTCCAGGGGGGCTGTTAGTGCACGTCAGTGGGAGCTAGCACGTGCGCATGTTGTCGACAGGCCCTGGCCCTGAGCACAGAATTACCGATCCCTGACAATCTGGCAATTGCACTGCACAGGGGAACACCTCGTGTGTGCTGCCACAGCCAGAAGCGAATATTTCCAGAAGGATTTAATTTCCTTTCCTCTCCTCGCTGTTTGCGGAATTGCTTTGCATATATACTCACCCAGCTACCTTTGAAGGCAAAGCACAGTTTGCCCCCAGGCGAACAGCTCGTGAGGCCAGTTACTTGCTCCTATATCTGTAGCAATGGGCACATTACACAAAACAATTTGGCTGTCGAGGTGAGTGTCCAGGATTAGAGAACCACCTGTGCAGGGAGAGAGGGAAGGAGCGAAGCCAGCATCACTGCCACCTGGAGAGTTCAACAGTCTTTAGCATTTCCACCTGACCATATGCTTGTTTAGTTATAAATAAGTAGTTATTAGAGCTGGAGAGAAATTACCCATTGAAATGCCTTGATTTAATTAAAAAAGGAGTCTAAATAGGAATTTTCCATTCAGATACTTCATGGAAACCTTAGAAAAGGTCCAGATAAGAGTCAGGAATAGTCCCTGACATCAGAAACACAGTGTAGCGCTTTGTAATGCTGATTAAATTGCAATACTATGACAAGTGGTACACAAAGCCCTGCTTTAAATTTGTGTTAAATAGAAAAGCTTTCAAATAGAAGTAAAGAATACTGTAAATAAAGTGCTGCCTGAATTTTTAACTCATGCATTTGAGCAAAATATGTATTTTTCTCTTTCTTTTATTCGAACTTCTCTAAGGATATAATTAATTAGTGTATTTTTGCATGCACTTACATCTTTTTCTTACCAATTAACATCATTTTTCATGTCTTTTAAATGACAGACTTAGAAATCACAATAGTACATCACCATAGCTGGTTTGGTATCTCTACATATCTTCAACCTAATATTAAAAACAAATTTCCATGTCTGTTGTGTTGTAACTGTACTTAAGGAGTGGCAGCAGGGCACATCCATAAGGCTGTTTCCAACACTTGTGCTGAATCTGTTCTAGCTGTTCTTGCATAGTTTAAGCTGTTTCTTACAGGCTTAACCCAGATCTCACTGAAGGCAGAAAGAGTTCTTCAGTAAGCTCTGGTGCAGTCCCCTGAAAAACAAGATAAACGGTTTTCCTTTCTGGGAGAGCTAACCAAAGGCCTGTTCTGAGCTCTACACATTTTAAACAATGCTGTTTACTGATACCTAAAGCTGTGGAGGTGTCTGATATTTCCTGGCACCTGTCTGTCATTTTATGTGAAACCTAGAAAGACCTGTCAGCTCAGGACTTTGCCAATACACACATTCTTGCACATACAAGTCTATGTGGTGAAACAAAAGTGAATCTAAGATTACTCTGTGCTTCGATAACTCTTTTCCTATGAGCTTTTTCTTTTTGTTTTGTTTCTTTTCTTCTGAACTCCACTTTGATGCCAGACAATAATATCATCTAACTGAGGACTAAAGACCAAGCAATACAAGCACACTGTGTATGAAGGTAATTGTCTTTGCTTCCCAGTGATAAACCATATGAAAGAAATTACAGTTTTCCCTATTATTCATGAGGCTGATCCAAAGTCCATTAAAATCAATGGGGAACTTTCATATTAGTAAGTGTTTCAAAACAGGTTTTAAGAGATTTGTGACACAAGGCCAGTATTTTCAAAGGTGTTAGGGAAAAAATTTAGGACATGGGCATGTGATAAAAACCAACTAAATAACTACTCAGTTAATGAGTTGCCACTCATCAGCAGAACCACAGCATGCAGAGTCCTAATTTATTATGAATTCACAAGAAAATATTAATTTAATTCTTTTTTAGCCATCATGACTCAATGGCTTGTGGAAGATCATTTATCCATAACACTTCATCTAGCGATTCACCTCACCTACTCTAACATTCAAAAAGATTGAGATTCAAGCTGAAAGGTATTCTGTGATGCCAGGGTAGGCTTTTTCACAGTTTCTCCCATTACAGCTGCTCCACTTTCTTTGAAATGCTACAACGTTCACTGGAAAGAGGAACAGAACAGGACTTGTCATCGTAAATTGCCTAAAGTTTTCTCTAGCGCATTAACCCTGTGATTATTGTACACAATATAGAACTGACACAGCTTCAACAGAAGAGATTGGAAAGTTCAAACACAAGTGCCTAGCTATATTCTAGATGCCTTTGAGCAGAAATTTTGGTATCTGGCATGTTTTGATAGCAGAATTTTCTCTGCAGCTGCCTGACTTTTATATTAATGCTTAGCAAAGTGTCATTGTGAGCATCAGTATTACCTAACTAAAGCCCTTCTTGGGACGGTAACCCTGAATACTGCAAGTTTAAACCAGTGGGACCTGCAGGAGCATAGCACACTAATGACCTAGCAGTGCTGATTTGTGTTCTTCAATGCAGAATCAGGTTTAAGCAAATCACATTCCGAGTGTTGCTCTAAATGCTTTTCTTCTAGAACAGCAAGCTTCAATGCAACAGTGAGGCAATGAGTTTGATGGACCCCTGTCACTGATAGGATTTGGCAACTTGGGAAAGGATGCTCAGCTCAAACTTACAGCACCAAGCCATTCACTAATTTTCCTATTTGTATTAGCCTTATGTATGTATGAAAGCAATACAGCACCACAATTATTGGAGGTTTCTATTCAGAAAATAGCAGGGACTGGAACAACAGGGGTACTGCTATTCATAAATGGAATGCGTTGGCCAGACTGAGTGTTCTGAAAATTATGCAGCACTTCATCTTGACAATATGCCTTGACTTAGCCAGAAGCTACATTTTGTGATTAGTATATTCAGACACTTTCTTTTCTTCATGTTCAGAATCCAACTGTTCTGCAGATCTAAAAAACAGAACAAAAAAATAATATGCTTTTAAAACCAGTTTGACAACTGCAATTAAATCAATCACCCACTCAATTTCAGATATTTGTAACATCAAGTAATTTAACAAACACCTTTCATCCATAACAGCTCAAGGCATATTTGCTTTAAAAGCACTTCAATAGAAAATTCCAGCATTCCTCCCCCACTAAGATCCTTTTATAAAGAATGCATTTCTAACTATGGAGACTAAAAAGGGCTGAATATTCACTACTTTATAATTTTCAATGTGGATCATAAACTTCTGAGGGAACTATGCCTAGCTGAGGGCAAATCTACTATTTCTTGAGGGAGAATATTTAGGAATGGCAAAGAAATTATTACGGTATGTTAAATTACAAATACATTTCATGTAAGTACTGGCTTCCATTTGTATTGTGCTCTTGTGCATTCCTATTAGGCTATGAAATAGAAAACAGGTGCTTGGGTTCCATCCTTGACAAAATATCTAACCATCAAAATTGCTGCAAACCTCAGTTTCTTGCGGTTTGCAGCCCTGTTCTGCCATGGAGGTCATGAAGAGCCGAAACCTAGGTGGATATGTCCAACAAAGCAAACTATTCATGGGATACTGCTTCAAAATATTTTATATTAAACAGAAGCAAGTTTCCTGATACATTCTCCATCTCTGTGCCAGAAGAGAATCTACTCCAGGATATGGTTAAAGATTGCTAGAGTTTTTGCTGATGTGGCCTCATTATCCACAGTCTCTGTACAATTATGATGAATGTTTATCAGTTTAGTAGGCCTAGCAATTTATTTGGTCTTCCTTCTCTAAATAATCTCCTAAATGTTCTGCCCTTTGGAGAATATAATCTAATACACCCAGCACTGCAGTCAAAGGTAGGATTCAAATCTTAGGGAGGATGCATAGGCTATATGTCTAATCAATGAGATAAAATAATTGCAGCCTGATGAAACATCTGTCTTAGTCAAAAGCACTGTTTTGGCTGCATTCCTGCCAACACTACTACCTTTGGTAAGCATTGGTTGCCCTTTGTTGCAGGAGCTGATCTAAAGGCTATGCGTAGGAAGATCAGCTGCACAGCGTATGTGCATTAGATCTGATATGGGATGCACTGGGTCCGTTCCATTCGGATCTGATGATGCTGATGGATTGCACAAACTGACACCTTCTGAAATATCTGATGAATCATTTTGCTTTTATTTTGTTGTTTGTTTTTTTTTATTTAGACACTATGTTAGAATAGGAGTATAAGGGGGAATGAATAGATGGCAATGGTTTTATGCAGAAAAGGAAACTTACATAGAATAAAAATAAAGGTCTACAAAAATGAGTTAGAAAATACTGGTGACCATGAATGGCAGAGAGTGCTGGTGAGGGGTAAGAACTCTTACCTGCATATTATTAGTACTATGGCCTCAGCAGAGTGAAAATAATTATTTTTCCTTTTGGTTCCTAAGACTATTTAGAGGAATATGCGATGCAGATCAGAAGTGGAAATGTGCATTTCAATATTTCTTTTATTTCCCAAACAAAATAATACACTTAATTGGAAGAAATGTGTGGATCATAGATAGAACTCTAGAAATATATAAATTAGGAAACAAAGATTAATTTTTTCAACATATGATGGTTTACTGTTTAAAATCTGCTCATTTATTTCTACTTCTCTCTCACCATATTCAAATCTAATTTTTATAATGCATAGGTTTAAAGAGAATGTGTATAACTGATAAGAAACATAGTTCACACAGTGAACACTGTAGCTTCCCTGAGCTGAGCTTCAGAGCCAATTACCAAAGAATATCCAGAGTAACAAACAATACTGCAAAGTTTTCATTTAAAAAGGATGAATAAGGGTTCTTAGACTATAGCATGACAGACTGCAAATCACCCTACTTTAATTTGCTTTTTAAGTTATGATCAAATAGGAGTGCTGGCTACATAAAATTACAGGTCAAAATGCTCAACTCAAAATTAACTTCTCCCAAAGCTGAAAAAAACTCAGAAGTGAATAAAATCTGTTCTTTCAAATTTTGGTTTTCTGAGAAATAATCACATCTGTACTTTCTCCCATCTAAAAGATTTCTAAGTGGCCAATTATAGTGAAATAACTACTTTTCTCACTATCCTTTTGGCCTAAATAGTAGAGAGGTGAAGACATCACTGTGTGGCTGTAATCAACTTTTGTGTTACTACCTCAAGGTCTGGAACTTTATGGTTATTTTCAAGTCACAGAGTTATCAGCTCTGCTAAAATTACCCATTGTTTTTGCAATTCAAATTCACTTATTCCAACCAGGTCAGAGTTCAAAAGAACAGCAATTACTGATATCAGCAAATTCCTTCAGGGACCACACTCCTTAAGTGTCACATAGCTAAGTAAACACAGTAAGAAGGTATAAATGATATGACTGCATTACTGTCCTTATAATCTTAGAATATCATCCATCCAAAGTGTTCTTAAAATTAAAGCTCTTGTAACACATTGTGAGGCAATACAATTTCCCTGAGCTCAGTCTGAAGGCCACTACCAAAGAAAATCTACAATATGTATTAAATCATGTTGCTTTCTACTTCAAATGGGGGGAAGCTGGAGTGTTGGACCACAACATTAGGGAAATCAACAAGAAATGAATCTTTTTTCTGAATTTCTGCAGTAGTTAGAATCAAATAAAAGTGGTGACTATATCGTTTCCTGTCAATGTACGACATGTGTCATGGCAGAGTATATAGTGGGCTACAGGTGCAAAAAGACACACATACATGCATAGTATTTGACTTCCAGCTGCTGATGAAGTAAATTCTCAGAAGTTTGTATTTCATTAAACATCAAAATCAAATCAAAATCAACATAGGTATGATAACTCTATCTATAAAGTTAAAACACACTTTAAGAATACAGATATGCACAAAATTCTTAGAAGAATCTGCTCTCTACAAATTTTTTACCAACCTTTTTAGTAACAATCCACAGTATTGTTTCAGGCTCCTTAATACATTCTTAATATAATCTTTCTATAAATCAGAAAGATTTATAGAAGAAAAAAAAATCAGTTTTTCTATAAGCCTCTTTTGAGGGTAATAACTGTTAAAAATACAAAGTATAGGTAAATCACCCAAAGCATCAAGCTATACTTGGCTAAAAAACAGTAGTCTAAAATAAGTAGTATGATACATGGAGGATGAATAACCCCCAATGGGGACATCTTTTGCTCTACTGACTCTTCAGGAAGCCTAAACAACCAGCTTAGAATGTAAAAGATAAATTATATAATACGAATCTAACCCCAGTGCTAAAGTACCTTTTCATTCCCTCAACACTAGCCTATACATACTTCCTCTCTTTATGCTTAGAAAATATCTGTGTCATGTTGTGCCTTAAAAACAATAGGCTTTGAGTAAGGAAGCAAATAAAAGAGTCAAGATTCAGAGACAAAACCTCTTTCAAACAGTGAAGCTCCAGAGCTTCTTAGAGAGTTGCCCAGAGAGGTGGTAGATGCCCCATCCCTGGAAATATTCAAGGTCGGGCTAGATGGGGCTCTGAGCAACCTGATCTAGTTGAAGAAGTCCCTGCTCATTGCAGGGGGGTTGGACTAGATGACTTTTAAAGGTCCCTTCCAACCCAAACTATTCTATGATTCTATGTTTCTATTAAAACTAAATCAGTTCCACAAAGTTCTTCAAGCCGGCAAGTCACCGCCACCCCCTGCCCCGTCAGCAAATAAAATGCCAATATATATCACAGCACTGATGAAATTGCATTGAGGGAAAGGAATAGCTGTGAGAATTGGGAGTTCAGTCAAATTATTATCATAATTTGGAGAAGGGAGATCGGTAAGACTCATATAAAGATTTCTTTAAAAATTTTATGCTCTTTTTTCCTGTTACAATCAAGTTATGGCTATAACAGAAAGTTGCGCATTTCCTGCCAGTCTTGGTGTGGTCAGCTTGAACACTTCGTTGCTTTGAACAGGGCCACGTGGCCTCACTGAAAGCCAGGCTGCTGGGATGGAGTCGCTGCAACATATCTTAATCCCCTGTGTGCTCAGTACTGCCTTCTGGGACAATTTCGTAGTGAATTAAATGATAACAGCATAGCAATCAGGGAACAATAAGAACTGGGCATCCTAAACTTTGGGGGTTTTCTCCATCATCTAATTTGGTTGCTTAACCATATATATATAAAAATACATATATATATTTCTTCTATTTACTTTGTTTTATTCTTCTAAAATAAGAGATCTTATATAGGCAATCCAATTTGATTAACCAGATTTAGAAAAAGAGCATTATTTTTCTCCATTTGCTGGACTTCATTGACTTCAGAGGGTTGATTTATACCATAAAAATTCACTGACAAGGAGCAGTAGCATTTCTGGGATCTTCAAGCGCTGACTGGTAGGACCATTTAAAAAGGCAGCTCTGGGATAGATGATAGCTGCCATAAAATATCCACTGATTTTTGAAATTTTGCAGCAAATTTATCCTACCTCTCTCGGAGCACAGGCATGATGATCATTGATCCTTTAGGAGTAGCAGTCAGGATCTGAAAGCTTGCCAGCCTGTTTTGGCAATCACTTTTGTTGCTGGAAAAAACATGGGATGGCCAGTTATTGTCTAGCATAAAAGACCTTGAAGAGTTTCCAGCTGCACAAGATTTTGATTTAATGCAATATGTAGGAAATAACAGAGGGTTTTGAAGTAGTCTGGTGGAGCAGGAATGGTATTGATATTCTAATTCTGGTTTTAGCTATGTGTATCAATACCATAAAAAAAACGTATTCCAAATTACGGAAGTGTTATCAGATCACTAATTATATTTATCCAATAAAATCTGTAATGATGAAGTGCTCAGACGACTTTAATGAAGCTGTTTATTTTAAAGGGCTCCTTTAACTGAGCTATTCCCCTTTGTATAGCAATGAGAAAAACAGCATTACAGCAAAGCCCTGAACCTAAATCTCTCCTACAGTCAAGTCCTGTGACTTACTGAGCCATTCCCTTCTCTTTGGAGGATGGTTATTACATAGCATAAGTAGTCAGAAATGTAAAGATTGCAAGATACCTCTGAATGCTCCCAAATTATCTTATATACTCTCTAACAAACATAATCAATTTATTAAGAGACCAGTTGTTCAGTGTTTAGGGAACTCAACAATGTTCATATGCTGTCTCAGTCCAACTTGAAGTACAGGATAAAAATCAGGTCTTCTGTTTTTGTTAGGAAATGTTTGAGGAGTGAGGGAGGAAAGCAGCGAAACTCTGAAGCCATTTTATGTTATATAAAACTGTTTGTTAAGCTGGATATCACCCATGATAGAAAATTACTTGGATTCCCCCAGGGGAGGCTGGACATGTGAGTCCTCCTCCCCATTCTGTCTACCAGAGTTGGACAGGGAATATAACTTCCTAATGTCTTAAGAAAACACCCTCTGCTCTTATTTGCTTTTATCTAAGATGGCTTATAAGTGAACAGAACAATATGTTCTTCAACGAGTTGAAGAAAACATTTCATTCAACTAAAAAAAGAAAAAAAAAGATTGCCTGAAAATGCCACAAAAATCAGTTTCATTTGCCACTTGTATCTGAACCAAACAACTTAAAGATATTATACGTACAAGCCTAGTCTTAGGCTTGCCCTAACATGGAATGGGACATTTCTAAATGCATTAACATTTTTGTGGGACAGGAAAGCCATTTCTATCCAGCTAAGGAGGAACCACGAGAGCATAATATAACTATTACATGTGACAACATGATTATGCAGACTGTCTACAGATGTGAATCAGAAGACCTCTAATGAATTCAGTAGAGTTCTGCTGATTTACATTAGCTGATGATCTCAATTTGCTGAAAGATAGAAACAATTTGTCCTGATTTTTTTTTTCAGAGGTCCTAGAATACTTTCTGAAATCTCCAGTCCACATGTTCTGATTAAATTCTGCTTTAGAATGTCAAACTACTTCCCCCTGCAGTGCTATCCAAAATAACTGCAGAGTAGTGTTTAAATAGCAAGAGACCAAGCCATTGCTAAAACTGAAATGTAGGACAACATTAACTTTTGAGGTGATAGGTTTCTTGTCATGCAAAAACTTGTCAAAAGTGGGGGCGGTGAAGAAATGGGTTTGAGAATGAGGAATCTGACCGACCTGAGATAGTTTTTTTTGTGGAATTAGGCTTTCCATTACAATTCTTTCTAGTGAGAAAACATGTTCTGCAAAGCCTGAAAAGTTCTGGTTGTCAAGAATCTTAAATTTAGAAAACTCAGCAAAATATGTTTCACATTTTCTATGTTTCATCTTATGTGATTCTATGAATTCAGCAACAGGTCTTCAGCTTTCGTGATTGCCCATTGCTTTATGTAAATGGAATCACTGGAAGTCAGTTTAAATTTTGTTTCAGTGGGAGGAAATTTGACATCAGTCTTTACCTAGTTAGGTGAAATAGAAGGAGATGGTAAAACTTCAAGAAGCTGGGCCTTGAAAATAGTAACTGTTCTACAGAACCTGTTATTCTGATTTCTTTAAACCTCTGATATCTTTTTCAGGAAAGAGCAAAGTGGAAACAGCTGTCCTGGGAGGAAACATTTATCCCACTTTCTTGACTCTTGTACCTTCTTCTGTTATGCAAACTGTTTCTTGTGAAATTGGTGAAGGTTAGGATGCATCTGTCTTCATGTTGTCAAGCAATCTCTAAAGCAGAAAGTTCTGGAGGCACTCACTTAGAGACACAAATGTGAATGTGGTAGAAACACTGTCAGAAAACAATGTATAAGTACAAGGCCTCTATCCTGATTTTTCTGCCTTTTACAGCAACGGAAAACTTCAGATAGAGGAAAATGGATCTTTTTCTTCACAAGTAGGAAAACCTCAAAGGACTACGTCAAGAGAGAAACTTCATGGAGTTTCTGTCTTCTTCATAAGAATTCTATACAAGGGTTACTTTGGCTTTGTAACTCTGCCTGGTCTAATTAAGACCTGTCTGTGTTAAGTTCACCAACAAAGATCTGTTATTTGTAAAACCCACATGCTTTTATTTTCTGCACTTATGCAGTTTTCTATTTCTCTGCTTTTAACTTCTCTTAGGAATGACGAGATCCAAATTCTGTATGGATGAAGTATTAAATCTTGATAGAAGCAGATGCTGCATGTGTGCTGACTGTGTGAATTACCAGGTACAAGGCTCTTAAAGAGACTGCCTTGCTTGACTACAAACATTATATGACTTAATAAAATCTCTTTTATATACTATCAGACATGTGTGTGTTTGCAGTTGTGCTGTGCTGCATTACGTCTGAAAAGCCTGAATAAATCAGAGAGCAAATGAGCTGGTACTAAATTCTAGCAGCAAGAACAACTACATTAAAGACAATGTAACTACTAAGAGGGCACTGCACTATCATGTCAAACAGTATGGTTTTACTCACTGTGATTTACAGAGCTTTTGTTAGTACTGGGAGGCCAAATTCTATGCAGAGGTGAAATGATACTACTAACTTCAGAGTTCTTCCTGCTGTTACCATCACACAATGTGTTTCTTAATTAGAAAATACTATACATTACAAAAGTATAGCAATAATGATAAAAATTCTTATGCTTTCTATTACAAAAATATTCCATAAAGCTATCACAAAAAGTTTTCCATAATCAAATAATGCGTCAGGAAGGCGAAGGTGGTGGAATATATTGAAATGCTGAGTCCACTCATGCTGGAATTACTTCATCATGAGAAAGATTATTTTACAGCATGACTCCAAATCATATAGAATGGATTTGGAAAAAACTCCAGGTTACTGAAGTTTACCTCTTCATGCAAGAAAGGAAGGGTGAGCCAGCATCTTCCTACCACATTGTCGTACAGAGACTCCTCCACTGAAATCCTCTTGTGTTGAAAGTACCTGATATCTGAAGACTACAGGAAAAGGGTTTCTTAAGGTCTGTTCACAAACTGATTCAGATGTTAATCATTCTTTCATGGCTCTATTGAAGATTTAAAAGATTTATTGCAAGCAGTTGCTGGGTGACTGTCAATGACAGAACAATTCACTTCAAGCAGCAGAGAGGTTATGGAAAAATATATGGACACTTTAAGTAGTGTTTCATATGCCCAGGTCTCAACTTGAATATCCAGAAGTTAGATGCTTAAGTCTGACCTAGGTATTATGTGTGTCTTTCGTGGTCAATGGAGAGAAAAAAGAAAACTTCAAAAAGGGAATTCTTCTGACCTAACATGTTTGAATTGGACTGTGAGATACCCATTTCTCTCTACAGACTATAAAAGGAGACTACTGTAACTTAGACTTCATGTGTTCAGCTATAGGCATTCACAGCTAGGTGAGATGAGTCCCAGTTATTTAGACTGGAAGCTTTACATAATGATTTATGGAACTTAAGTGTCACTTTTATTTTCCTTTTTTTAAAAAAAAATCTCATTCACACACACACACAAGTCCTTCCCAGTTTTGAATTAAGATATGAGAAGAGCTGCTGAGATCTGTGTAACTGTTCCCACAGTCTTAGCCTATGAACCAGTTTCTTTAAAACATGGTCCTAAATATTTTACAATGTCTGCAAATGTTTGGAATATCCAAGTCATGTGAGATGTAGCACTGAAAGTCTGCAATTAAGGTTGGATGGGGGCACTCATTCTTTTTTTCTTCCTTTTTGGTTAGTAGTGATTCCTGCACGCATTAAACGTCTGTGACCTCATTGTTCTTCTTTAATCAGGTGGGAATATTGCAAAACTGCTTTTGAAATTGCTGCAGTTTATTTCTAGTCACTCTGGAAGAGATGCGCAGGCACTCCAAAAGTGGCAATATGTCTTGTGGATCCTATGAAGAGCTGGGAGACAGGTAATGGTCCAATATGCTCTTAAGTTTTAGGGAATTCAACATGCTGATGGAGTGCAGAATTAGATTCAATGCTTCTAAATACAGCTTTGCATTTTCCCTTGCATGGGACTGGATAAATCACCTCCATTCTCCCATCACCACAGTAGAGAAATGAAAATATTACTATTGAATTTTTTCCTTATAAGACTGTTTTGGCAATTTGCTAATTCTTATGGTACACTTGAACATAAATTATTATATAAAAGTGTTAAATAGCACCTAAATATAAATTCAGTTATGGCTCATAATAGCTTAGCTGAGAAAAGGATTTCTTAATTTTTCTTCCCTTTATCCAATTGCTGCATTTTTTCATTCTTGGACCTGGAATTAAGACTTTGAAGTACACAACTGCCTAGGATTTATTAAGATGTTTAATGATGGGCATTTGATAGACTTTTTTTTGTTGTTAACAGGCCAATTAGAGTGTTTAAACTTAAGAATATTCAAAGTCTCTGCTTATGGGAAAAGAGTAATTATGTGCAAAGAGGTTTTAGAGAAAGGTTCAGCATGCAAAAAAAATGTTTTCATACTACTAAACTTTCCCAAGTAGAGGAGACTGATATTTGTGTTACCTCATTTCAAAGGTACTACAAGTTTTCCTGAGGAGCTTGGCATATGCCTATTACTGTAAAACTACAAGGAAATCACCCATTCCAATTTGCTTAGATAAAGTTTCTTTGAACTGCTTTCCATCACTGGACTCCATTCATAGTGCATTTCATTCTAACAGAGTTTCCACTGTGTTCTATGGGGGGGTAGTTTGCGTAAGTTTTATGAAGCACTGCATATGGAATTACACATGCTATTTGTAACAATCAGTGCATAAATTATATACACTTTAGCAAAGACCTTTATCCTCAGTCATACAACAAGATGTGTGTTTTCACCAAGATATTTTCAACTGGAGCAGTTTCCTCCTGATTTTTTATCAATATCGATGATGTTTTAAAATATTTTCTGAGACTTATTGTATAGCTATGCTTTGCAGCCAAACAGCTTATCAGTTATTAAAATATTCATGTTCAAAAATTGGAAAAATTAAGCAGCCTTCTACTTAAAATCCCAAGTCAATTACTGCAGGTGTCTGCAGGCACAAAAAAAGCGGTGCTAGCCACCTTTTTGATTCCTGGAAGAAAAAAGGTTTAGTTTTCAAAATTAATGGAAACTAAATAATAATCAAGGTTTAGAATCAGAGCTGGATCAATTAATTCATCAAGTGGAAAAATTTATACCTTCCCCTCCTTCAAAAGAAACTAGCCCTATGTTTGCAAATTGAGAAATGAGCTTTTTAATACAAGATAGCATTCATAGCATGCAAACTAAACCACATGTACTTTCAGTCAGATATGAATGACATTGTGTTTTATAGAGAACAATATTGCATACCTTTTTATGTGCTAGCTAGCTCCAAACAATAAAATATCTAACATTTCTGGTTATTCTATTAAAAAAATGTTATAGTGAGTGCATATGAATATGCTTCTATTAATGTTTCATACTGTGATTGTTTTAAATTTTAATTTGGAAGAAATGGCAAAATTACAGAGACCAAACTGTGAAATACCTCTTTCCTGATCAATCTGTTGAAGAGATTCCCATGATAATGACAGATTACCCAGGTACAAGATGACCTGAATTAAAAGTCCCTTGTATCAACCATGGGTAGAAGCAAAGCTACTTCTGTTTTCATGGAGAAATCTCAGAATAATTATTAAGCAATGGGATTCAAAAGAATCTGCAAAACCAAGGAGATTGTGCAATGGTTTGTGTCTTCTTAATGAGACAATATTTGCATTTAGGAAGTTCTGGAAACCCCATGTAAATTTAATTTAATGCTGTGAAATGATATGTAAAAAATAACCCTTTTTGGTTTTTTTATGCTTTCTTACAATATCAGCTGGCTTCCTCTTCAAATATGTGGAATCACTTAACGTGGAAGAACTGCAATAGGAAGTACTGAGCTTCAACTAAGTGTTCTCCATTAAGTGCTTTTTGAACCTGCACTTCCTTTTAGTTACTGTTTGGACTATGAAAATTAGGCTGAATCTAGTTTTCTTCTCTGCCAAGGCCACCCATTGAGAACCAGCTAAGATGACCCAGTTCCCGAGTAGCTTTGTGCAAGCAGAGGAATTGCCTTTATTTATAGAGCTTTTAGTTTTCCCAGTGGGACCTGAGAGAGTTTTGAGGGATGATGCAGAAGCTGAACACCCAAGTCCAAGACAAGGAGCAGTGACTTTTTCTCCTTTGCATCTCTCAGTTTCACTTAAAACTAACTCATTCCTGGAGGTACTGTGGAATGGAGTGGGTCAAATGTCAAAAGCATTTGTTTTGAAGGCGTCATATACTTTCAATTGCTGTTGAGTACTTTGCTTTATGGTAGATTTCTAAAACCCTAAATGAGCAAATTCATTCTTCACAGAGAAAAACAAAGTTTTGTCATGGGGGGGATTTAAAATTTGAGAGAGAGGTTCAGATCGCTTAAAGAATCACCTCCAACTGTATTAGCAATAGAAAAATGATTTAATAGGAATTTGTCTAAATAACTTTTTGAGAATAACTCAAAACATAGATACGGGATGCTCCAAGCTTGTCGGGGAGGATTGTAATGTCTCAAGATTGTTAAGCGAAAGAACTGGCTGCAGGTTGTTATGAGAACTGGCTATCTCTGCTCCCGTCCCCCCGCCTCTGCCAGGCAGCAGGAGACTTTGAGACACGCAACATATCTCCCTGTCTTAGCTGTGTAAGAGTTCCTGGCACAGTCAAGGGTCACTTAACTGCCCGACTCGTTACACTTATGCTAAGGCCTAGCGAGCCTTTCTGAGTTCATAAATCAGCCTGGAGAGGGGGAAAGAAATGCACCACCACAAGTTCCCACAAGAGTTGGATATAGAGCAAAGTGAATTTTCACTCCCTGTCACATTCCTTTATTCCATTTGGCTTTTCATGTGATAGAGCAGAAGAAACTAAGTTCTTTATCTAGCTTATCTTTGTAGACATAAATATTTGCACATTGGGAAGTTGGCTTGCTTAAAAAACCATGAGCTTTTTTTTATTAGTAATATTATTACTTTTTAAGAAAACTTGGATCAGCTGTACACACAGGAATTACCTTTGTAACATTTCCTGGATAAGACTTCCCTAAATGGAAATTACGGTTTCATGCCTCACCCCTGGGGTCTGCATGTCTCATCACTCTGGTTCAGTGTATCTACAAGCTGATCCCAAGTGGTTCTCAAACTATGAGGAGCTCAAGCATGCTCAAGCAGCATGGGTTATTTCAAAAATTTTACCAGATAAAGGTGAAATATGTGTTGGCATGAAGCATAGCTCTCTTCTAGATGCCATATGCTTAAGGCAAAGAATGAAAACACTAGTTTTTCATATTATAGAATCATAGAATCAGGGAATAATTTAGGTTGAAAAAGACCTTTAAGATC
>NW_010973187.1:9346998-9358032 GCF_000737465.1 Haliaeetus leucocephalus
GCCAGGATGCCGTTGGCCTTCTTGGCCACCTGGGCACACTGCTGGCTCATACTCAGCCGGCTGGTGACCAACACCCCCAGGTTTTCTGCCAGGCAGCTCTCCAGCCACTCTTCCCCAAGCCCGTAGCGCTGCATGGGGTTGTTGTGACCCCAGTGCAGGACCCGGCCCTCGGCCTTGTTGAACCTCATACAATTCGCCTCAGCCCATCGATCCAGCCTGTCCAGATCCCTCTGTAGAGCCTTCTTACCCTCAAGCAGATCAACATTCCTGCTCAACTTGGTGCTGTCTGCAAACTTACTGAGGGTGCATTCAATCCCCTCGTCCAGATCATTGCCAAAGACAGTAAAAAGAACTGACCCCAATACTGAGCCCTGGGGAACACNACTTGTGACCCGCCACCAACTGGATTTAACTCCATTCACCACAACTCTTTGGCCTGGCCATCCAGCCACCCAGCAAAGAGTATGCCCATCCAAGCCATGAGCAGCCAGTTTCTTCAGGAGAATGCTGTGCAAAACAGCTTCAAAGGCTTTACTAAAGTCTGGGTAGACAACACCCACAGCCTTTCCCTCATCCACTAAGCAGGTCGCCTTGTCACAGGAGGAGATCAGGTTAGTCAAGCAGGACCTGCCTTTCATAAACCCCTTCTGACTGGACCTGACTACCTAGTTGTACATGCTGTGTGATGGCACTCAAGATGATCTGCTCCATAACCTGCCCTGGCACCCAGGGCAGGCTGACAGTTCCCCAGAGCCTCCTTCTGCTCCTTCTTGTAGATGGGCATCACATTTGCTACCCTCCAGTCAGTTAGGACCTTCCTGGTTAGCCAGGACTGCTGAGAAATGATGGAAAGTGTCTTGGTGAGCACTTCTGCCAGCTCCCTCAGTACCCAGTATCCCTCAGTTATCATAGGTGAGCCCATTACTTTTATGAAAACAATTACTTAAGCACTTTGAGAAAAAAGCAACAAACATTAAGCAACATTACAAATAGTAAGCAAAAATAACTTATCACAGAGATAACCAGAGAGATAAGTAAAAATAGAGAAAAACATAAGAAAGGAGAGAAATTTCATGGTAAGTGAGCATAAGAAGTACGGGGTGAGGATAAAAAGATTGACAGAATATCCTATACCTCAAATGTATACTGTTTTGAGATATGTTACTCAATTTTGCTCAATTTTACAAAGGTTTTCTGGGGATTTCAAAATAGACTAACCTTATATATTTTAAAGAGTACATCTGCATTGCTAAGGACACTGTGGCACACTATGTAATCCTATGAGAAGAGTGGTTTCTCCTGGGTTTGGAACATCATGATTGGTGGCAAATTTCTCCTTTCGATTGTAAAATGATTCAGTCTTTTCACAAAGCTTCCTAAGGTTCAGAAAACTAGTATGAAAAGTAGGAATCAATTGCAATTATTAAGTTTTGTTTGCCTGATTTCATTGCTATGAAATTTATGTTTCTTTAGCAAGCACTAAACCCAGAAGGGAAAGAAAGTAGGCCAGATCTGAAAAACTTTGAAAATTCCAAGTTTGCTAATTCGTCATTAAGAAAAAAGTCCATGAATGTAATGGACTAGATGAATGCAGGAACATGTCATATTTTTCTCAAAGTTGAAGCTGAAACTATTGCTGAAATAGTCACCATCACCCTTGTTAGTGTGTGGATACTCCTTTTTTTGCTTTCCTTATACAGTTAAGCCAAAGTTGAGCTCAAGCAGTTAATGTTATTGTAAACTGGGGATAGCTTGAACTTTAGGACATTAAAAATAAGGGCATATGGCTTCTAGAAACACTAGATGCTTTATTATTCATTCTCTTCTTTAATATTTTAGTAAAGATTTTAAGCTGGCTGTTAGATTTAAGATTTCTTACAGTATTGGATTGCAGGCACAGTGGAAAGCAAAACAATTATTGGGTGTTATCCATTAAGAAGAATTCAAATGGCAACTGTTAACAATCTGTAACACCAGGGTAGTTGTGGGCTTTTCTCTATGTCATAAAAGACCCTCAAAGTTGCCATAAAGCTTCATTCACTTCCAGTGTGATAGGTTACACATGTGATGGTTTATTTTACAAGCAAAATCTGCATGTAAGCTGTAAAGTGCCTGAATGCTTGGATTACAAAATGGAAAAATAAACAACTGCAATTAAGGGATCAAGCATTCCAGTATTGCTCCTATTATATCATGTGACTTTATTTTCCTAAAAGCACTTCAGAGAAATAGCCTGCCAAATTAAGAACTTTAATCTCTTCTCAGATGATCAATGAAATGTGGATATTCTAGTCGGAAAAAGCAGCATTAACATGTTGACTATAGAAAACGTTTTCTGGGAAATCTTTCTTGAGTCATTTGTAAGCTTTAAATAAAAGTTTAACAATTGAAATCACCTGTTTAGTTTAATTATTAATAATTTCATTTTCTAAAGGAAATTAAAAATCTTTCATACTTCTCTTCACCTGAAGGTTTATTGTATGAATTCAATTTTAGCCTGAGAGCTATTACGAATTAAAATAGGTACATTTTTGAGGCTTTTGTAGGTTTTGAAAGCACCTATGAAATTAGGGACTATAGAGATAACGTTCTTATTAAGTTTATACTACATTGTACACTGTGAAGTTTATGCAGATCTTGTTAGAGATGCTATTTTCAACATTAAAAATGTTTAATTGATTATACTATGAAAGAGTATTGTACAGTGGTATTGCAAACAAGTCTACAAAAGGTGCTTCCAGTTGTTTGATTTGTAAATCAAACTCCAATTCTGAATGCAGATACCTGATAAAAGTTTAACTAAGCAAAGTCTGCAGTATTGGAACAACTGGAATCTATCAGTGATGTATTCAAGTATACATATTTTCACCAGTTATTAACGCTTACCGTACTTTCTTAGAGATTTCATTTTTTGAAGTGCTTTGTGACTCTTAAGTTTTGGGATGTTACATTTTCAGAAATGTATTAGATCATTCTACTTTATATTGATATGTTTTAAAAAATTCTATTGCACAAATTATTTTTTCACAAAACTCTACTAGGCTGTGTAAATTTGTTCTAAATGATATATCTATTTTTTTTGTCTGACCTCAGAAGAGTCTTTAATTTATATATTTTATTATTATAACCAAAGAATGGAACATCAAGCTTTAGTGAAAAAACAAATTTGATACTTTGCACTATATTCGGCTATTTAATGAAAGCAACCCACTGAGATGCAGGAATGCCTAAAAATTAAGGATAAGAAGACATACCATAGGTACAAAAAGAACAAAATTACATACTATTCTTCCCCTGCTTTACTGTCTACTTGGCAAGGCAAAATTATCCTAAAAGCACAATATCTTTAATCACCACAGTGATTGGATGCAGAATTTTGCAGATCATGGACAGAAAATTTTTACTACCTCAGTGCCCAAAATACCTGTCCAAGAAAAAGCTTCATATTGATTTTGAGGGAATAGTGCCACCTACTGAGCCAGTATCTTCCATTTCTGCAGCACTTGAAGAGAGTTTGTGTAAATACAGATTTAATCCAGCATTGTGAACTTGAAAAATCTTCCACCACTTAATCTTTGAACATTATTCTTATGTTCCCAACCAGGTGGGGTTTTTTTTCATTAAATTTATTCTACTAGATCTGAAATGAAAGGCTGAACTGCTTGGACATAGCCCATATCTACTAATGGGTTTGTGCACTCTAGCACATGAGGCTCAGGGCCTATATAATATTACAAATGTTGTTGGAATATAAATAATGAAAAAGCATGGCTCCAGGCTCTTAGATAAGGAAGGGACTCCACTCTTTACAGCTGAATTTTATTGGCAAACCTCAAGATTTTTGCAAATAAGTAACTAAGGGGATTTGTTATAGCTTAAGTTAAAATAAAATGTATCCTATGCATAGCAATGTTTAGGTCAATGCAATGTTTAAGTTGTTTTCTTGCTAGGCTCCCAAGAGACAACAGATGATCCAAGTAAAACAGAAATACAGAAGGTTTGTCTCATTTTAGAATACTTTATTTCACAGCCTTAATTATATGCCTTGAAGTCATAAAATGACCTATGTCTTTGCTATAAGTTCCATTAGGAAGCCTATAAATCAATAAAAAGGCACCCGAAGTAAATGGACTGGAAAATAAACGTTGTTCTTAAGAAGGATATTTTTATCAAAACAATCCACAGCTAATTCAGGGCAAGATACAGAATCATAGAATCATCGAATAGTTTCGGTTGGAAGGGACCTTTAAAGGTCATCTAGTCCAACTCCCCTGCAATGAGCAGGGACATCTTCAACTAGATCAGGTCACTCAGAGCCCCGTCCAGCCTGACCTTGAATGTTTCCAGGGATGGGGCATCTACCACCTCACTGGGCAACCTGTTCCAGTGTTTCACTACCCTCACTGTAAAAAATGTCTTCCTTATATCTGGTCTAAATCTACCCTCTTTCAGTTTAAAACTGTCCTATCGCAACAGGCCCTGCTAAATAGTTTGTCCCCATCTTTCTTATAAGCCCCCTTTAAGTACTGAAAGGCTGCAATAAGGTCTCCCTTCTCTTCTCCAGGCTGAACAATCTTAACTCTCTCAGCCTGTCCCCATAGGAGAGGTGCTCCAGCCCTCTGATCATTTTTGTGGCCCTCCTCTGGACCCACTCCAACAGGTCCATGTCTTTCTTGAGCTGGTGCCTTCAAAGCTGGACACAGTACTCCAGGTGGGGTGTCACCAGAGCAGAGTAGAGGGGCAGAATCACCTCCTTCGACCTGCTGACCACGCTTCTTGTGATGTAGCCCAGGATACAGTTGGCCTTCTGGGCTGCAAGCTCACATTGCCGGCTCATGTTCAGCTTTTTATCCACCAGTATCCCCAAGTCCTCTCCACAGGGCTGCTCTCAATCCCTTCATCCTCCATCCTGTATTGATGCTGGGGGTTGCACCGACCCAGATGCAGGACCCTGCACTTGGCCTTGTTGAACCTCATGAGGTTCTTGAGCTTGTCCAGCAAAGAGAATCAGACTATTCTTCAGTTACCCCATTAATTTAGGAAAAAGATAAAGATCCAGTGTGAATGCAGCTGTGGGGTTTGGGGTCCTTAAAAAATTTTGGAGGCATCAGTAGTTAAGGTTATGTTCCGATTTACACAGAAAGGAGGGCTGAAATCCTCCCTTTACATTTTAGTGATTGAATTTGGTCTCCCAAATCATCTTAATAACTCTTAGTAGAACAATTTTTAAAAACTCTTTAGTGAAATCTGTAATAAGAAATCTCATAGAGGAACACATTTCAATGTTATCACTTTTCATTCTTCTCATAGCTCTTTACGTTTCTGTTAAGTGTACAGTCATTTTCCTTTAATCTTTCTATTCCATTTGCAGGAAGGAAAATTGAGAATAATTCTAATGAATTTAAGACATAGCAGTGAGTGAAATCCTGGAATTACTGGGCCGAAGCGTTCTCAATCTGTATCTTTCAATCATAGTTCTCATATTTTGTTAATCCATTTATTTCTTAGAGTGTCAAAACGTGTGCCCAATTAAAACATAGCCTGTGATTAATGACTGTGATATTTGAGTTATAATTTGCTTCCACATTTTCTACAATTTTTGATGGATGAGGAAGGCCAGTGAGGAAAAACTCCTGCGTAAGATCTGCCTTTGTCAGTAAAGAATGAAAATCAGAACTCAGAATGAAGTAGAATGCTCACTTGGTTTTCAAAATTACTTTTCCTGAATGATAGGAGAAAAAAAATCAAAGTAGAAAACATTTTTTTTGTGGAATGAAAAGTTAAAAAAATAATAATTTTGAAATATTGCTTCATTTTGGACCAGTTACCATTAATTTACATCTGTTCACTTTATTGCAGTGCTGAATGGAAACTAGTTCTGTCATTTGCTTTTTTAGGGGAGTCTGGTTTTTTTGTAGAATATTGGTCTCGGGAGAAGAGTTTTGCATTTGACTGAGTGAAACAGTAGATTAAGCAAGAGCAGCATCATATTGTAAATTACAATTTGGCACTTTGGAATTCTTGGTTGAAAACTTACATGGAGCACAGAATTATAGACTATTATCAGAATGAGCAGGCAATACATTACTTGGCAAGCATGCTCCCAGATGCGTAAGGTATATCCATTTTGCATGCATAGGATTTTATATTTTAAAATAATATGTATAATTACATTTTTATATAATTTTGTTATCCCTATCCTTTCATTAAGATTTTTCTTGGGACTAATCCAGAGATCATTTAAAAACTAACAATTCAGGAGAACTGGTTCAGCTGAATATTTCGTCTTAGATTTAAGAAGGTGAAAGGGAGCAGGATTCAGCTCCCTACTCTAGGACCAGCAGACAGCTTATACTCAACATTCATTATTCAGTTGAAGCCTGTGTTTAAGGATAAATAGAAATAATACAGCTAAAGGCTCTACTTTGAGTGTGCACTTACATGCCTTGTTAAGTCCAGAACACTCCAGAAATTTAGACTCTTTTTGTAGACGGAAAAATGGACATGTAATGGTTATGATGAAGCTATAAAAAAAGCAACTGTGCTTATTGCACATGAAGAAGTCTGTCAATGGCCCTGGAAAATCCATGCCTGACAGGCAAAGCCATTGTGATCAATGAAAATATATGTAGAATTTAAAGGTAGTCTGCCAGCAAAACATTAAAGTAGCTCCAGGCACATTAATGCAGTAATTCAAATAACAAAATCTCTTACATACTCCATGCACATAAAATCATCTGCAAAGAGTTTATGCATTAAAATGATGTATGGCTGTGTATTGAAACTCGACCAAAAGAATATTTAGAAAAAGCAGGAATGGGATTTTGTATGAGAAAATCCATAAGAGTGTTTTTGTTCAGACGGAACATAATAACTTTCTGTCTAACCTATCCTGCCTTTGGGAGACAATATATTGCCTTTTAGGGAAGAGGGCTTGAAGAGAATAGGTTTCTCCCTCCTCTAACTGCTGTGATAATGTCATTTTAATTCAACACAGTAAATAAAACACATGCACGTATACAAGCACACTTACTCATATGCTTTAAAAACAGAAAAAAAATTTCATATTTCTCCCTAGAGTGTAAGTTGCAGCATTATTTCAAAATGCTGATTATGTGATAGACACTATAAACTTTAGGGAACGTAAAAAGATTAAGACCAGGAAAAGACACTTTTAAAAAGGAATGAAGGAACTTGAAGGTGTTGTGTAAATGAAATCAAATATTGAGTATAGGGCCAGATAGATTTCAGGCCTTCTGAGTCTGAATCTAAGAATAATGATTCCCTGTTGAGTGCACAGAGATTCATGTCTGAAAACCCTTTCAAGACCATGAGAAATGTCATCACCGATTTAAGAAGATGTATTTTTCTTTTTTCTCTAGCACACATACATTGCTGAATGTGTTACAAAAACCATCTTCATCAAAACGTCTTCCTGCATCTGTTTTTCTTCCTGTCATTTTGCATCTTTCCACCAGTTCCCTTGTCTATCATATAGACAGAGCGTCACCAAGATACTTCTCTTTACTATTAAGGTAATTTTCCTCCTGGATTCAGCAGTAGCGCTTAGAAGACGTATTAGGAAAAAGATGATGAAATTTTTCATTCATAGACTAGACTAGACTAGACTAGAAAAGAAAACCATTCCTGCTTTTCTTAATACATAAGATAAAATACAATATCACTACTAAACTGAGGTCAGGACTAAAACTTTCTCAGCAGAACTAGAATTTTTAAAAATGGCAATCTAGAAAGTCTTGTCTAAGGGGGGGGAACCCAGTAAATATGAGTGTTAAGTATGCTAGTATGAGCACAGTCTAGCTTGTTTTCCTCTTAGAACCTCATTTGACATTGAAGACAGGAGTCTATTACATGCCAAAATAAAATAGATTTTGTTACAGGCTTTACATAAAAGTCAAGAAGTGTTTAAGGATTGGGAATTTTAGTAGCCACAAGTAAAAAAAAATCATCACGAGACAATCAGTCCCATTAGAAATGGATGGTCCTAGTGTCATTTTTCAAATGCTACTGGCCTGGCAAGGGAACAGTATCCTGCAGACTCCTACAGTTCATTCCGAGAAGTGTATTCCTGTGAAGTTCTCATTCTTTTGGCATAATTTAGCACTGCTATAGTTTATAAAATTTCTCATACTTATTAAATATTCATAAAACTATAATGATAGAGTTTACAGTTTGTATCTAAAAGAAAACCCCCACAAAATTTATAAAGCTACTGGTTTTTATCATAGTCTATTTAGACTGGTTTAAATCAAGCTTTTTCTCAGCTCTGTTTGTGACCAACAATGTGGTAGTCTATTCAAAGGCAGCACTTTATTTTCACTTGATCAGAGAGAAGATGAAAAATACCAATCTTGATCTACACTAGAATTTCTAAACTTAAGTTATGATGATAGTATTTGGTAAACCACATTATGCAAGTCTTGCATTTCCACTGTGATTACATGAGTAGAAATCTGGGTTCTAATGGACACATTTGCATGTCTTTTTTCAATTTCAGTTTCTACAATTATTGTCTAGAGTCTTCTGTTTCTAACCTTTTTTTGTAAAATTTTCACCTCCCTCCAAAAAAGACAAAAGGAGCATTAAAACAGTTGCAGAAAATTGACTGGAAATTCATAGAAAAACAATAAACCCCAAGAAATTCCGGGCAGAAGGAGAACAGGAATGCTGCTATTACGTGATGATCTTTACCCCATCTATACACTATACATCTGTTCTACTTAATATAAAGGATCATGGTACAAATAAATCAAGATTCACTGTGATCTACAGAAGTCACAATTGTGGCAATTTCTATCAGCTAAGAATTAGTCCAACATGAACATTTTTTCAAGGCATGAAAAGAGTTATATTTTTCAGTACAATAGCAAAGAGGAAATTTAATAGGACAGAAATTTCTTTCCTTCTGCCATGCACTCTTAACTCCCACTGACAAGTAGTGTTGCTTCATGCCAGAGAAGCGCTCTTTTTCAGACATGTGGCATGTTCCAGTTCTTACTGAAGCCTGTTGGATTCAATGGGAGTTAGGTCACATTCTTAAAATGGGATCTGAACAGACAGAAAAGAGCATAGATCAGCTCTTTATGAACAAGTTCCATTGTAGTCTGGTACTTCTGAGCTAACACTTCTCACCCTGCCTTTTCTCTGAGAGTCCAATGGCAAGTTGACCATCCGTCCATAAAGGAGAAAGCTTTGATATGTATGAACCAGTCGGATTTTACTCAGCTTGGAAGCATTCTGCACATCAGTGTGAAATGCTCTTAGAAAACCCACCATGACAGTTTTATGAATGGAGTCCATTGTAAATTTAAACTTTGAAATAGAATTTATGGACTATGCTTGATGCTTAAAAAGGGAGTCAGCTGGGGCAGGTATCTTGGAAAGTCTCTATCATTCGTGAATAGTGAGCTCCAAAGTGAGCCAATTTTTGCTTTGCACTTCAGAGAATGATTTCTTCATTTGAAGGGATTTTTTCTCTTCCATAGTGGTGATGAAATAAAGTAAGGAGAGAAAAAAAAAAAAAGAAGAAAAGAAACCAAGCCTGTATAAACTACAAATAATACACTTTCATGTATCAAAATATGCACAAGGAATTAAATATTAAGGCAACAACAGCAAAAATTAGAAAAAAACTTGCTTTCTTACTTCTAGAGCAAATTTCAGAGTTCATTCTCTGTTCTCATTTTCTAGGAAGCTTAAAGAACTGGATGTTTATTTTGAACTATACAGGATACTACCATGCAACAGGCATTACTTTGTCCTGACAATGAAAAAGAATCTGGAGATGAGCATTTCCTGTCTTCATGGTTCAGCTGGAGATTTGCAGACTCTCTGACAACATTTGTGGCTAGGTTTTCCTTTGGACTTTTAGGCTTATTAACCTCACCCACCAAAAATTTAATTCTAGAAACAAATCTGATTGTTTGATGTTAATGACATCTCAAAACTTTTTTATACCTTAACTATTCCTTCTCTGCCTCCTTTAGTTGTCTGATCCAAGAGCTTTCCTCTTTTGACTACAGATTTTTCAACTGTTTCAACCCACACTTTCCTCTCTTAACTTCTCTCCTTCATCTCTGAACCATTTCATAATTTTCAACCTCCTTTCCATTTCTCTCCAGCTGGGAAAATAATCCCCTTCCTCCACTCAGCTACTACACACCAAACCATCAAACCATTGTGTAATTGGCTATCCCCAGTATATCCTTTCTGTGTGGGTATTTTGCCTATTTTTGCTGTCATATGACTTGTGGTTTAGATTTCGAACACTTCCTAACACAGACTAGCTAAGAAAGGTGGTTTGGCAGAGTCAAGAGAACTAATTTTGATTAGTAGCTCTGCATTACAGAGAATTTTTTTTATACAGTCTTTGATACGATTTATTCTGTGTTTATAGTAAAATGGTGGCATATCTACAGAGTACGGTGCATACCTGCAAGACGTGACTAAAGTATCTCTGAGTTAGGTAGCTTCATTTTCTCTCAGTCTCTGGGAATACTGTTTTTCCCAAAATATTTCACTTTGCTGCTTCTGATGGTAACACATCCATTCTGGGACCTAGAACCGGTCAGCTTCTGCCACATGAACAAAGGGAGCATAGAGCCATTCTCCCAGGGGCATTTCTGGGATATGATGAAGGAAAGAAAATTTTGTATTTGTGCTCCAGTTTACTCTGAATCTGCTCTATTGTTACACTAACTCCAGAAAATGTGTTTATGGTCTAAATTATTTTAGTGTAGAGAAGACATCACTGTTTAAGTAAATGTTTCCTGTATTTTCTCTAGTTAAGTATTTTTACAATAGATTGGGCTTACTTAATACTTCCTACATCAGAAACTCTTGCATTCCTCAAGCTACCATATTGCTTTCATCTTAGCTTTTCCCTCAGCTACACATATTACCTTGACAACTTGTCATAATTCATTATGTATATAGACCTAGATAGCCTTTCGAAAGATGTTCTCTCAATTATCTTCAACTTTTATAGTGAATTCCTCTAATGTCAAACCCTAA
>NW_010973187.1:9359984-9360227 GCF_000737465.1 Haliaeetus leucocephalus
TTAAAAATGGGGTTATGTTTCCCATTTTCCAGTCAATGGGAACTTCACCAGACTGCCACAACTTCTCAGATATGATGGATAGTGGCTTAGCAACTTCATCCGCCAGTTCCCTCAGGACCCATGGATGCATCTCATCAGGTCCCATTGACCTGTGCACCTTCAGGTTCCTCAGATGGTCTCGAACCTGATCTTCTCCTATGGTGGGTGGTTCTTCATTCTCCCAGTCCCTGCCTTTGCCTTCTG
>NW_010973187.1:9361145-9394979 GCF_000737465.1 Haliaeetus leucocephalus
GAAATTCAGAACAATTTTACAGAGAGTACAAGTAACATAGTTATGACTGCTGCTTTCTTTTCCTAAATATATATACTTTGTTTTATTCATTTTTCTTTTTTGGTAGTCTGAAACATCAAAAATAGTAAAATCTTTGCATAAGACTCTTAAAGATACCATCCGTTGTCATTTGTTGAAAATGAGAGTGAATCAAGGTGAACAGCACCCTGACCTTCAAAGTACTGATCCACACAAAGCATCCTATATTTTAAAATCCAATAAGAAATATTATCAGGAAATGAGCTTGTAGAATTGCCCTTCAGTTGCAAAGATCAAGGTCTGAATTTCAGTCTAAGGACAAGCCTTATTAGTTATAGCTGCTTCTTATTTCCTATATATTTTCTGTTCTAGAAAAGTCTTTCAGACCCATGACATGCTGATTGCTCCCTGTGTGAAGCTTTATCTAGTAAACTCATGCACATTTGTTTGCTCAGATTCATCCTGTGGTTTAGATAAATTTATGTCTCTCTGAAGCCATCACAGTACAGGTAAGGATCGATCACCTTTAACTCAGTGAAGGAATAAGAAATAAGGGGGCGGGGGAGTGTCAGTTTTAGAGATTGTCATCAAAGCTTGAAAGAAACTGTGAAAACAAGTTTTGCATGTAAAGTAAGTTAAGGTAAGCTTCTCACTGGAAAGTGTGTAGTCAGTTAATTTATCAGTCTGGATTTATCCTGCCACTGGACAAGCTAGAAAGCATTCAGAAGAAAAAAAAAAATCTTGCTTCAGTAATTAATTCATCCTGACATCTGAAAATATTCTCATGATTTTTGTAGCAAGAACAAAGCTAGGTACAAATGAAACTTTAAAAAGTCTGGTTCATTCAAACATGCAGGACAGCTTCTGGAGAGAACATTGTCTGTGATTTTCATGGCTCCTGAGCTGGTAATATCTTGAACTTGAATTGGACTCAAAACCAGAATGGTGTTCCATAAGATAACCCATGATTCATAAGGTGTTCAACTGTGGGAAAATATTCTTAAATTCCTATGTGCCACCTTCCCATCAGATTGTCTTTGCCTTCTAAAATTATTAGGTTCAGCAAGGGAACAAAGTCAATTAAACTAGAACAGTCTTTCTTGCAACTTTTCCAAAAGTTTGTTTGAAAAGGAAAATAACTATATTCTAACATTTCTAAAGTCATTCAAGCCCAGAAATCATTACCAAAAATACAAATTATTATATTCTTAATTTGGTTTTATGTAATGAAACTATGTTAGCTCTTCATTCTCCTTCTTTGCAGTAGAGTAGTATTTTTCAACCCTACACAGATACTGGCATCACTTGGAATTTAAATTGCTCCTTTTACTTTAATCATCAAGAATATAATCTGATGCCACAAGCACCCACTGCCTTAGTCTACTGGATATGTTTGTGTATTTCTTGATTGTTGTAAGTGATGAGACCACACATAAAGTGAAAGCAGAGTAAGGACAAATTACAGAAAAAAAAAAGAAAAAGAAAAAAAAAAGAAAATATAACCCTATCCCACATGCTTATCATGTGGTTTGGGCTGAACAGTGCACAGTGTGACTCTTTCTATCTCATAAATTGAGCCTATCTTAAGCTGGCAAATTCTAAACCCCTGAACATGAAAAGACTGGTGGCAGCAATCTGGTTTCAAATATTTCCATTCAGAAACTTAGGCAAATGTGTGTGCTTTGGATTTTGAGCTGGGAATCTTAAACCTTCTCAATAGATTCCCAAGACTTTCTGGTTTCAGCCAGCCTCAAAACAGCCTCTGAGGATTTAACTTACAGATGTGTTCATTAATCAGCTCAACCACCAGTTTTTAAAGATATGTAAACTCTGCAGAAATATGGCATCCCTAAAGTTTTCTTTCCCAGCCCCTGCAAAACTAAAACTTAAACAAGCAGCAACTGTCATTTGCAGAGTAAATCAATAGCTAACCAACAGAAAGGCTAAAATCTCTAGACTTATTAAATGCTGATTAGACAAGCCTTGAGAAAATACTCTCCTGTTTGGCTTTTTTTTCCTTACTTTTTCTTTTTTTTTTCCTTCTGAATGAAGTGGAAATTTTTGACATTTGCAGTAATATTAGTAGACCTCAGATCTTCCTGATTTTCTAGAAAATAAAGATTGTTCACTCCTCTATGACATATATTGCAGCACCGCTTTAAAAAAATGCAGTGGTTTACTTGGGTATTCCTTTATCTCTGTATTGTCCACCAGAAAATAAATCACGTAACCAATTAATCCCTAAGGTGCCTTCAAGACATTTGCTCCTTTTACACAATGTGCACTGAACTTAAGCTACTTTGAGCATTAAGCTGGTGAAGGCCACGCTTTCATGTATTTAACAAAACTTGTAACTAATTTATCTAATACAACCTTAACTGTCACCTCTAGTAGTCTGGCTAAAATGAGAACTCAATAAACTTGCAATTACAAATTTAAATCAAAACTAGATTTTTTTCTGAAAGGTGAAAAACACGTGTTTATTAATATTTTGGTTTCTTGCTTTAATTTCATCATAATTCCATCCTGTTCACTTACTAAAATAACCCCTGAAGTTCCCAAACTGTCTATAACAGGAATTCTTTCCAAAACTTCTAGTCCAAATTAAAGTAAAAAACAGTCTAAACAAGTTATCTTCAGATAAAAACTGTGCTTCTAAACTGCCCCTGTTTGTGGTTACCTGGGCCACGTGCACTTGTTTGCACTCTTCTTCACCTTGTCTACCTGCTGCGATCCATCTGTACAAGAAATTTATCTTATTATCAGTTGGTAAATAAAGCTGGCTCTGTGGCAGCTCTGAACTCACTTGGTGAATTTAATCTATGAGGGTTACTTAAATATAAAAACTTCTGCTTCTGACAATACCATATAATATTTTTCAGGTTACAGAGGAATGTGGGAAGGTTTATATTTTGCCAGACAAGGGGAGAAATGTTTTGGAGAGACCAACAGGAGGCACACTTGAGCTGCTAATGCAAAATACAGTTTTTAAAAGGTTGAAGTACTACATTGCAGGTCAGGAATACATACCAAAATAAACCAAAGATGTGCTTTCATCTTGCCACTTATCATGTGGTGACACCTCATCTTTCCAGCTTCCAAGAGCATTTGGACACTTTATTTTCCTTTCTAAGGAATGGAGATAAATTGACCTTTACAGGTGTCCAAGAAATCTAAGAAATCTAAGAAACTTGCAATGGTGGCTCAAGATAATGCTTCAAATAAACTATTTTTATTTCATATTGTGGCCTTAAAAAGAAAGCCAAAAATTTATGGGTATTTTTTAAAAGTCTGAATCAGACCCTTATGAGAAGGGAATGTTTTTTGGTGTTGTTTTCTTTGGGTATTTTTTTGTTTGGTTTATTTTTTTGTACTTCTTTGGAAACAGGGGTAAACCCTCTAATTGTTATGAAATCTGATTACATTTTTACATATATATTGTGTCTGAGTCCTTACTAACATTGCTTGACATGCTTGAACACAGCAAGAGAAACTTTGAATCTATTTGCCCTCGATGGCTTTTTTAGTGATTGTGGTTGTCATTTCATTAACTTGTGCTCTGCTGCATGACCTTCTGACATTTTACTTCAAACTGTCGGGAAGGAGTCATCCATGTATACGTTTAATTTCATTAGATCTTGAATTTTGTTTCTGGGCAGTTCTCTCACCTTGGATCAAAAAGACTCACTTAAGTAAATGGACTATACAAGTCAAGCAAGAATCTACCAGCCAGTTAACAGCCTTGTGCATATGGAATTCTCTAAATCATCCTGTTAAAGAAAAGGCCCTGAAAATTCAAGAGTTAGTAATGGCTAAATTTTAAACAGATGCATAGACATGAATGAATGAAGGCTCTTCTGAGGCTGAAGAGAGACTAAAGTAAGCTTATTTCCCCTCCTAAGCAGTTTTTTAACCTAAAATGGCATTTTCATGAATCCCAACTGTTCATATACATAGTTACTGAACACTTGGTACCTGATTTTTCTGAAAATGTTTTTCTTTACGTGATGGCTTATATGTTACCCACACTAGGCCAAAGTCTGTTCTGAATTGCACTCTGCAGCTGAGAGGAAGAGTAGAATTTGGTCCCTGACATTAATCAAGTAGTACAAAATGTAACATTGTTTCGTGTTTTAGATTCTGACTTTGATTTTAGCTACCAAGCATGTCCACACTGATACATGCTTTACTTAAAAGAACAGGAAGGAAAATATTTTTCATGATTTAGTGGACTCAACTATTGTGAAGGGAAAATTCACTGTCAAGATGTTGAAAGGAATATTTACAGGAAATAATTGAGGGGGAAGGGGCAGGGAAAGAGTTGTTTTCACTGCCAGTAGTCTCAGATCAGATCCAGACCAAAGATATAAAAAGTTTCTGAGAAAATAGCATACTCCTCAGTTCTCTCATTGTTTGGCTCTTTGAATAATCAAAACTGCTTCCTAATTTAAGAAGAGACATGTATCACTACATCAATGACTTTCTGTATAAAACTGTATCTGTCTACAAAGTCTTTCTTTCAACTTGCTAAGTTTTCCATCCTCCTTTGTAATTTACACACTTGAAAGAGAAATGATCAACAAAAAAAACCCTTAAGTTTCTAAAAATAAAGAGAAAAAAATCATTTCAGGTGATTCAAAGAGCATGAAGCTCTTTGTGCATTCTGTGTTTACTGTGTAATTGATCATAATCCTTCTATCCTTCTGTCACTTGGATCCCCTACAGCATCAGTCCAACCCAACCAAATCTCTATACACTTTGGAAACGATTCAGAGAAAATTTTTTAAAACTCTAGTTCTCAAGCAAAAAGTTAGATTTACACAAGTGTGTGACACAACCCATTTAATTTGTCACAACCTTACATTTACCTTGTGAAAAGAAAGCTCGCTCCCTTCCTACAGCACAGTTACACTGACTTACACAGCTATGGATCAAAACAATTCCTTTCTTTTTATCTGAGCAAATGTAGCACATGAGACCCAGATATAAAATTGGAATTAAATCTTCTGCCTGTCTGATGGGTTACTGGTTACCTTCACCAAGCTCTTGGCTTCTGACTGCTCTCACTCTTCCTAAATGTCTCAGTTAAAGCAATTTCACTTTGGCTTTTTTCTGACCATACCAGTGTTGAATTCTACCCAAATTCCTCTCTGTATTGAAGTCTCTACATACAGGTCACATATAGCCGATAGAAGGAGAAAGGAAAGCACGTAGTGTATGGGAAGCCCTGAGACAACTTTTCCGTCCTCACAAAAAAGTCAGAGACAGCAATGTGGTCCAGTAAGCAGAAGATTCTTTCTAAATTGATGATAGCCTGATTCTTCCTCTTGCCTCTACAGCTCCTGTGGCAGCAGAGCTGAAGCTACAGACAGCCCATCTTTTTTTCTTTTTTTTTTTTTGTTTTTCTGCCAGGTTGTTTTCCTGATCCAAGCAGTCGCTAGCTAGAACTGCCTTGGCTCCCCACCCAGCCACACAAGTGCGAGTGCTGGCACAAGGGAGGTAAATGGGGTAATTTCCCTTTGGTTGACTTTGATTAGCTTAAGCCAGTTGTGATGCTGAAGGCCTGGGAACAGTACTGGTATGATTCCGCAGTCAGGATGAATTCCCCCTGGTTTGCACATTAGTACAGAGAATTCTGACTTTTGAGGTATTTGCTCCAGGACATTGGGTCTCCTTGAGCTCCTGCCTGCTGCTGCCAACGCTGCCAGCGTGCAGCCACCATGGCAATGCAGCTGCTTTTGCCTTACCTGGCTCTGTCTGGTGCCAGTTTGCACTTTATCTGTTCTAATATAGACATATACATTGTGCCTACAGAAAAAAATAAAAAAAATAATACTGGTCTGGTATGCATAGTATGGACAGGATGGTATTATTGATTTGAGTATTCCTTATTCCTAGCTATCAGTCACTTTGAGACAATAAAATCTCAAAAACTTTGTTGGTTTGGAATAAAAGCACTAGAAGCTCTGACTGGAGGGTGACAGATACACATGAAAGAAATTAGGGTGCTAAGAGAGCAGGGGGCTTTAAAGTTACTTTAGGTCCCTAGAAAATTCATTTGTCCAGAGAAAAACTGGAGGACTGAGGGAAAAAGAGCATGATTCTATCTAAACCAATTACAATAAACTATTTTAGAAACTTACTTTGATCTCATGCTAGCTTAGAAGAAAATTTATCCCAAATAAGATTTTCAAAACTTATGCCTCAATCCAAAAGACACAGATTGTTCAAAAAGAAATTATTTAAAATTCCTGCATTAAGAAAAAGACTTCCAACTTACTGTATTAAGGGATAGCTTAGAAATAGCTTATACATTTATTTTAAAATGTCAGAGAAAATAACATCTGGAGGAGAAAAAGAAATTTGAATGCACTTCTAAGCCAATATATGAGCATAAAATTTTAGTTCAGTATATTCTATAATAGACTGACCAGACTATACACACACATGTACTCCCATAAAAAATCTATATATTTAGCCACTTATGCCATAAAACACATTTTAAAAATATATACAAGCCTCTAAAGAATTTGACAGTTAACTACAGGCTCTATTATGTCAGCATAGAGCTTGAGGTCAGCTGGAAATCTCCAGTACCTGCTTAGCTGGAAAAATCAGTCTCTTTCTGAGTTTCCTGCAGTTTTTAGCCATAGGCAGAAAAAAGTGGCATACTGTCTGCAAGACTGTAGATGCAATCTAGGTGAAGATAAGACCCCATTCTTGAGGGAATTCCTACAAGTTTTGCCACTTTCAGTAGCACTTGATAATCCTTAGTATTAGCTCTCTGATTGCCAGAATATTTTAGCATCAGTACTGGCAATTATTTTGAAGCTGTCAGATACAGATGTAGGAATTTATCTGGGGCTTTGTAAATCTACAGTAGATTTCCTTGATTGCTGGACTAATTTTCACCTGAAAACTCAACTTTATTCATAGGTCTCATCATTTTTGCCTTAGCTGTTTGATTTGAAATAACTGAAGGGTAGTTTAAAGCCACCTAATAAAGAAATATATATAAAAATGTGCTTACATTTGGTATAAAAATGAGTGTCTCTGCATTCTGCAATTACAGAGGACTTCATAAACATGATAAGTACTTGTCCCTCCCTCTGAAAATACCACAACAGTAGACTTGCAGTAGTTCAGGATTCCCTGAATGTGGAAAGGAGGACCATAGTTAGGCCATAAACACTTCAGTTTGTGCCTGGGGAGAAGGCAAATGAGTGGCACATCTCTAGCAGAAGAACGAAGGAAATTCTAGGGTGTGTCATTTCCTCTCGGCTCTTAATTCAGTGCTGTCCTAGGAAGATGGTAGTCTGATATTTTCTTTAACTTTGAAACTATTTTTTAGCCTCTGTTTGCATCACTTACTTCTGGAGTGATCTTAAAAAACAGTGTAATGAGATGGATAAGAATGACCAGATGACTGAAAGCCCCAGTGCTTTGAAGTGATTGCCTCATAGCAGTAGAACAAGGTGATGCTTGTCATGAGGGTTTTTCTTTCATATTTATATATATACACACACACACACACACATAAAACTCTTGCTCTTGCCTAATTCTTGTTGAAATACTGAGCAGGGGAAAGAAGGAGGGTGAAATGTCTCATATGATCTCATTCAACTGTTCTTGGTGAGTGCCCCCTTTTTCCATAGACAACCTATGTGCTCCTGACTATTCAAACATTACCGGACAGAGCTGCTTTTTGTATGTCTTTTACATTTATACAAACTGTAAGACATCTTTATGCCAAGTACCTCTGGACCTATGTCCAGATTTCACTAATGGATCCTCAGTAACTTCTGCTCCTTGCAGCTGTTTTTCTTCCCTTTAATACACTCTCTGTTACCCAGCTGCTTAATGCCGCTGTAGATCACAAATGATATTTGAATGAGGCTTTGGTGTACAGCAAGTCATTTATGCTCAGAAGCACATTTTGTATATTCATCCTTATTTCCTCAGATTTATTTCCTCTCAGGCTTCCCTCATCTTCATTTCTTCCTCAGGCTGAATGCATTCTGTTACAGTGACCCCAGCACAACACCCTGGAGCGAGAAATATGGACATAGCATGGAGATCAGTAGCTCAGATGGATCTAACAGCCTGTGTTTGGGAGAAACCTGTATTCCTCAGCAAGTAAAAATAGAAACAAAACCCAGCTAACCCTTTCCGAGCCTGGGTGGCCTTCAGTTGGGAAACTTATCATGGCTAGATGATTTTCCTGCAGTTTCTAATGGTGTTAACAACAGATGTGAATACTTAGCACTCAGTACTAATTTGTATTGTGGCAGTAACTAGTACCCCGTACAAAGGACTAGCTGTTGTATGCACTCTGAGGGGCAGCCATCTCTGCCTGGGACGTGGTAGAAAGCCTTACAAACTCCTTTGAAGACGGGTAACTGATCCAAAGACACATGGGCGACTTGCCCAATTTTCCAGCACAGTGCATCAATTGCATCTAGTTGAGAAGCAGGACTTATCTAAAGCTGTGTCTATACTGCAGGCTGTATCTCAGCAGCCTGACGCTGAGACCAACTTCATTTGCTTAAACCCACTTTGTGTTTCTCAGCACTGCAGGAGCACGGTTCAGGTACAGCCTGAAAAAAGCTGATAGCTACTGCTGTTAAACTTCCTTAGGTTGGAGGTGATTACGACTCTTATCCGTCCACGGAAATTGGGGATGAAGTTTTTCTCTCATCAGACAGCAAGCACTCAGCCGGTTTTGGCAGACCCTCGGCGACAACTGCTCTCGCTCGCCCCAGCCCTCCCACGCGCCTCGCAGGCTGCCAGGGGCTGGCCCAGCCAGGCGCGCCAGCCTGCTGCTGCAGCGAGGGACACGCTGCCCTCGAGTCGTTCATCCGAAAGCACTTCAAACCTTTCAACCTTAATGTAAACAGAATTCCTGCAAGGACTGAGGAGCGTTAGAGATCCATATATTATATGTCTGGCAGCACAAGATTCAAAAGGGAAAATATTTTTTTAAAGCCATTCCAGATCAGAACAGCAATACAAAAACCAAGCACAATCCAATCACTCTGATAGTCTGGATTTCATGTCCATGCTAAGGAACTATAAATAATAATTTACAGTTTCAATTGCTTCTCATCCTCCTCACTTTTGCTTTGTTTCTCCTGGAATTACAGTAAGAGCTGAGCACTGGCAGTTCTGATAGACCTTGTGGCAGAGGAGCCTTTTAGCTTTTCTGACTTGCAAGTCAAACTGGGGAAGATGTTTGTCACCGTTTTCATAACACCACAAGAGGCTGGTTGTTACACAGTACACAGTACTTGGGCTAGCACAATATTTGGCATTTTTCTTCTGCACTAGACCTGAACACACAAATCAGTGTTAACAGTGAAATGAATCCACAAAACCAAACTAGATGATTGCTCCTCTCCCATGTATGTGCTGCTGCACGTGTGGTATGTGGAAATCTCTCACTGCTCTGCAGGCTAGTCTTTGAGACCTAGTGTTTGTGTATTGCCAGATTCACTTTTCCCAGCAGAAAAAACGGTTTGTGATTACAACACAGCTTTCACAGTATGGCACACAAAGTAACTTGTACAGCATTGCAAAGTCTCAGAAGACTGGGCAAACACATGGCAGGTTTGAAGCAACTTGTTAAATTTCTGGAACCAAGTTGGTATTTAGCACAATACCTGAAGAATATCACGATGAATGTGTAACAAATCTTATGGGGACTCCTGAGGCAAAAGCTGGCCCAGTTTACTTTTCTAATTGTTCCTACCCAGATATTTTCTTTAGCTTCTAGGACTCTGTTGTTATTCGGGGTACTATGCATCACAAGGTTGGTTTTATTGCTTCATTTCTTCTGTAATTGCCTGTCTATGTAATTGCTTTTGCTGCCCTCTGACTGCCTTCAATCTGTCAGACCAGCTTTGCCTCACTGTCAGGTGAGACACATTATTTATGATGTGGTAAGTTCTGGAACTTCTATAAAGGAGTGAATAAAAACACTGTGAGTTTGGGCATAAATTTTGCAAGATACTGTCTTTTAGCAAAACCTAGTCCTTGGCCTGGAAAGAGGCAGATTTGTGTCAAGAGTTGGTGGTTGCTTTACAATGTGGACAAGCACCTGCCAGCACAGCTGAAAGCAGTTCATTTCCAGTTTAAGGTGTCCCCAGCCCAGCTCCTGTTGCAGGGATGACAGCCTTGGTTACAGATTAACATCAAGTTCCTCCTTCACCCCCTTCATTAAAGTGAGGCCACCAGATGCAGCAGTTTGCACAACAGTTTCTGGGCTCTGCCTCGAAACCTTCTAGATCTTCTTGAGACTTCTTCTGGGATCATCAAGGACCTCTTCAAGGAATGCCAGAGTGTCTTGCTCCTACTGGGAAAGAATAGCAGGAGGCTGTCACTTTCTGCAACCTCCAGCAGCCTCTAGGAAGCTCTGTCAGCTGTTCGTCACCAAAGGGTGCTTGAAGCATCTGCCCCAGCTGACTCCAGGCTGGGGTGGTCAGACATCCTCACAGTAGTGCTGGGGAGAGGCCTGTATAAATGCCAGCCTAGGGTGCAGCTCACAGAGGAAGCAGATTTTATGGGTGGGGGACTTGAAACAGCAGAGATATGTCCTGACATAGTAGTGATTCTCCATACAGGCCCACTATACCCAGGCCTTGACCTGGACCGGGTCAAGGCCTATAAAAACCCAGCTGAGCATGGTCTTGGGCACCCTGTTTTAGCTGACTCTCCCTTGTGTGGTTGGACCAAGCAATGTCCAGAGGTGCTTTCCGCCCTGTGATCTCATGACCTGTATATACCAAAGACTTCTAGTGCTTTGGGAAGGAGTGTTACAGAAACCGAGGGAACTTCTTTTAAATATGTGATGCATTATCACTTGTGGAAGGTATCTCATGTTGACTTGCAAGTCGCTGCATCACTATAATTTGGTGAATATGGAATGTTTACATCATCTCCCTTCTTAAAAAAGATGCTCATGGCAATCATGATGAAAATGGTCTCAGCTGCTTCATTGAAGTAATCCATTTATTTTTATTGTCATCATCACAAATGCTACTCAACAGTAGCTTTACAACAGTCTTAACTAGGGATACTTGTTGACAGTAGGAAAAATCCATTTTTCTTATTCTTTTCCTTTGCCCCTTACAGCTTTTTCCATTGAAAGCTTGGCAGGGTGGGGTGTGGGGGGGTGAAGTTGGCCAGCTAGCTGTAAACTGTTTTCATTCAAAACTATTCTTATCTGTATCTAATATTAGGATACTTATGGAGATAAAGGATTAGTCTGGTGTTTGAGCCTTCCAAGATCATGTAGGGAAGCACACTGTTCTGAGAGAGAAGTTAGATTTCACAGCTGTCACTGGTCATCCAAACCCTGCAGCATAGTTTACAGAATACATGTTAGAGATGCACCAAAAAGTTTTTAATTTGCTAACTTCTGCAGGAGCAGACAAGAAGCACAGTTAGCATGCAGAGCTGGAAATATTGCCTGGGTATTTTGAATATGTAGTCTTTTTTGCAGGGAGAAAACTGAACTAACTTTATCTTTTCTATAAGATTTGACATTTATGTTTAACTACACTTGAGGGGTTTGGGTTTTTTTCCGCTGAGGACAAAGAGAAGTTTGTAAGACAGGTTTATTGACTGTCTAGAGTACTTTATATTTCAGTTTCTTTTGTCACCTACACAAGTAATCACATGTGTTTTCAGCTTAGTTCCAATGCTTTCAACCAGACCAATGTCTGGGTTTTTATTTCACAGAGTGTCTGGGCTCAGGCTGAGAGGATTCAGAGCTCCACTGAGCATTCCCTGCTTCCATACAGAACACATACTTCACACATCTGCCAAGAGCCAGAACTGTTCTCCACTCTGCCATGCTCCATTTTTCCTATGCTCCTAAAGCACAAAAGGATGTCCTACCAGCCTTTCTTAGCTGTCTGTCAAACTAGCTTTCTTCATGTCACACCATTGACCTGTAGTTCTGAGCATTTGTTGTGCCAGTACCTAGGCAGTGGTATCATAAGAGTTAATTTTTACTGCATTATGTCTCCTGGTTTTAATTGCCAGTTTCTACAAATGATGCTGCTTCTATTACAGGCTAGGTACAAATTCAGAGACATGGCTCACCAGAGTACATCCTCACAGACTGGACACGCAGCAGCTGCTTGCTCTTTTTTGTATATGCTTTTTTTGAGGGGGTGGGTTTTTGTTTTGGTTAGGTTTTTAAGTTATTGTCCTTTTTTGCTTTCTCATTAAGTTTTATGTTGATGGTCTACTTGGTAAACATTGACTAGCTTGTTTAAAACATTGTTCAGCTGAAGCCTGAAGCAAGAAAATTCATCCATAATACTTTTGGGCAGCTACATAGTAAAAAGTAAGGAAGAAACCTTTTTTGGGCAAGCACTGGGTGATGAGATACTAAAGGTAGGGCTGCTTTGGAAACATTGTACGTATGAGCTTTAGACATGTGGCCCTCAGTGCCCTTGGAATAGTTCTGCTTTGTTCTTTCTCTGGCACCTGTAGTGCAGATATCAGCTGCTTGGTCATGTAGATTTATTCATCAATATAGACTTTACAAATATTCTTAAATTAATTATTTCTGAATTCTGAGTAACATAAATATGCCTGGGAGTACACACAGTATGAACAGAAAGAAATTTGATTATATGAAGCAACAATAATAACATCTGTTACAGGTTGGGGGTAATAGAATAAGCGAGAAGAGGCAGACTTCAGTAAGGTTTTTGATAGGGTATTGCATAATATCTCTGTAGTCAGATTTTAGCCAAAAAAGACATAGACTAGACAGGTAGACTGTAGGGTGAGTGAAAAACTGCTTGGGTTTCTGGATTTGGGACTATGTTCAACTGGTTGAAATCTCTCACTTAAGCTGTGCATCATTTCAAAGAGTTTAGGTATTTTAATACGTAACAACAAGCTACTGTTTGAAATCTAACTTGTGCCAGGCTACTAATGATGTTCCTGAGGGGTTTGTATCGTGCCTATACTGTTTAATGTATCCACTGAAAACCTGAAGAATGGGACAGGAACCCAGACTTACCTGATTCACAAGTGGCACCCTGGGGGGGTAGTGTCACCCCACTGAAGGTCAGGACTGCCTTTCAGAGGAAAGGGACCTTGGCAGGCTAGAAGGATGGACAAGAAGTACCATGAGTTTCAACAAAGACAAACGTGAAGCCCTACGTCCAGGGCAGACTGACTCTGTGCATCAATACAGGTAGGGAAGTGACTGATATTCAACAGGCTAAAAATGTTCGTAGTGTTTCCTTGCAGTATGTAGGCTGACTGCATGCTGGGCTACTTTATGAAGAGCACAGCCAGCACATCAAGGGAAATGATTATTTCATTCTACTTAATGCTTCTGAGATCTAACCTGAAATACCGTCTCCAGTTTCACACATACCCACCCCTTCCGCAGGAAATCTCTACACTTCCAATTTACATACCTGAAGACAGAAGTAGAAGACAGCCAAATTCTTCTCAGAAGGCCGCAGCAAGAAAATAATAGGCAAGAGTCACAATTAGCAATAGCAGAAATTCTGACTGTAATAAGTTTTTTCTTGTATTCAATAAGGTTTAACCACTGGATCAGATTGTCTACAGACCCTGTGAAAGCTCTGTCATCAGAAACTTTCAAAACATGCGGTAAGGTCCTGAGTTATTTGATCTAACCTTGAAGTTAGCCATCCTCTAAGGAAGAGGCTGGATTAGAGACCTCCACAATTCTTTCCATCTTAATTTTTCTGCTTCTGCGAGTCTAATATTTACTTAAAAAGAAAAAAAAGAAAAGATTAAAAGAGCTTGAGAGGAAGTATAGTGAAAAGTAATCATAGCAATAGCATCAGTAGCAGATAAAACATGTGGGTGAAAAGTGTCTTGTTCTGGTAAATCAAACTATTACTGGTGCATATTTAATATGTCCTATTGATGCACTCTGGATTAAGTCACTGTCAGAATTGGGTTCCAGAGGAATTTTTTATCCCTATGATTATACCAATGGGGACTGTTGCATGATCTGAGTTGCATCTGGCTCCGTTCTGATAAAGGAAGTTGCCTTGAATCTCTTCTGATCTTTTCCTTTGACACAGTTGTAGCTTTTGGTGTTTTACTATTGGTCTTGAGTTTGATAGCGTGGCTATTCAAAACTCACCCTAGCAATTCCCCACTTCTGCGGCTGTTATAAAGATACTTATCTGCCATAAAGATTTGGGCTTTTTGTGTCAGAGCATTTCTTTCTGACTAAGTAATCTTGTGTTGTCTAACCACTAAGGGTAGACCCATGGTCTCTCTTGAGGTTTCCTGTAGACTGTATTTCTATAACTTCTAACTTTTTTTGCTTTGAGACGCATAAAATTCTTCACAGCTCTGTGGGACCAGATTGGAGTACATGTTACAGACTCTAAAACTTCCTTTATTTTGTTTGAAATGTATGCTTTTTCTTTGTTCTTGCTTTGGTATTTTTGGAAGAAAGGAGCATTCCCGTGCAGTATGCCAGTGTGTTGGCAGATACTGAGCTAATGAGGTAAAGTGTTTCTACACAGTGTCAGGGTGAAGAATGTGAGTCTAAGCTCTCAGCTCTCTCCCTCACCCTGAAATAGAAAACAACAGTGCCTTGCAAATGCTAAAAGCAGAGGGTTAGACTGCTGCTTTGGTGAAGGAAAACTGGTGGAAATGGCCAGATGACAGCTTTCCTAGCAGCACAAAGCCAATGCAAATAGCTTGATACCATATTGCGGGGCAGAGTCAATGATGCCTGGCAGTAGCCTGCTAGTCTGGCAAACTGAAGCTTCTGCAATAGTTTCAGGTTTCTTCCAGGTCACCAGCTAAAAGATTCTTAGAGCACTCCAGCCTGGATAATGGGAAATAAATTGGACAAGTATGTTGTTCCAATGCAGACAGCCATGCTCAGCTGTCCTTCCCAGGATGTAATTGGTGCAGCACAAATACAGATTGGTTTGGTACATCAGTATCTGTACTTTCTTAAACTTCCTTTTTAAAGCTGAGTATGGACCCATACAGAGAATAATGACAAATACACACCAAAGAGGGAGGGTGGATTATATTGCTATTTTTATATCTGTCATAATTCATGTTTATTTGAAATCATCCCCAGCCAATGTCTCCTGCATGAAATTACCTTTTTCTATACTCTCTGGGCTAAGCAGTTAGAGAGGTGAATAAGTTCAAAGAACTTTGTCCCAAATGTGTATGTATGAAAAGGCAAGCAGATGTTAGAGGGGATATGATCAAGGGAGGTTTTGGTTCTGCTATCACTACTGGAATAGAGAAGCAGCCTTAATAGAAATAGTATGCATATATAAATATATATACATGTATATGAATTGTAAATCTATATATTTATGAATTAAAAGGGACAGAATTAGAACTGTGACCCTCAGTAGTAGAAAAAAATATATAAGCAAAAGTAAAGTAAATAACCTACTGTCTTTTACCATAAGATTTCTGTTTACTGCTGTCTGGCATGGTGGCAAACATTTCCCTAATTCCCTGTGATATCACAGCATGGTATCTGGGCATGATCAAATGCAAAGGTGACCATTAGAGCTAAAACGAGTCTCTGGACCTAAATCAGTGTTGCTGTAAATATCCCTAGGACTGCAGAATTTTAACGGTAAAGAGGTATAATTCATACTGCTAGTGGATTCCTATGGTTTCAGTCTATCCAACCTGTTCAGACTTTTTAGAACAACTCAAATAATTTTAGAGTATTTTGGACCAAGGAAGTGTTCATTACTATCCATGTGTTTAAAATATCAATTCAAAGGTGGGATTCTGCTGGCCAAATGTTTTGGCTGAGATAGAGCTAATTTTTTTCACAGTAGCTAGTATGGGGCTGTGTTTTGGATTTGTGCTAAAAACAGTGTTGATAACACAAGGGTGTGTTTGTTACTGCTGAGCAGGGCTTACCCAGAGCCAAGGGCTTTTCTGCTCCTCACCCCACCCCACCAGCGAGGAGGCTGGGCGGGCACAAGGAGTTGGGAGGGGACACAGCCGGGACAGCTGACCCCAACTGACCAGTGGGGTATTCCAGACCATAGGACGTCATGCTCAGGATATAAAGCTGGGGGAAGAAAAAGAAAGGGGGAGATGTTCAGAGTGATGGCGTTTGTCTTCCCAAGTCACCGTTAGGCGTGATGGAGCCCTGCTGTCCTGGAGATGGCTGAACACCTGCTTGCCCATGGGAAGTGGGGAATGAATTCCTTGGTTTGCTTTGCTTGTGTGCACGGCTTTTGCTTTCCCTATTAAACTGTCTTTATCTCAACCTATGAGTTTTCTCACTTTTACTCTTCCGATTCTTTTCCCCACCCCACCGGGGGGAGTGAGTGAGTGGCTGGTTGGGGCTTAGTTGCCGGCTGGGGTTAAACCATGACAATACATTAGCAACAAAAGGAGGGCTAAGGAGAATCTCCATCTTTATTGGATGTGGCAGAAAAACACAGTGACAAAAGATGAGGAAATGGCTGAGGTAGTTAATGCCTTCTTTGCCTCAGTCTTTAATAGTAAGACCAGTTGTTCTCTGGGTACCCAGCCCCCTGAGCTGGAAGGCAGGGATGGGGAGCAGAATGAAGCTCCCACAATCCAAGGGAAAATAGTTAGCAACTTGGTACACCACTTACAGACACACAGGTCTATGGGGCAAGATGTGATCTACCCAAGAGTACTGAGGGAGCTGGCAGAAGTGCTCACCAAGACACTTTCAAACATTCACCAGTAGTTCTGGCTAACTGGGGAGGTCCCAGTTGACTGGAGGGTAGCAAAAGTGATGCCCATCTACAGGAAGGACCAGAAGGAGGATCTGGGGAACTACAGGCCTGTCAGCCTGCCCTGGGTGCCAGGGCAGGTTATGGAGCAGATCATCTTGAGTGCCATCACACAGCATGTACAACTAGGTAGTCAGGTCCAGTCAGAAGGGGTTTATGAAAGGCAGGTCCTGCTTGACTAACCTGATCTCCTCCTGTGACAAGGCGACCTGCTTAGTGGATGAGGGAAAGGCTGTGGGTGTTGTCTACCCAGACTTTAGTAAAGCCTTTGAAGCTGTTTTGCACAGCATTCTCCTGAAGAAACTGGCTGCTCATGGCTTGGATGGGCATACTCTTTGCTGGGTGGCTGGATGGCCAGGCCAAAGAGTTGTGGTGAATGGAGTTAAATCCAGTTGGTGGTGGGTCACAAGTGGTGTTCCCCAGGGCTCAGTATTGGGGTCAGTTCTGTTTACTGTCTTTGGCAATGATCTGGACGAGGGGATCGAATGCACCCTCAGTAAGTTTGCAGACAGCGCCAAGTTGAGCAGGAATGTTGATCTGCTTGAGGGTAAGAAGGCTCTACAGAGGGATCTGGACAGGCTGGCTGGATGGGCCGAGGCCAATTGTATGAGGTTCAACAAAGCCAAATGGTGGGTCCTGCACTTGGGTCACAACAACCCCGTGCAACGCTACGGGCTTGGGGAAGAGTGGCTGGAGAGCTGCCTGGCAGAAAACCTGGGGGTGTTGGTCACCAGCCGGCTGAGTATGAGCCAGCAGTGTGCCCAGGTGGCCAAGAAGGCCAACGGCATCCTGGCTTGTATTAGAAATAATGTGGCCCACAGGACTAGGGAAATGACCCTGCAAATACTGTGTTCAGTTTTGGGCCCCTCACTACAAGAAAGACATTGAGGTGCTGGAGCATGTCCAGAGAAGGGCAACAAAGCTGGTGAAGGGTCTAGAGCACAAGTGTTATGAGGAGTGGCTGAGGGAACTGGGGTTGTTTAGCCTGGAGAAAAGGAGGCTGAGGGGAGACCTTATCGCTCTCTACAGCTACCTGAGAGGAGGCTGCAGCGAGGTGGGTGTTGGTCTCTTTTCCCAAATAACAAGCGATAGGACAAGAGGAGATGGCCTCAAGTTGTGCCAGGGGAGACTTAGATTGGATATTGGGAAATTTTTCTTCACCAAAAGTGTTATCAGGCACTGGAACAGTCTGCCCAGGGAAGTGGTTGAGTTACCATCCCTGGAGGTATTTAAAAGACATGTAGATGTGGTGCTTAGGGACATGGTTTAGAGGTGGACTTGGCAGTGTTAGATTTATGGTTGGACTCAATGATCTTAAAGGTCTTTTCCAACCTAAATGATTCTATGATTTTCTTCTCACTGTATTTTCTGTATTTAAGTAGTTCTTTCTGCAAATACAAATTGAGCTGCATACTCTGAATGGACTACTGGTAGTTGTTGCTCCTCCTTTTGCTTGAACCTCTCTTTTCCAATTTCTTATGTTCCTTGCTGCCTTTCCTCAATCATGTTGACAGTCAGGGTGGTGATCTGCCTGGTCATAGCCATAGACACTTATACACTAGATCACCACATCTGAACAATATCAGTGTGGTCATGTTCCTCCCGTTTAACAAGTCTAGGATATGTCCCTTCCCATCCATCTTCAGCCAAAGCTCTTGTCCAGGTTTTCATCATCTTGCACTTCTGTTATAAAAAAACCCTTTGTCTGGCTTTGACAAATGTAATCTTATGTACCAAATCTGCTGTGACAGCTATTGCAATGTCCCATCTATTTTGCCTTACTTGTGACCTCCCTTGCAATATGTAGTATCACATCAGCTTGCCTTAATTTTAAGGGTCATCTTATCATCTCCAATTCAATATTGAAACACCAGCTTCATCTCCAATCTTATTACCACTTTTCACCACTCATTTTTCAAACTTCATGAATTTTAAAGCAAGTGAGTTTGATTTTTTCCCTATCATGGCCCTCATATTTCATTTAGCAGTCACATAGCTGTTGTGTTATTTCACTCAAAATCCCTCCTTAAACTTTCTTTCCACAACAGAGAAAGAAACTAGCAGTTGCTAAACTGGTGATATGCTGTGGTTAACTTTGTCTCATGACTTTCTCACAGTGTCTGATTTGTCTGACTGCATTTATTGTTTCCGATACTGGATTCAAGTGTGAACTCTCCTGACAAAACGCAATAATTTTTTGCTGTTTCTCAATGCCATGTCATGCAAAAGGACCTGATCCATGAGTCACTCTTCAGCAGTCTATTAATAAAAACTGTTCAAAATTTAAAATATATTTCTAATACAGTTGTGCTGTTCACATGCTGTAACATCATTCTTATCCATTTATTAGGCTAACATTTGTGCCTCTCAGCTTCCAGTAAAGATTTCAGCATGAGAAGAATGTAGTCAGAATGTGTGCCTCTAGATCCATGCCATCTTGAGTAAAATTGCTATTAACATGGTTGGTGGTACAGAATATAATAGGAAAATACTAGAAAAACTGATTGCTAAAATGTATTATTGAATGTAGTAAGTTCTTTAAGATTTATCTCTGTGAACCAGTGCACTAGAAGCATTCTGTTGTCACTGTCATCTTCAAATATTTTTCTGGTATGTCTATAAAATACATGTTCTGTGGCTCTGATACTTACATGCTACTGCTATTTAGACACCTAATAAGTCAATAGGAGTTGAGATAAGCACTAAGGGACTATCAGTGGCTGTACTTGGCTGCAATTGTATGGAAGTCTGTGAAACTTTAGTTTACATTTACTAAGGATCTAGCAGACAGTCTGCAAAAAACCAAGAGTTTCATGCTGGCTCCCTTACAAGTGTAGCAGTGCAAACAGAGTCTGGCAGTGGATTAATAATGTGACTCATAGATGTGACAGTCGCTGGGACCTTGTTATAGTCAGAACCAGACTGGAATGTGAGAACTGTAAATCATAAAATTGTCTGAAAATTCATGAAATCTTATTGACCTGATGATAGAAAAACAGTTTAAACTTGTGACATCTCCTGAGCTTCTTTTATCAGGTTTATAAGATTTAAAGGGAAAGTTCAGGGTGAGAAGAAACTAGTGATGAGATGGGTGGTTTTTTGCTATGTGTAGACAATGATTTAGAGTGTACATTGTTCATAAATCTTATTCAAATCCATATGGTTTCATACACTCATATTAAAATCACAAGGTTTAAGGACTGTTGTACCCTGAGGGATCATAAAGTACATTCACTTTTTTCACATAAAAAACTGAATAAATCTCCAAAGTGGATTTTATCCAATGCTTCTTTTTTTCATTCTATTTTATTTTTTAAGAGCTCCGCATGCTTTAATTTTTATGAGAACTTGGAGTCCGTTGATACAAAAAGACACACTGATTTCAATGCATGATAATCATTGGTGCAATCTACCATGCAGTGAGATGATGTGTTCCAAGTGAGGAAAACTGTAAAACATGAAAATAAGCAGTAGTCTACTTATCAGTGCTTGCCATTGATTACATATCTCTTAATTCTGTGTTTTCACTATGTCCCTTCACTTTTCACAATATTTGCATCTTCCTAAGATGGAATTTTCTTCATAGAGTCCCTTTCCAACAATGATGTTCTCTAAGTGAAAGTAAATTTTCATAATAACTCATTTTGTATGACTAAATATCCTCTAGAAATCATCCTGGTTGTGCTTGATTCAAGCTAAGTGATTCAAACCTGAGCAACGACTGTAGCAGTCCAAGACCCATCCCAGAGCAGATCCACCCAGACAAACTTTCTTAGGCACAGACTTTCTTCCTGTTCTTTCCGGTATAGAGGGAAGGGACCACCAATTTATGGCAATACTTGAAACAGTTCTCTTCTTTCTCACCATCAGTCAGAGCAGTTAACCCACTGCCAAGCACAGCATTATCTAAATGTTTGCTGCCTTTCTGGACACATGGAGAACATGAACTGCCATCAGAACAAGGGCTAAGATATCTCCTAAGCAACTACAAAAGCTCTTTGGAAATCAGATCACCTAATTCTGTCAATAATACAAACTTATCCCTGATTTGAAGAAATAAAATTATTTCTCTTTCAACAACCAGTAAGAGGCTTGGGGAGGTGAAGAAGAAGTAAAATCCTTCTGGATTTGAGGGCTGAAGAGAAAAGATACCATATGATACCTTTTGCAGATAAGTGTGGAAGCAATTAGATTTGGCCATAGCAAGAGTTCCATGGGGAAAGAGAGCTCAAGACACATACCTCCTTAGAACAACAGACTGTGCTATTTCTAAAATTCAATGACTTGTGAATCCATGAGTATTTCAGCTAGAAAAAATAAGGCTCATCTCAATCTCTTTATTGCACATAAAAATTTTAACAAGCAGCAATAATTATTTATATGCTTTGACCTTTCAAATGAGCTCATCTATATATCTCTGCATCCCAGTCATAATTTCTTCATGATTAGTGGAGAAACACTGATTAAAGAATACATATGCAGTTCTTAAAATATAATTTTAATTTTAAGCTGTAACAACTAAATATTTCCTTTATATTAACCTGCCATTTGGAAGCAGTAGGTTTAATTCATCTTTGGATTAAATATAGGCTTGACTGATGAAGTCTACACTTGTCTAGACAACTCATTAAAACATAAAAATTATTTTCAAGAGGAGGGAGCCTCAAGGTGAAGAGCTGTGTATATTGGCTAGGCACTGTGTTAGAAAGTTTACCGAGCACCTGTCCACAGTAGGTTTGTCTGCAGCCAATGCTATAAAGCTTCTCCAAATGAATGAATAAAGTTCCTCCTGAAGTTCTGTTGTGGCGGCACACCAGGAGATTGAATTTGTGTTTTACTTTCTAAGACAGAAGAAATGAGTGTTTCCAAACCAGTTTGGCCTCAGAGATTGCAGGTGACCAAGCTACTAATGGGATTCTTTCACAGTGAGTTGTGGCTAAACAGTATCTATCCTGGGAATTTCTTTGTACACAGCCAGGAAGTAAGACAACTGTAGCTGCAGGAGAAGCAGAATTTATAAAGCCTGGTTTCCTATGACTTTCATGCAGTTCTCTCCCATGTGGTGTCTGTGGTATCTAACAGTAATATATTTGACTTCTCTGGGCAAATTTTTATTCATCAGTGGGGGGTAGTTATCTGGGTATTCCTCCTTTACTCAGCTACCAATGTTTTAATAATATTTTGATACCCTTCTCTCAGGTACGAGTAAAACTGGGTCATAAGTTGCAAAATTGTTTGGAAGCAATGAGGAGCTGGAGGCGGATAAAGAATAAAATTGCTATAAGGTACACTTTTAAGACAAATGCTTGCTCAAGTATCCTAACTCTCCTGCACCAAAGCTTGTTCACAGAGGGTAGGTACACTCCTAAAGCATTATATTAAAACACTGCTTGTTCTGTGGAACACTCCAGTGTTGATCAGCCTATACCACATGAGAACTAGTTACTGGGGATAACAAAAATAATCCATAACCAAACTTGAACTTGATTAAAGGTATTAATTTTTAACACTGATTTCATGCCAATCAAGAGCAAAGAGGTTTTGATACCCACTTTGCCATCATTTCAAAGAAACTTTGTGTTGTTAAATATCTGTATCTATGCACAAAAGCAAATATATCTACAGTAAAACTGTCATTCGTGTCTGTCCATTGGCTGTGGAATTATAAAATAGATTCACATACCACCTGATGAACTTAAGTAAACCTGAAAACAGCAATAGAATTGACTTTTTTGGTGATCCCAGATATTCTCGGAATACAAGGACTTTAACATTCTTTATTCAAGTCCCAGTAGACACTAAGTTCTAAAAGAGAGGTTTGTTTATTTCAGTAAGGTGTAGGAAATTACCTTAATGCACTCTGAAATAGACCTTGATTACCTTCTTCGCTGAGAAAGAGAATCTAACCTATAGCTGATTAATACCGAGAGGCTGCAGGAGTTTATGGGGTTAGGTTTCATGTTTATGTTTGGAGAGTTGTGATTCCCTCATCACAATAATCTGTCTTGGCTTAGTGTTGACAAGTAGCATCATCTTGATTCTCACCAAAGCTGTTGCATAGTTCTCAAGCCTGGGAAGAGAAAGGATTAATATTTTAAAACATATACAGTAATCATTTCTATTGGAAGGTTAATGGCCTCTTCATTTGTTTTAAAAAAAAAAATACCAAGTTTCTTCAATTTCCAGTCTGCTCACTCAATCACATTCTAGCTAAAACACTGCGAAATTAGTTGCATGTGAGTGGAATTACCTCTAGGGGATTAATTGTTCAAAACAGATGTAGAGGGTCTCCCCGGCCTGACTTGCTGTTGCTGTTCTGCATCAAAATCCTGTCAAGAGGAGCCGGCTGAGATTGCCCTCTGCAAGAGATGCTCAACCTTCAGCCTTCAGGCCCTGTGGATGTTAGAAGAATGACAGGAGACAGACAATGTCTGGGGGGAAACCAAACTGTTTTTTCATACTGTAGTAAATACGCAGCTGATCCCAGCACTGTCTTTCACCATTCAGCTTCCTTAAGGCTCCAATTTGTCCTCTGGCCTTTTGACTTCAGTGGGAGTTAAGCACATGGTCAAAATTAAAAAGAAGGCCCCCCCCCCCCCCCCCCCCCCCCCCCCAGTAAAGGGAAGGGAATGTCACAGACTGTATGGGAATACTTGTGGCACTTGAGAGTCAGGTAAAATATTTAATAACTTGCTTCTTCCCACCTTCTTTCTGTCATGGTTTAACCCCAGCCAGCAACTAAGCACCACGCAGCCGCTCACTCACTCCCCCCCCATCCAGTGGGATGGGGGAGAAAATCAGGAAAAGAAGTAAAACTCCTGGGTTGAGATAAGAACGATTTAATAGAACAGAAAAGAAGAAACTAATAATGATAATGATAACACTAATAAAATGACAACAGTAGTAATAAAAGGATTGGAATGTACAAATGATGCGCAGGGCAATTGCTTACCACCCGCCGACCGACACCCAGCCAGTCCCCGAGCGGCGAATCCCTGCCCCCCACTTCCCAGTTCCTAAACGAGACGGGACGTCACATGGTATGGAATACACTGTTGGCCAGTTTGGGTCAGGTGCCCTGGCTGGGCATGAGAAGCTGAAAAATCCTTGACTCTGGTCTAAACACTACTGAGCAACAACTGAAAACATCAGTGTTATCAACATTCTTCACATACTGAACTCAAAACACAGCACTGTACCAGCTACTAGGAAGACAGTTAACTCTATCCCAGCTGAAACCAGGACACTTTCCCAGCCCTTGTTCTTCCCTGAGCCCTTTATTAGCAAACAGATACACACTGTTAAACTCTGTGCTATCATCAAGTCTCTGCTGAGAGTTGGGAGGTGAAAGAGGGAACAGGAAAACCAACTCTTCTAGCTTAATGAAATATTTCATTTAGGACAGAGCTCAATAGAGTTTTACAGCTTTTACCTCTGTTTGAAAAAAAAAAAGAAATTTAAAAAATAAAAAACCTTCAATTTTTCACTTTTTTTAAATGAATCAAAAATCAAATATTCTCAAAGCCTTGTTCTTTACCTTAATTTAATAGTTATGTGCTTAGATTTTTCTTTGCCCATAGTTATACACCAACCATAGCTGTATTACTTGACTAGAATTGTTTGGGAAGCAAGAATACATTTGTATAAGAACAGTTAACTAAGAAGGTTCATTCAAAAAGAAATAATTATAAGCTTTCTTTTGTATGCATTTGGTTTTGGGGTTTGTTTTGTTTTTTTTTTAATCTTAGTCTTTGAGTGATATCTTTCACAGTGCTTGTCAAAAAATGTACAGAGTGTTTTTGAAAACATCATAAATAGCAGTGATTTTATTTCTCATCATACTTTTTTTAGGTACTTGTGATCATGAGTGCATTAAAGATTTAAGGCCAGTCTTTAAAAATTATTTGGCTACTAGCTTAGCAATTTGAAACTAATCTTCTTCCAAATAAAGACTCTAGTTTATCCCATTAGTTGCAGCTGAATGTCTCTGTGATGCAAATCATTACATGTAATTATGATTTATATTGTTATGTGCAATCTCCATTCTTGCTGTTTAATGGCCCAGTCCTTATAAATTAGGCTGAACAGACTTTGATAAATTCGATTAATATTTTCCTTAGTGTGCAACATCTTTCATTTCTTTTCCATGTAAGCAGCAAATCATTGGTTTACCAACAGTGTGTAACAGGACATGTCTTAGATTATCTCTCTACCAAAGTTCAAGGAGTTTGTCAGCTCAAGAAGAGCTAGAGCTGTTATAAATAATGCTAAAAAAGGATATTGGAAAGGCTTTGAGAGTCCCTGTTTCGGGTTTAAATCAATCTCTTACATGTGCAAGACTAAAAGGAAATCTCTCTGGAAGGAATTATTCTTATTGTGAGTTCTTTGCCTCTTTTCTGAGGCATCTGTTTTTTGTCACTAAAGCTGGAATATTAGAACAGAGCACTGCTTTGCTCTAACATGTCGTTACCTATCTCTTGATGGGCAAAAGACCTTACCACTGACACACACAGAAGGCTTTTTGTTTGCTTGTTTGTTTTAACTGCTTTTCAGCGCCTTTAGAAGCTTTAGCACCTGGGAAAAAAATCATAAAAAATAAGAGGTTTCCTGTTATGAAAACTTGTGGCATCCCACTCTGATACCTAATGTCTCAAAATAAAGACTTTTTTTCAGAAATATAAGGCTGAGTAGCCAGGCCTATTGCTAGTTCAGCCCTTTTCTGAAAGGCACAGACACTGTTTAACTTCTATGCAGTCTGAGTGAAGCTCCAAATGATGACTGCATGATTTCTACAGCAGCATTTGAATAGGTAGGAAGTCAGGTCCTAGGCATCAGAATAGGGCTTGGTCTTGCATTTCCTTGAAAAGTTCTGTCCAGTGGATGTGACTGAAGTTTCTGCTAAAAGATATGCCAACTGTAGATTTCCTACCACTTTATGTGATTTTTAATTTTTTTTTTGTTTAGTGCTCTGCATCATGACTTTTCTTCTACTTGCTTTGCCCATCTGTTTTCTATATAAAAGAGATCCACTATCTAATGAACTAAGTTGTTTAGTTTTACAGGAGTTTGGAGACATTTTTAGCTATGCTAATCCTTTTTTTTATGTCTGTCCAGTATAATCTCCAGTTTTTGTTCAGATTTAGTTTTCTTCCAACTTACTTTTTTAAAGGAAAACTCATATGAAAATGACTGGTTTTGACTAGTATCGTATTTTCAGCATTTTTTTGAACAGCTCCAGCTATATGCTGGTTATTTTGGAGCACACTAGGCAACCAGCTGGCTAGCAGCCTATTTTATATATGGAATATCTGAAACATGTCCTTGTCCAGGATCACAAGTAGCAGTCCTCATATAGTATTTAGACATTTACACATGAGGTTTGAGAGTTGCTGCCTGTACGTCACACATGCATTAGGCACTGAGTCACCTCCTGTAAAATAAGTATCACTGCTTTTGTGTTACCTCTGAGCTCCAGGTTAGAGTACATAGCACTATAGATATGCCTTCAAAAATACAAAGGGAAATGGCTTAGGCTAGAGACTGTACTCCTTAATGAATGAGACTGCAGTGGTGCGTAAGGGAAGACAGATAAATGCTGATTTGCCCAGAGTGACTGTATAGGTTTGTGGAAGGCAAATACTACTGCTCTTGTCTCCCAGTGTATCACCTTAATTACAAGGCCACATTGCCCAGACCAAGCAGCCTGCACTTAATAAAATTTATTAACATGGCACTTACTTTCTTTGTGCATGATTAATTAATTACAGGGTAGAATATGCCTCGCTTTCAGTCAGTCAAATATTATTCATTCAGTTCCAGTCACCAAACTTCAAACCACCAAGGAAATACAGTGTAATATGTATGGTAGCCAGTTCAACTTTATTGGTATGCAAAAAGAAATAAACATGAGAAAACAAATATAAGAACACTACCTATTAACTTTTTGTATATTGCAAGAAAAGCCTAGCAAACCAGGTCATTAAACAACCTTTTTGAACAAAACTTTTGTATCGACTCAGGCTTTTGTCTCCAATCTATTCTTAACTTTTCCACTTAATTCCTCTTGCATAATAAAATAAATATAGTAACAATAATTTTAAACAGAGTTTATTCTGGTGAGAGACTGCTTATTAAGCAGGTTTACTGCTGTGGGACAGTAGATTTTTTTTTTATCTTTAGCTTAATGGAGCAAACTAACCAGAATTTTTTTTTCTAGGGTAAACTGAGTCTTTTTTGAGTGTGCCACAGCTTTGATTACTTTGTTTTATTAAGGACATGGGCTGTAGAAGAATTCCAGCAGTCTTTAATTATACCTTGTATGTTTTATTCTTAGGAAAACACTAGTCAATACTAAAACAGGAAAGAATTAACATATACACATCTACTTGGCAATTCAGGGGGATAAGAACTGGCTAAATTTCCTGAAACTCTTAGGACAAAGAAGCTCCTATTATTCACCCAAAAGCACATTGCATAAAACACTGACAAAATTACAGGGTGAGATTCTATGACCCATGTTATGCAGGAGTTTGGACTAGATGAGCACACTCCTTTGCTTCTGACCTTGAATTATATATATATATGAGACAAATATGGTTTATATTTTCACTTTTCTTTAAAGGTCTTTCACAGACACAAACACAACTATATTCACACATCAAAAAGATTGTAGCTCAAATCTTGAACTATACTAGAGAAAATGAAACAGTACAGTTAGTGCAATGTCTTCTACATCTGTATAAGTATGGCTGTTCAAAAGGTGTTCTTGCATAGACGTAAATAATAAAGCTACAGCAGTCTGATGGTGTATACCAAAAGTTAAAAATTAAAGATGTGCTCATGCTCAGTAACAGAGCAGGGTAAGAAAGTATTGAGACCACACTTCTCCATCTACAAAGTGCAGAGCTGCAGAACTAGCTTGCAATGTCAATGTGGCTGTGGGAGTGCAGTGTCACATCCGCACTAGCGAGCACTGTCCCATCCTGAAGGTGGGACATCTTGGCTACAGTGACATAAGGACAGAGTTGGGCTTTTTCCTGTTCAAGGGAAGTCCGGAATGACAGTAACTCCAGTGCCCGTTGTACGGAGCAGGCATGCTCTGAGAGGTGCAGAGGTCCCTCCACCTCTGACGGATGTGCACCAGGACTAGAGTGCAAGCTAGCACTAGTTTCTAGCATAACACTGACATGAAAGAAAACTGTTCTTATTTACTTTTAGGATATGAACACTAGTAGAAACATTAGCTTGGATGCCAATCTTAACACTCCACACTTGTAGAAAGTGCCTGGAGGAATATCATCATACATGTCCAAACCCTAAATTATTAAGTGCTGTTTTTAAGAAAGATTCTGTACTTGAGTTATCCTGGCTTTGAGGTGACATTCCGACAGTAGTTGGAATTACTTATGAGGTGGGTGAAGGAAAACACCTGCAGTGGATCTTCTGCAGAGGATCTGAGTGTGTGAAAATGTTCTTATTTGAAGAAAATTTTTGAACAACATAAATCTTCCATATCATATATACCCATAGCAAAATACGCCATGTCCTCGCCCTAAACTTTCTCTTTAAATCTTATTAATATGATAAAAGAAGTGACACAAGTTAAACTACAGAGCTAACTTGCCCAGGAAAGGGAGAAACTCATGACAGCTGGACTCACCTGATTGCCTTGCATCTCCTACAGGCTGCACTGAGAAACCAAGAGCCTACAGGACTTGCTATATGGGAAAGCATTGATAGAAAGTAACTCATGGCTGTGGTGAAATGTAAGATGTACTCATCATGTCACGTGAAATTAGAGACAGCAAAAGATAGCTGCTGCTGTGTTAAATAAGGAAGTACTAAGTACAATAAAATCATGTTACCTTTGCAATATATGTAATTAAAAAGACCATTATTGGAATACTATGTCACATTCAAGTATTAATGTATTATAAAAGACATTATTAAAGTAAAAAGGTTTAATTCAAATGCTGTGTATGTAATTCATTGCACAGCTAATTTTCTGAACTAATACTAAACGAAAATTTTTTTCTTCTTCAGGCTTTTAAATGTTTTCCTTCTTTTGCTTCAAAGCAAAACTGACCTTTTTCTTTTGTTCTCATTTGTCCCCCCCTTCTCCCCCCCTGTGTAGGATCAGAAGTGCTTGCTGTCTAGGGCACTAGCTCAGAGCGGAGAAAGCCCACAGTCAGGTCCCTGCAGAGGGAGTGTTGATATATCATTAATCTATCACTTTAGCTGATGAAAATGAACCAGAGAAAGTGACAAAGAGCAAAAGCTCTGTGTATAGCACAGATTGTTCAACAAGTGTTCTTGAACAGACAGAACAAACATTAAAGCTGCCCCAGACTAAGTTAACAGTATACATCAAAGTTGTCTGCTGGAGATGATCATATATAAGAATAATTGCTTATTCATTGATCTAGAGGAAGAACAAGAGAAGGATTCAATGGATATACCAAAGGATTCAATGGATATACCAGTGTGGGCTGTTCAAGACACAATTTCAAATCCCACTGCATGCCAGAGGCCACACTCAGCTCAACTGGATCCTCTTTCTTTCATTGTATCTTTTTTTTTTTCCCCCTACAACTTTCTCCTTTATACCTGAAAGATATTTTTAGGAAATTATTTTGCAAAAAATACAGATTTCTAAATTCTAACTTCATAAATTCCTACAAGCTTACATTTTCTTGTAAAAAAACCTTCTGCTGAAAACTTCCCAGGCTCCTATACCCCAGTCTGTGAAGCATAGAAGCTCACCCTTTTCTAATCTAGTTTTCTGCAGTTGTCAAGAAAAGCATGAGTCAAACTGTGTAAGCAGGATGTCAGTCACAGACATCTTTTGCTCTCTTTTGAACAAGGGTGAATTTCTACTCTTGGGAAGCAAATATTCAAGCGTGCCTGTTATAAACTCAACGGCTTACCTGTTTTGACAATTGTATGGCACACCATGTGCCCCAAGACACACAGCAAGAGTTCAGAGCAGAAGGAGGGCAAGTGGTATCTCTTCTTGTGAGACAGGCTGTTACTTCAGCTCCTCTGAACCTGCTTTAAAAACAAACGCAGTCATAGAATCATATCTATTTCTACTTCTGTAACACAAAGGTGAGCTCCTGTTTGGTGAGTGGGTGGAGCTGTTTGTTGTGGGTAGATCTTCATAGTGTTTCTTGGTTTACTTATCTTTTGACATTCTTTATGCTGGCACTGTTACTGCATGATTGGAATAGATTTGCTCCAGTTAGAAAACATTTCAAATAACCCAGTATATTTGTTAAATGAAGGCTCTAGATGGATGCTCTGGCTTTTGTGGCTCTTTGGAAGCAAAATTCTAGGTTGATGGCCTTTGAGTCCTTTTCTTTTTTTTTTTTCCTTTAAAAATTAAAATTGCTGTCCATTTGACTGTTCAACTTTTGATCTCAGCATATGTTTTACCCAGCATGAGACAAACACAATGATAAGAATAGAGATTACAGTCTTTCCATCTGCCTGAATAATTTACTGGAGATTGAATGGTACTAAAAACTCATTTTATCCATGCACTCAGGAATCGTAACATGATTTTAGTGCAGTCATAGAAGAATCACTGTAAAATTGTGTTAGTTTATTGCTATTGGCTTAATATAAGATTCTAAGCAATCTCATTTGATTTCCTTGTCAACTGGAATGTCTTGGACAACTTTGAAGTGTCCATTTTATTAGTTACTCACAGGAGCCATTTGTAGATCTGCTTTTATACTTGCAGTTCATAACTGGAATTGTTCAGTGTCTCTGGGAAAAGAATAAAAAATACTGTAAAACAAAAACTTTAAAATTCCCAAATTATCTCTGTTATTGAAAAGTTGTGTACTGTTCTGCTGAAGGGTAGAAAAAAGCAGATTTCTGCAAAGACAGCTGCCTCTTTTATCTGAAAATTGATAGCTTGCATGTAGTATTTCTAAGTTTTCAGGAATGATTCACAATCCATGTCAGTAATTGTTGGATCACATAGAACATGAGGCATTGAATCAAGTTTTTGGTAAACTAAATTCCTCTGTGTGAATTTGGTGTTATTTGAGGAGAAAATTTGCGTATACTTGAAATATAATTCTTATAAACAGGAAGGATTATTATTAGACCTACATCTGATGATCTTGTCTAGTCTCTGTTGAGCCAAACTACATTTTGAAATTTTGTTTCAGTAGCAATTTCTCTTGAAAGTAGTGCAACTTTCTAAATACGTGGCTAGTTATTGAAAAAGCTCAATGTAGAGCAGAAAGGGGCTTTTACTGAAGATTTATTTAAAAATAAATGGTGAATTAAGACCTCCCTTACACTCTGATTGATCTTACAGCACTTTGAATCCAAGTACGAGGGAAGGACAGGCATACAAGCAGAACCTTAATCATGGAACCAACGGTAACAAATTAACTGATTTTCTTAGCACGCTATTTTTGACAGAAATAATGGATACCACTTTCATTCCTTTCTGTATTACAATTGCTATCAGATTATAGCTTATTCAATAATGAAAACCCACACTGCTACAAGGTGAAAGCTCTCCACTTAAAGGCTCCTCAAGTAACCTTAGAGTTAAAAGGTTTCAAGACCGAGCACATTATGCTCTTGATTTAGCAGGATGGTACGAACTAGATATGATTAGGATTATTAATTTTCTCTTGTGATTGCAGCTGGCAATCATCTAGTAGAATGTAGTAAACCAGATTATGATTTCAAGCTAAAATTTGTGTAACACTATCCTGGACACTTTTCCTAAGCCCTGTATGCCACCTACTTTTTTATCTTCTTTTTCCTTTTCAGCTGGCATCAGATACTTCTTCCAAACTTTATATTAGTCCATTTGGCTCTGTTCCTCTCCCTCCTTCCAATCCTTTTAGTTCTGCTCAAGTTGTCTTGTTTTCTTAAGCGGACAGATGTGCCTGTAGCACTCGACTCCCTGCACACCTGGATTCAGGACCTCAGGCTTGAGACTATGCAAAAAGAGTAAGAGCTGTCCCTTTCTTCAACAGGTTTTTCACCCTCTTCCTACAATGCTGCTTCTTCTTCAGGGTATGCTCCAAGTCCCTGCATTTATCACAGGCTTTCCTTCCACATGGAGATACATCCATAGTTGGTTTAAATTCAAATGAACCTGGTGGTTTTCTTTCTAGTGATCAAATGACAAACAGTTAAACTTCAATAATAGAATTGTACCTCCTGAACACGCTAGACTTCTGTCCTCTTGTGGACATATATCTGCAAGGTGGTTTTATTTCTAGTATTTGTTTTATGCTCCTTAGGATTTCCAGCAAGCAAGGATAACCTTCGACACTGTCAGGATCTTTTTAAAGTTTTCCTTAACAAGTTATGTATTAGCTAATGGCTTCTTAACAAAGGGTGTTGACATAAAAGCACAGAGAGGAAAAACTTAGTATTTGAAAAGAATGAAAATAGCATGAAACAACTATGATCAGATTCTTCTGTTTACAAGACAGTTTGCACTACAGTTAAAACTTTGAAGCTCTTCTGTATTTCTGGAAGGCAAAGTTATTGGCAAGTTGAAGAGTTTTGATGTTGCTGTTTACAGGTGTTAGAAACAGAATGTTTGGCAAGTGTCTTATTTTCAGGAGTTGGATCGACTGTGAAGTGTTGTAAAGCCACAAATGAGACTCCTTCAGAGGAATCGGCAGTAACACTCTTCTCAGGGTCCCTGGAAAAAAACACTTCCTCTCAGAAATTTATATTCACTTTAACCACAGGAAAACGAGAGCTGCAATCCTTTTACAAATGTATGGAAAAGCATTGTACGACATGACAGGTGTTTTCACTTCTAGGAATAAGCTGAATGGGAACCAGTGGGGAAAATGGGAGGCAGGGTGTGTGCACTGGAAGGGCCAGCCAGATGCAGCTCCCAGTAGGACTACGGTGCCCGAAGGTGACACAGCACCAGAGTTCAGCAGAGAGACCAGGACAGCATCCACAGAAGCCTGGTGTAGATGAGCATCTTAAAAAATGTATGGCTTCACAGGGGGCAGCTGTGACAGGTATACAAAATCAGCAGCAGCTTAAGACAAACTCAGCTGGGGAGAAGGAAACATTCTGCAGCAGCACTGTCTGACTGCATAGTTGTATTTGCAATATTTATAATACTATCGGCCCTTTCAAGCACAGGTACTAACACAACGCTATCTTCTCTTTGAATGGGAGCAGGACTCAACTCTGAGTTTGTTGTCAAAGTCTGTAAAAGCATTTGATAATATATTTAATAGAAAACACTCTGTAAAATAAAATTAAATTGTTTTAGTTAGTTGCTCTATTCAGAAATACTTTCCATTTTGTTAATATTTGGAAGCTAAATAAAAGATGGATTTAATTTTAAACATGAATAAAATCTTTTGGGACTGACTGCTGCCGTGTAATGAAAAAGGTTTGCTAAAATTTTACATATGCTGTTTATGGGGACTTTGTATCCACTTCTAATGGGAAAATGGTATTAAAACATAATTAAAGTTGTGAATGATTTCAAAGAGTTGATGGCTTAAATATTCTGTCCAACTTCTGTTGTTTTTTATGTGGTTTGTAATAAAATTCAGAAAAAATATATAAAAATTCCATTAAAGGTTATTGTCTTTAATCTCAGGATTTGGTAAATTCAATATCCAGGGAAAACATGATGCTAATTTACACCATTCTATTTTGATTATATAAAATTGGAGAATTCAGGATTCTTCTCTTTTTAATAGTGTTTTGATAAAAGAGAGATTGAGAAACACATATATCAGCAAATCCTACATTTCTACAGGCCCAAATCCAATTTTAGATACCAGTTTGAAGATCACCACTGAAAATACTAGGAGTTGCACACAGAGCAGAGCTTGACTGTGTCCCTATAAATTCTACAACACAGAGAACATATGGGCTTTGTGCACAAAAGTCTAAACACAGATTCTTAACCGCATGCACTGAGGTCAGTCTCCAGATTTAAAGGGATACTTTCTTATGATAGAGGCAGTTGAAGAAAGATAGTATAGCTTCTTTCCCCCCCCCCCCCCCCTCC
>NW_010973187.1:9394989-9472814 GCF_000737465.1 Haliaeetus leucocephalus
AAAACCCTTAAAAGTGAAAGAAAAGACCCCAAAAGGCAGCAGCCTCTGGCAGAAGCAGAGATTAAGAGCCAGCGAGGCAGTTTCTGAATGGTTGAAAATTATAAAAGCACCAGTAACAAGAAGCTCCAGCAATGCCTTATGCCACCATAGAGAGGGGAGAATTTATCTTCTTTTTATCCATGCTGGAGAGAAGGGAGCAACATGGGATTAACAAAATCCTTTTTACTTTATGGTTCATCTCCTTTGGCGAGAGTCTATTTTGATTTTATGTAGCCAACTTTCCTCATGCCTTTGTGAACTGGTATTGACTGGATGTCACGACCAAAGCCTGGAGACAAAGGAGAGAAGCCAGAACATCAGAATGAGGGTACATGCAGGGATGAAGCAAATCATGTAGACCTAGAGGACTTACATGAAAAAAATATGGGAGAAGATGAGATCTAACCATAAAGAAGATGGAACAGTGGGGTCCATCAATACAAAGTCATTGAGTTCATTAAATTAATTTGCTTATCATAGCATCACAACTAGTCAAGAACTAAACATTGCATGTCTACCATCAGTCTCCTATCTTGAAAGACATCCCCCTAGGTCTTGCCATGGTATTACTGTAAATTTTGTTCATAAATGATTTAGAGAAAGCAATTCCAGATGTTGAATCTCCTTCAAAGGTTCTTATAAGATCTTGCAGTTTCCTCCTGGTTTCCTATCTGCAAGCTGAATCAGCTCAATGCTAAAGTGCTTAGCTGGTGTGAGTTGATAGACTGAAACCATAACATAATACATTGCCAAAAGACCTTCAGCTGGGAGGTATGTAGGGAGCTGGATGGATGTTACGGTGCTGGTTTGTGTATTGAAATATTACTTTCTATCCAATTGCTGTTTATTCTGCAAGTATATTAAGAAGCCAGAAATCCAAAAATCTACCAGGCTACACCACGCTTTCTCTCTGAGCCAGAGAATTTTGTATTCCTGGTTATAAGGTGGCTCAATTTTGACAAGCAGAAAAGCCAGTAGTCGTTTTTATCTACCCTTCTTCAGAAATGAGAAGTAGCCATATGGATATATTCTAATGAGACACAAGAAGGGAGAGTATCTTAATACTCTGACTTCCTATGCAGTGCTCTAACCACTGTTGGGAAAAGAAAAAAAAAAAAAAAGAAAGAAAGGTGTTTCCTCTTATTTTGTTTTAAGAGAAAAAAAGATATTTAACAAAAGCACACGAAAGTGTTTCAGTCCCTGAATCCTCATAACACAAGGGCACCGAAGTTGGAGAGAGACCTTCAGATATAGCCCTTTGCAGCATTTCACGTTGTCTAGTTCAGGCACCATGTGTACCAGTTGTGGACTGTGTTGTAGCAAACCTTGCTCTCATATACTAAAATGGAAGAGCCAGAGAACTGTATAAAACAGATGAGTGAAGCCTCACAGTGAATTCTGCTCCCAGGCACAATAACAAACATTTAGCCTTGGGGCCATCAGCACAGGTCCCACCTTGCCAGGCTCAGGGTATGAATGAGAGCTCTGTGGCTGATCTGGTCACTCCAGGCTGCAGGTATAGTCCTGGGCTCTGTTAGAGCGCGCTTCATCAGGCCTATTTCAAATGCCTGCTGCAGGTTGAATGCTCCACGCCTATAAGCTCCTCGTCTGGGTTATTTATTTTCATGGAAGATCAGGATGACTGGGTGAGATGCAAATCTCTACACTGCAGGCATCCATACAGTCAGATGAGCTCTGTGCACTTTTCTTTTTGAACCTAGCCTTAAGTCTGATCTTAAGCACCTTAAGGGCTAGTCCCAATAACACCTGAAAATCAGCAGCAGAAGTCAGATTCGGTCAAATCAAGGACAGGTGCTACTTCATTCATAAAAACACCCCTTCTCCCACTCTGCTCATCTGAAAACAGTTGCCTTTAATAAAAGAAATATCTAAAACTTGCCTGGATCATGTAATCAGCCTTCCGTGCCAGACCCTCAGATAGCAGAAACCAGTGTACCTTCAGTAGATCTAGAATGTTTTATAGGGGTTAAGGATATGGCTTGCTGGTTTTACCCCAAAATAACATATAATTTTATATAAATAAATTTACACTATTCAAAACACAGCAGACTGTCATTTTGTTTATTTAATCTGAAGCAGTTTAACAAACTGACCCAAAGAATAGTATTTCAAATACCTTAACTTGTAAATGTCAGTTGTTGGGGGTTTTTAAAGAAACAATAAGATAGATGATGTGTTAGATTAACCTGAGCTAAGAAAATAGAGACATAGCCAGAATTATAGACAAAGACTAATATCTGTGCAAGGAAACATGTTGAAAACAAACTAAGTTTGACCTCTGCTAATGCTGGCAGCCTGGCTGTACATGAGTGCAACTTCAGACCTGTTCATTTTAGGAATTTTTTTTTTAAAAGTCCATTTTGTTGAACCGTTCCCGATAAATTAAGTCTTGGGTGAGTTTTCTGCTATTTTCTTTTCGTTCTCTAAGGAAATCCTTCAGACTAATCTACTGAGAAACAAAATGAAAGTTCATCCTATGGCCTGTTGCTATATAAATTTTCATAAGATAGAAATTTATGAAATGGCCCAAAGTGCTGACGTAGTGAATTAGCACATTTCCTGTGGATTCCTGCATCAAAATTTTCTCAGCCAACTGCTTCAACCTAATTTTTCCTTTCAAAGGTACAACTTTACATACAATTTGTCTCCATGTTACAGTTGTTTTTCAGTGTTGCAGCCTGTTCTCAACAGTTTGCTGCCACATTGGGCTGCAGTTCACTGCCCCTTTTGAGTTGCCATGCTGTAAAGAGAAATAGGGAAGTATTTTTGCCTATGGCATTCTGGATTTTTTTTTAGCTGAGGTCAGTGTTTTTTTCAGTGTATCAGCATGGCTGAGGGGCACAATAAATCACAACCAGAGATGAACAGACAGGGACAAAAGTCTCTTAATATGGTCATTTCTCCAGAGAAAACATATGTGCTATTACACCCTGCTAGACCTTGGAGAAACATGGCTATCAAAAGGTCAGTGGGGGAGAGATAGTTTTGATAAGATTAATAAAAAATGAGGATCAGGAGTTTATCTGGCACGGGAGCTGTTGGTGAGGATGAAGCTGTAGTGGTGCTCTCTCAGATCGTGTCTCCCTTCATAAACCCCACATGCGACACAGGTATTTGCATGCACAGTGAAAATAAAACTTGAAATCTGAATGAGAACTCCCATCGGAGAGTGAATAGCTTATCTCCAGAGATGAACCTAGATCTCATTCAATTCTAATATAATTTACATCTAGCAAAAATTTATTCTTTTAAAAATTATCTCCCTTTGCGTGTGTGTTTACAACAGTACTTGAGCTTTACATTGTGTTTAAATGAATATGCCAGAGCTCACATGTGATATGGCATTTATGAGCTTTCATATAATTCTCACATCTCATGATTTTTCTGGAGAATGTGCACTACTTATAATTTTGAATTCCAAGAGTTTAAGAACATGGCAATCTAACAAATGCTCTTGATGTGATGTAACATTGGCATGCAACAAAAATGAATGCCTTATTAAAAAAATATTAGAAATGATTGCTGCATAAATGGGATAAAGAAATGTGCTAATCTATTTATTTTGGAAAATAATCAAGCCAGCATTGAAGATGGCTCCCTTATGCATGGAGCATGTGTAAGGCAGGAACCTCTATCCTTGAGTATTATGTATGATCTAGAAAAAAAGCTAATTTTAATTGTATAGTTTAATATTTGTATAGCACCTTTCATCTTCTGCCAGAAGACTTTTGCAGCTGGTATAAAACACACATGAGATTGGATGCTGTTGGCATGAATATTTAAGACTCTTGGATTATGTTTCTGCTGCTGGACAGCCAGCGACAAATCATTTCTCTGATCAGGGCTTTTATGACCCCACTAAAATTGATTAATAATAACACTCCACTTCTTTGCAAAATGATAAATATACATTGACAAAACATCAAGTCTAATATGTAGGCTATTATTTACTTAATTCAAATTTCTTCCTCCATGTGCCCTTGGTATCTAAGCACCCTTAAATTCCTCTAAAGAACAAAGTAGGGAAAGGAGGTGAAAGGTGTCAGTTGAAACTTCAAGGAGTCCTCAGAGGCAAACCATTTTTGCCTTGAACATGATTTTTTTAATGCTGTCTAAATGACATCAGTGAGCAAGAATTTAGGTTTAAGCCCAAAGACAGAATCTCTAACACTGCAGGTTTCTCCACCCCTGTGGATTACAGCTTCTTTTATACTGAAAGGTTCTGTTTAGGAAAATATTTTATTCTCATTACTCACAGGTAAGATGATTCATGATCACATGCTCTGCTTTCCAGAGGACTTCTGCCTTTATTCAGTAACTAGGTAGTTGTTCACTGTATGGTTTCAAGTCTTGTTTAATATCCATCATGCAAATTTTGATCAAGATGTATTTCGTTGATCAATCACAGCCATGTTTTATCAATCTATTTGTTAAAGATTCATTCACAAGCATACACATAGCTGTTCCGTAACACTGACCCATTGCAAGAGATTGCAGTCAATACCTCTTCGAGATATTAAAAAAAAATCCAAAATGTGGTATTATATGCTTAATGAAAGAAAATGCTAAATTTGTATGTGATTAAAGCACCTCACCTGAGCACTGAAGATATGAAGAAAGCAGTCCTGACTCTCATCTGACAGTCACGAGTGGTATGGAGACTATTCCACTTCAGTAATTTACAGCTCACACAGAGCTACAGCATAGCAGCCAGAAAGGATCCTGAATTATCAGACTTCACAAACCTTAGATGCACAGCACTGAACCAACACCACTGTCACGACCTGGGCTGGACAGACCAGGGAGTCGTGCTGAGTTCGGAAGTCCCTCGTGCTAAATTAAGGTGAAACGACACCAAAGGATCAGTTAAACATTTTATTCATGGCAGAAGCAAATTGAACTGGGGAGGCATGGTAGTAGGTGGCAGGGTTTTCTCACAACAGGAATTGGCATAAGATTACCTCTGTAAACTGTGTAACCTGCGGTAACCATATACATCAATTCAGGGAATGAGGAGATGCCTCCCGTTGGGTCAGGAGGTTCAGAGCAGACCCCCTTGCTTTCCAGACTCTTCCTCAGAGAGGAGCCTGGGGGCGGCTCGATCTGCTCCTAGTCCCAGACTTGGTCAATGGGTTTTTGTCTTAAAGGGATGAGGTGTAGGGATTGTGGAAAAGGAAAGAGAGAGAGAGAAAAAGAAAAGAGAAAGATTTTACCGGTCCTGGGTCTGGCGTTGGTCCAGTCAGCTGAGGGGTCCCGATCCAGTGGGCTTACACACCTGGGGCTTCAGTTTGTGTCCTTTTATCATCCCTGCCCCTCCTTTGGATGGGCACTCAAACTTATTAGGGTAATTAGGTGCCACACACGGTTTGTGCTTTCAGAACCTTCGGGAAATGGGTCTGTGGGCTTGGGGGGTTGTTTGGGGACTAACTTCCCCTTCCCTGCAGACATGGCTGTTGTTTGACCTTTGGCCATGCATGGTGAGCTGCCCAGCTCAGTTTGTCAGAACAGCATTATCAGAACATGGAGCTGTGCACCCTCCAGCACACCCTCCCCATCCTGCTGCTGATGGGCGCTCATCGGCTTCTTCTCACCTGGGGTTCCTTGCTAGGCAGGGTTCCTTGTTAAGCAGAACTTGCCCCACCACAATGTTGGAGACATTAACTCCTTCAGTCTCTCACAACCATATACTCTGCACTTAGCCAGAGAGCACAAGGAACTGCTGTGTGTCTGTGCACCTAACCACGCTCCAGTGTGCATGAGGTTTTCGTTGTGAATAGGGAAAATCTGTACTAATTACCATTCTCACAAATTATGTTTTCCAACCTTGTATCCTCAAAAGGTGGACGCACTTTCAGTGTGGTGATAAAACTCTCCCCTTTTAGATTACAGATATAGAGCTCTTACAGCTATTATTAAAAAACGCCAACTTCTTGCTGCCTTGGTTGAAAGAGTTTTGGAGAAGAGTAAGTTCTGCAGCATCCTGTTCATGCTGAGCAAATGTATTGTCTTGGCATCAACAGTTTTGCAATGCAATTTAAAAATAGTTCTGTTAAAATGTTTTAAATGTCGTTGTGCCTTCTGTGTCTCCTTTATTCTTCAACTACAAAGCTTCCAAAGCATCTATTATCTGAGTTTGTGGGCTTTAATTACCTATCTCACGTGTGTGTATGCAGATACTGACTCCTTAATCACCTGTTTCACAGTAGTTTTTAACATTTTTTTTATTGCCTATGGTGACTTTTTTTTTATTACATTTCCCTATTCTATATCAGTATCTGAACCCATTATAGAGTGTTTTAAATAAGTATCTTTTCCTAAGCATAGGCTTGAATACAAAATACTATATTTTACATTCTTCCTATTTTTACAGGAAATGTGGAAACTGGTGTCTGAAATACATTTACCCAATCATGAGCTTGTAGAGGCATGAATGGTACCTGCTATTTTTTAAATGTGCCCCTTCTCCATTCAGGGAATTTTTTAATTATGTTTTTATGTTGACATTGTACCAGAACAGAAATGAACACGTTACAAGGCTTTTAAAATATTGTTCATCTCCTCCTACTTATAGAATCTCCACTGTTGATCCCTGCTTTGAGAAGTGAGTCAGATAAAATTTAATTTATAGGAAATATCCCTTAAGGCTCGCATTCCTAGAAACTCCCACTACATTCCATTTTTCACACTCAAATCGCAAAAATATTTCAAATCCCCATTCTTTTTTTTTTTTGTAATGATCTGCAGCTCTTTTATGAACTTCACATTCAAAAAGCATGTCTTATACATAATGCTGAGAATCACATTATTTTCATTCTTTTCACCAGATGCATTGACTCATCATGTCTTATTTCATTAGTTACAGTACAGTATGACAGTATATACACTTCAACGAAATCAGCAGATGTGGCTAGACTTTAAACTCTCCATTTGTCCTTTGAGAACCAAATTCTGAAAGCTGATTAATTTTTCAAGATTCTTGAAATCCCTCAGTTGATTTAGAGCATGTGTATCCATCTGAATATATGGAAAATCAGTTATCATAAGTGTAACCTACTTACCTGTTACATTTTTGCCCCTGCTGGGTTTTTTATTTCATTGTGGCTTTTATTTCAACTCTAGTAATTTAATCACACTGAAGATGGGGATAAGGACAGAGGACATATTGTGAAAGGATTCTAGACTTATGCAGGCCAAATGGAATTGAAGCTCATTAGTGACCCTGATTCCACTATAAAAAATCATGACAACTTTGTAAAATATACATTTAAGTTATGTTATGACATTCATGTCTAGAAAAAGGGATTTGATGAGTTAATATGAAAACTACCAGAGTAGCTCCATTAATCAGATTTTGTTTCTTCTACAGATATGAATGTAAATAGTTGAGCGAGTGCGAGTTTGTGAAATGTGTTTATTATGTTATCCTTTTAACCTCATGAACTGTTTAGTATATTTAATATAGAATTGCATCAATCACTCTTTTCTAGGCAACAGTCAGTGTAGATGCTTTGCATTTCTGAGAAATCTCACAAATAAAAATAAAGTGAGGGAAAATAGTCAATATGTAAAAAAACATGTAGACAAAAGGATTTTTACTAATTTTCAGTTTCCTCAGGTCACTGCTGTTCTACATCAGGGTCAGGTAGACTGCCCCAGTGTAGTCCCTGGCTTTTCCTTTACTGCCCTGAGGGCAAAGGACAGTGCAGCTGTGAACCATCGCTCCCCAATTCAGCCTGGTTCAACAGTATTGGGAAAGCGTGATGGGGGCTTAGAAGCCAACTACAGGTGGCGGCAGAGCAACCCTGAGCCAGCTGGCCCAGACATACAATGGTTAGCAGTAGGTACATGACCTGGACACCAAGTACGAAAGTGTTTAAAAAGCTTTGTCATGAGGGCGAGAAAGACAAGAGACCAGAAATATATCCCAGCAAGTTCCCCATGAAGTTGACAGAGAAAGGTAGGTACCTCTTTTCTACCAATGTGTTACCTCTTTTCTGTCAATGTATCTGCCCCGTGGCCCAGCCCAAAAAGAAGGAATAGTGTATGCACCTCTCACCACGGTCATGAACTTTGCAAGGAGGTAGGAGATTAACGTTTCAAACCTCCCCAGGATAGAACGACCTTTAAACTGCCTCTTCTTCTGGTTATGGTCTTTAACTTGCAAGTAGCAGCGGATGCTACTGACTCCTCCTCAGACACAACCTTCTTTCCCTATGCCAAACCTCTAGCACTTTAGCACTCAGCAAAATCATCTGTCAAGCAGAGAAGCATTAAACTTGTCTAAGGAGAGGCAGAGTAGATGGTCTAGATTGCTGGATTCTTGAGTTTGGCAGAATTTGGCAGCCCAGATCTTACCCTTCCTTCATGCCTGTTCTTTGACAAGGGACACAGCATGCAGGCAGAGGAAGATGACTGAATAGAGAGCTCTCCTGATCCATTCTGTGATATAAGAGATCACATCCAGGCCTTGCCGTTCCAAGCTGGAATGGCTTTTATATTGAAAACATTATTTTTTCTACATGTAATATTAAAGCAGTTCCTGATTTTTCTGTAAATTACTTACATTAAAACCTTTTTCTTATTGTTTCAAATGTATGCAATTACACAGCAAGTACAATGTTTGTACAAACGAAAGTTCAGCTGCCTGTAGATTCTCCAAAAGCAAAGAAGAGCTGCCAGATCTCTGCTTCCATCACTGCCAGCCCCGCCTGCCCCCCTGCCCCCCCGCTAGCCCCCTAATGTGGCGGAAAAAGACTTAAATGCAAGGTTCAGGCAAACAACTTGAACTTCACTTACAGATTTAACTGCAAGGTTCAAGCAAATGATTTATTTGAACTTTAGTTACAGACTTAACATGCCACTATTGCAGGTTTTACAGATACAATGGAGGAATGCACTATTGTATTTTTTAAAGCAAGAGTAGTACACTATTACAACCACAAGCGATTCACAGACAACCACAAGCACACAAGTGTTTACAAACTTAAAGCATAAACAATATTCACTTACCCCTCCAGGTAAGGGCTCTCAATCCCAGGGAAGTTACCTCGACCAGCATCCCAATCAAGGCGGGGAAGGGTCTCCTTCATAAGCCAACTGTATAGCTGGCTAAGTGACTCCCCCATTTCCAACCTGAATCTTAGAGTTTTTATCCTCTGACTTGTGGAATGGTATGTATGACTATGTCTGAGTAGATTATGTATATCTGAGTGGAGTTTCCTCTTCTCTTTCTTTCTTTTGCTGGTTTGTGATTGCTTGAGTACACGAGGTTGTCATGTACTGAAACCCTCCAGCTTTTTTTTTTACCTTGGGCCTCAGACAACTGAATAGTGGTTGAATTGAGACTCAGGCATACTATTTGTTAAGGGATTTCAAGGCTCAGTTCAGGTTTTGGTTCTTCGAATGGTGCAGCCATCACCCTGTTTAGTTTAGGGCTTATCAGAAAACCCATGGCTTGGCTGTCTACACAGCTCCCTGCATAGTCAGGGCCTCAAGGCAACCCAAGGATGCGTCGCTTTTGTAACACCCCATGTTACACATCGCCTGTGTGCACTAGACATGGTGAAACTTGTTTGCTGTCGTGGTTTAACCCCAGCCAGCAACTAAGCACCACGCAGCCGCTCACTCACTCCCCCCCCATCCAGTGGGATGGGGGAGAAAATCAGGAAAAGAAGTAAAACTCCTGGGTTAAGAACGATTTAATAGAACAGAAAAGAAGAAACTAATAATGATAATGATAACACTAATAAAATGACAACAGTAGTAATAAAAGGATTGAAATGTACAGATGATGCGCAGGGCAATTGCTCACCACCCGCCGACCGACACCCAGCCAGTCCCTGAGCGGCGATTCCCCGCCCCCCCACTTCCCAGTTCCTAAACTAGATGGGACGTCACATGTATGGAATACACTGTTGGCCAATTTGGGCCAGGTGCCCTGGCTGGGCATGAGAAGCTGAAAAATCCTTGACTCTAGTCTAAACACTACTGAGCAACAACTGAAAACATCAGTGTTATCAACATTCTTCACATACTGAACTCAAAACACAGCACTGTACCAGCTACTAGGAAGACAGTTAACTACATCCCAGCTGAAACCAGGACATTTGTGAACTATGAGCTGGACAATCCATACACCCCCTGCAGTAGTGATGGCTCACTAGAAATCAAAACAACCTGCAGACATTTCTTACTTCCCAATCTGAGGCCACAAGTGTCATCTCCACAGAACCAGAACGACTGCTGACCTCGCCATCAAGTTTTTGGTGATACAGTACTCTGACAGCTGCTACCTCTTCAGGATTCGGTGGCTTTTTCCAAGTCTATGGCAATGCATGACCTGTTACGATGCTGGTGAGTGACTCTGCCTTCTCCCTGAAATCACAGGTGCCAGGGTTGCACTATTATTCCCCATTCAGCAATTTGGGTTTGGTTTTAAATTAAACTCATTACGTAGGAATGCAAGATATTTTTAGGATAAATTGAGACTAAGAGACCCCCTCAAAGTCTGTTTCTCTTTAGAGTTAACATACCATGAACTGCAATGAACCAGCTCATGAGCCTCATCTTTCACCCCCATTCACCTGGCAGATGGTCTTCATGGTATGTGAAAAGTGATTCATTAAACTGGCTGCAAAAGGCAAACCTCAGAGTAATTTTGCTTACTATCTTTGCTCTTTTGTTTTTTATACACCAAGTAGCAACAGGCAAACTTGTTTTATTTTATCACCTTACTCATACACAATCGTTGCGCAAATGAGATGTTTATCTCAGTATGAAGATTACTTTGGTCTGTTTAGTCAAGCTGGAAAGGAGATGGATGAAGACATGAAAAAGGAAAAAGAAATAAAAGTCAAAAGGGGAAGTGTGAAAGAAGACAGAATTTTAATGGATGAGTGGATATATAGTGTATATATTGCATAAAAACTCTGGATATTTGGTACCTTCCAGTAAAGGATTATATGTGCTTAATTTAGGAAATCTATTAATTCAGCTAACCTTTAAAAAGTTTCTGCACCAAATAAGACCATCAGAATTGATATCTGGGGATGAAACCTTTTACCAAATGATCATTAGTAACTTGTGTCTCGGAAAAAATGCATAAAGTGAGACAAACATAGGCTAATTTTTCATAATGTGGACCCTGCCTACTTTCAGCACTGTGGGAAATCCTGAACTAGACAGTACATTTAGGCATGATACACATACATACCTATACACCATAGGATGGATCTATGTCAGGTGAATTTGTCTAAGCTTGTTTTTAAACTCATATACACTTGTGGTCAGAATGCTACAGCAATGCATCCTACAATTTAATCATGTTCATTTTGAAAATGTACTTCTTTTAAACCTTCTATGTTATTGTCTGTGTGTCCTGGGTAGTAATAACTTCTCTCTAGTACTGTTCATGACTTGATAAACCTCTGTAATCTCCTCTACAGACCACTGTTTTCATAGCTATTGTGTGTATAGCCTCCAATGCATATGAAAGCTGCTCATGGCTCATGCAAATCTCTGCTTTTGAAAATCGTTTTAATTTCATGAATTTACACTAACCAAATGTCTGACTCACTGTTGTTTAATTAAATGGAAACATCTTCTATGAATGACAGTATTTGTTTTCAGGAGTTAAAAAAACAGTTGGAAATGTGTAGAAAAGTTTCACTGTAGACATACACCTTTTATTCAGAAAATGGAGCATGGTTTCATTAACTCTATTTATACTGGTGATTATGTAACTAGTACGGGTGGTAAGAATATATCTCTCATCAACACAACCAGATCAATACTCATTTACTTCTCAGTCCACACATAGAGTGAGATAAAAAGAGTATGCCCTAAGTATCTAGTCGGCTTTTCTGTATTAACCTTTTATGATTTTTATAAATGTCACTCAACACTGAACTACTGTATTTTACTAGATGCTCAATTAAGCACAAAACAACCACTAGATGGCATTTGTTAGCCGTAAATGAATTAAATCAGCGGCTCTAAAGGAGGACTAAAGGGAAAGGGTTTACCTACTAATAACTGTCATTTGGATGGGTTTAGGTGAACAATACTGTGATTTAAGGAGGAAAAAACTGTTAGAATTAGGGGTAAGTCCAAAACATCAGAGACATAAAAGAGAAGAGAGTCTCATGGAAGAGATAAGCACAGCTAGTCCAAAAGCAAAATCCCTGCAAGGAAAAAAATACATTTAAGCCTGATGGACAGCAAGCAAGAAACTCCCCAGCGCTTCTCGCAGGTAATGGGCTGCTTCACTTTCCTGACACAGAAGGTGCATTCCTGCATGTCCAAGCAGCTCAAAGCCCTGCCCCTCTCCTGTAGCCTCCCATTTCACCAGGACCCTGACCCAGTGCAGGAAGCATTGCTATTACCAGCTTCCTTGCACAAGAAGATCTGTGCATATCAGGGTACACTTGCTTCCAGCTGTGTGACCCGAAAGTTCCCTTCACTTGTGCATTTTGTGCATATGCCTGCATATATTATCAATATTTTTTTTTGTGGTTTTGAACAAAGAATATCTCTAAATCTAGTATTGCTCTAGCAGCAAAGTTTTAACTTATTTGTAGAACACCTGTTGATGCTTTTAGCCTTGTCAGACACAGACATCATTTCAAGATTGTTTTCAGGACCTCTATGGCCCACATCAGTACATTTCTCTCTTAGATGCATGACCTTATGGTCATGCTTATGGGAAAGGCTAACTTAGGTCCTGCCACCCATGGTTAATATTTCACATGTCAAAGGAAAGTAGTTACACTTGTACTGTGCAATTGCTATGCAGGATGCAGCTGATCAGCACAGCCTACAATTTGCTGATTGGTTGCGCTTGGGGTATTTTTTTTGTTCTCCTTTGGGACCTGAATCGATGCTGTGGTGTTTGTGTTTGGCCCCAGCCTCAGTCAGTTAGCCTGCATGTGTGTTGCAGCCATGTCTGTGTCCGGACACTCACCCTGCTCATCTGGACCCCGGCTCACTGACTTGTCATCCTGGCTGGACCTCGTCGTGTCCTTGTCTCCCCAGCCCTGCCCAGCCATCCCGGGCTCGGTCTGATCCTGGTTCCCCTCACCAGCCCTTATCCTGCCCCACTGCAGTCTGATACCCCAGCCTGGCCCCTGTCCCTTCAATTGTTCTGTGCAAGTAGGGCACCATCAGCTAAATAATGGAAAAGGTCACAAAACACATGATTTTTCTATTCAAAAAAATGCACAAGAAAACATCTGAGGCTATTCATCACAAACCTTAGTTGAAACCTGAAAATTTGCTTGAAAACATCCCTTTGGATTTTGTAGTGGTTGGGGTTTGCCCTTTCCCTGCCGTTGCAGCCCAGTGCCTCCCCACCCCGACGGGCTCCGTCGCCCCGGACGCTGGGGCGCGCTGGGGATGGCTGCGGTGGTGTACGGGGCGGTCTGACTGGGACCTGTGATGGAAGGCACTGGAGGGCATTTCCAAATCTTTTTGGGTTGGTTTGTTTTCAGCCAAAGGCTTTTCAGCTGTCAGGTGTTCTCTCTTTCCAACAAAAATAAAAGATTAAATTGCCTGCAGAAAGCAGACACATTCCAAAAAATGTCCTTCTAAAGAAAACTCAATATCCTGTTGGAAAATAGCTTCAGTGGAAAACAACCAGCAAGAACCTTGTCCAGTTTTATCCCAAGGCCAATTGTTTCCCTTAAAACCTAATTTAGAGAGCCGCAACCTGCAATTGTTCAATGTAAGAGAAAGAAAAAATGGAAATCGTGTTCCAATAGTCACTGAAGGGAGTGTGTCAAATGTGAACACAGAATAACGTATCAAGCATCTGTTTGTTTAATTAAGGAGACTGAGACACAGTTATGCAGACCATACAGTTAACATGGCTGATGATCTATTTTGGGCGTTTTGTGAAGTATTTTCAAGAACCAAAATAGTATTTGTGTATCAACAGCTTATACTGTTATCACTAATATATTATTTAAGCTGGAAAGAGTGTTCAAAGCCTGTTACAAAGCATTCAAGTCTGTTTAAATTATGCCAGTGTCATCATCTGTAACAGAAAGCTTATCTGTGATTTTTTTACTGATACAGTTTATTTTCAAGCTGAAGAGAGGTGAAAAGCAGGATATTTTTGGTGCTGGATTTATTCAATATTGAATGTTCTTTGGTGATCAACATCTTGGATAGTCCAATATCTGTATTACGATAATTTTACTATTAAAGACATACTGCATACCTGTTATTAAAATGAAAAAGAAACAATAATATGAAGGCTGAAATATTCATAGCATTGGAAATTTCCATTACTGATTATTTTGTTGTTATTGCATTTTATTTATGCTATTTAGAGCTGAAGGTAACAAAAGCTGTAATTGCAAATTTAAATCCTGTTAACATTTCCAGATGGATTTTGTGTAATTCTTGCTGCAAATGCAAAATAAATTTACCAAACCAAAGTTTATGATGGGTTAAAATTTCCCATAAAGAAACACTAATGAAAGATTTGCATAATAGTAGAGTCATCAAAACTAAGCTTAAATGAGATTTAATCATGATACTATACACACACATACAAATTAAAATAGAATAAAAAAACTCTTTGCTGAAGGGTTAAAATAATGATATTTTAAAAAATCTTGATATAATTAAAGGCAGAGATGAGGCATGTTTGCCCATAATTTGTGCACATAGCAGTGGTACTGATATTTTTTACATCCAAGCTTATGAATTTCAAATCGCCTGAAATTGAATCCTATTGCTCCCTTCACAGAAGGAACCTACAGACTATGCAAAAAACATATCAAATATGCCCAAAGCAGGCAGTTCTTTCCTGCAGCTTCTTGAGAAAAATAAATAAATAACTAAATAAATAAATTCATTCCTAGTTCGCTAGTGTCATCTGGTGGCCACACGGCAAAGAAAATTGTTTTTCATAAGGTTTTGGCGTGCCTTGTTAAGAGGTGGCTGATGAGAGAGCCCTGCTCTTGTATGCGGCTGTTTTCCAGCTGACTTCTTGTTCTGACCTGCTCCTGTTGTTGTTCCCCTCTGTTCTTCATGCTGATTACCCACCTCTCTAGCTCCCTCTGATAAAGCACAGATCCTAACTGAAGTCTGTAGAGGAAAAGAGTGATCCCTGGGGGTAGCTCACCCAAATCTGTGAGCTCCCATCCGTAAGGGAAGAGTGCTCTGAGGCATGTGGGGCATACCCCAAAACTGAGCAACCCCTCTGCTTGTCTTTGTCTTTGAGCTGCTCTTAGGGCTGATGTAAGAAAACTAAAACCATTGGACTGCCACTGTGAAATGAGCAATTGAGATTTGAGTTCCATGAGAGGCAAGAATATGATCTAGATTTAATTCCTGACATCTGCACTGCTTATTCTTCTTTCCCATAACTACTCTCACTGCTCGACTACTCTTTGTTGACTCCTGGGAATGAGTTAGTTCAGAGATGAACATGATTAAGACATAAAAGGGATGGCTGAAAGCTAGCACATGCCTGTGACATCTGCTCTGACTGGGGGAGGTGGAGACACTGAAGGGCAAAAGTCAAGTTCCTCCTTCAGTCCATTCTTGGGAGAGCCAAGAATAAATAATTGTTCATTCTTATTCATGGGAATGCAAAATACAAAGAAAGGTAGAGTGAGCCAGCAGCTAGAGAGGCCAGATATGCTTGTAAACTGTACATGTGGAACATTTCCATAGCAAAAGGTTTCTCCATGTACTGTTAGAGATGTTCACTATTTACTAAAGTATATGTTTAATATCAACAGATCATATCTTGAGTTTCTGCGTTTCAGTGACTATCTGATGAAGCTAGTAAAAAAATTCAGCTTTATAAAAAGTTCATGTGTTAATGTTGTATTTTACCTGGACCTACAGCATATTCATCATAAATTACTGAAGGCTGCAAGAAAAACAAATAACTCACACTAAATTACATGACAGCTATTTCTAAATTTTTCTTTTTTTTTTTCCCCACAGAGAAAAGTAACTCCCATAGTGGACACTCCCCTCTATTTTCCCCACACAAATTGCATTTGGTGGACAATAAAAAGCCAGGCTTTTATAACCATCTAAGATTTGTATTCCGTCCTTCAGGGAACACCAGTGCCATCAATACATCACTGTAAATCTTTTTCCTTTAATCAGTCAAATAATCTACGAAGAATATCTGCCCAGTAAATAATCAAAATGCATCCAGAACATGGACTTAACAAATCCTGAGCCTTTATTGTTACAATGCTTCATTAAAAGAGGAGGTATGTATTACTTTCATCATGCGTATTATTATTAGACATGACTGTGAAGCCCTAGAAGTTCTGAAGTTTGGTTTTGTCCCAAGCAAGACAAGAAGACAAAATCTTAGTCTTTTCCATAAAATTTAGTATTTAAAAATATTTCATTTTCAATTATAATTGAAATAATGAAGTCAAAAGGAATCACTTCATTGTCATTAGAATACTTGGATAAATCCACAAAGGACATTGTTATAACAGCCATGAATTTTCCTGGGCCAGCATTTTCTACCTGCAAACTATTCTAGCATAAAATTTTTGGAGACCTATACTGTTATATTCCAGTGCTGCTTCTCTTTAAAGGTTAGAAGAAACTAAACTACTCTGCCAAATTTTAAATAATTATTATTATTGAACACCTCTGTTCTGGCCACTCCCATGTCAGAGTGGCAATTTTGAGAAAAAATGATACTAAATATGCAATGCTATTAAAACCCCTAAAATGTCACTTGTTAATGTAACAATATGATCCAAACATTTGAAAACAAATTAAAAGTACTCTTTGCCTTTGTCTTTCTTCTGCCTTTTCTCTCCATACCTGTCTGTTGCATGACTGTGCATCACTTACATCAGACAGAAAGAGCCTTGTCTAACTCCCTTCAAAGCCCCCGCATCCCTGAAGAGCTCCTATAGCCCTTATAGCCACAGTATCTCATGAAACAAACCTGAATGCACTCAACCTTGCAATACTCCTGCAAAGAGGGACTGTGTTACTGTTTCTGTTTTATACAGGGGCAACTGAAGCGGGGATGATCTGATATTCCCAAGCAGGGACTACGCCCAGGTCTCCCAAGCTAACACCCCAACTACTGACGTACACAGAAACTGTAATAAATAAATCCCCCACTGGTACTAAAGTGATCCAGGCTGAACTGTGTGCTTTTCCAAGGCTAGGGGAGTGCCAACACAGATCACACACATGTGTGGGTGGATGATGTCTGGGGCCAATACGTCACTGGAATTTTGACATCATAACATGCATATTTAGTCTTTTTAGCTGATATTTAGTCTTATGAGGGAAGGCTGTGCTGTATACATAGTGTTGTTTATACTATATAACATAGTCTTCAATTACAAAATAAAGCAGTTTTTTTCATTGTTACTTCAGAACCCTTTCTCATAGACTTCTAGCTATTCGCTGACCCTGTGTCATGACTTGAAAATAATAATTTTCCATCTCTGCTGGTCTGTGTCAGTCATTTTTCTGTTCTTTTAAGTACTTTTGCCTTTAAAATGACCCATGACCTACTCCTGTTCTTTCATCTACTAAAAATATATAGTATAGACCCCAGTTTTCTCTAAATACTAATTTCTAAATGGCTATGTATTTTATATTTCTGGACAGCATAATAATTCCATTGGATACTGGACTTTTGTAACAGAAGAATTATGTCCTCCATGCAAGGCTTTTTGGAAAATAAGATCCATTTTTTTGTCTTATAATAAGGTCAGTTTAATATCTCTTTATATACCTACAATAGGATTGCTAGCTTGGTGTATAACCTTGACTCACTTTCATTTGCATGCATTTTTCTAAGGGACAGAACAAGAATTTTGGACTATTAAACCAACAACTGAGACATGATTTTCCTCACTGATTCAAAGTATACCTGAATAATAGGTGAGAATCACAGACAGACCACTGCATATATCAGCTAATCACCCAATCAGGTCTTATTTCTTTGTTTTTACATGTCAGCCAGCCTACAAAATGCTTACTCTCATTTAGTTTTAGGATGAACCAAGAAAAACTAAGCTTGAACATGGACTTTTCAAAGAACAATTCAGAAAGATATGCATGTTCTTATTTCATTAACACCTGGAAAGTATAACCAGGTCCATGATATGTTTATTCTTAAAACTATTCTTTATCTTAACACTGATATAAATGTTAACACATGAATAGTTTTAATGAAGTCAGTATGCCTATCTGTAGATTTACAGATTAATGGGAATTTTTTTAATCTTCCAGAAGTAGGATCTCAATTTTTACACTTCCTGATTTCTACTCCCTCCTAACTTACCCATAATTGTAGGAATTAAAATATATTGTAAAGAAAAGTCAAGCAGAATGCTATTTCTTGGAAAAAAAACCAATATATACAGGTATATGAAAACCAGGACTGCTGTTTCATTTAACAATGCAAAAAACCAATCATGAATTGGCCCAGTAAAGTGAGATTCAAACCAACACAGTGTTATTTACCTGGTAATGCAAAAAATATATGGTAACACAAAAAATATACCAGTAGGGTTTGGTTTTTTTTTTTTCATAACTGGCACATCTATCATAAAAATGAAGGAACTTTTATATAAGCATGTTCTAGAAGCAACCATCTTACTTTAGCTCATGCAGCAGTTCTCATGATATGATCATGAAAAGTCCCTTGACATTTTTGCAAAACTAGGTTTGTTAAGCCAAGTATCCTGGACCAATGCTGCTACATCTGGGGCTATAAGGAGAATGCTTTTTTGACTGATGCTCAAGTGATTCCAAGAATTAATTTTCATTTGATTGTGTTCATGGTCATGGCATGTTCAATTAATCAAAAAATCAAGCAGTAAAGCTTCAGCTCAACTAGATTCAGAGTCTTAGAAATCAACTTAAAGGTATAATGACCAAAATTTACTGAATTTCTGTTCTAGAACACATATTATTCTTAAGTGTTTCAGGATAAATTCTGTCCTGCTGAACAGACAGAATGCCACATGATTATAGAGTTAAACCATACAGAATAACAGTAATAGAAAATATTCACTGTAAAATAAATAAGTAAATAAAAAAATTACAGTGAAATGACCAAGTATACAGGACATCAAAGCATTTGAAAACAGAGAAAGAAAAAAGCTAGATGGACTTACTTTTCTTATGAAGTTGTACAGCTCATCTAATGAAAATACAGCACCTGCTTAAAATTCTCCATTTTACTTGAATTAAATAAACAATGTTCTTCCACTTACTGCAAATTTTCTTGTAGTTTATATATCAGTCCCTACAACATTTGGAATTATGCTCACCTGTATATTTCCTATTTTTAAGTTAAATTTATTTCTAGTACTATAGGAAGCAAAGTTTTAAGTACAAACCCCATATTTTCAAAGGGAAATATTGAAATGCTGATTAATAAACTCCAAACCATTTTCATAATTCAGATAGCTCTTCAGCCATTTAACTTTCACAGACTTGTTATTATTGCAATATTCTGCTCTCCCATGTTCTTGTGAAAGTCACCTAACTGTGCAGTCAAGGTATCATGCTGAGTTTCTAATTTGTCAGTGAATCATTAAGGCAATGAACACAGGCATAAAATTCTACTGAAATATCAGGCAAAAGAGAATATCTGTCCATATTTACTTCTTTCCTCATACATAAAAGCCATAAAAAATTATGGTGAATATCTTACAGAAAGCATTATTACTTTTTTGTAGTATTATCTTTGGACTTTGAAAATATGAAATGTGGAAATTAAAAAGTATAGATTAACAAAAAAACATTTTTTCTCTTCCTCACTAGCTGCCTCACTTTGAAAGTTCAAACAGGAAATGAGGAAATACTGAAAGCAGAAATAACACAGACGGCCACAGGACACTAGTCATAATTTTAAATATTTATTTCTTTGTTTCTTGTAAATCTACACATGTATCTGTCTTTCTAAAATCTTGCTTTGCCTTAAGGTAACCTAAGCAGTCTAATTTAATCAGACATCTTACTGTGTGCTAATAGGTTTCCCACAGTATTATCAAGAGAGAGAATTTATTTTCTGAGTTCACCATGCAGATCTTTCGATACCTCTCCTGCCATTGTCTTCCAGGATACATAGTCCTACAGTAACTATCTCAAAAAATAATTCAGTGAACTGCATTTGTAAGAGTAACTAGATCTAGAAGTGTTGTGGTTTGTTCCAATTGCTAATCAAAATCACAGTTAAAAGGATAGTTAACCTCAGCATCCAAGGCCTTTAGCCTTTCATGAACACTGATCATTCAAATGATCAAAATTACAGAAAATTTCTAAAAACAGTGTCCTGTAAAATATTCAGTACCTAGAATGTGAAATCTGAGAAGCTTTAATACCAGGGCTATACTGGTTCATGTCTCTTTTCTCTTTTCTAATAGAGAGCAGAACTTTTAATTTCAAAAGAAATATGTTGTGGTTTCAGATGCAGCCACTACATTCATTTATTTGATCCAAAAACGTTTCCTTTTTTGGCTTGCTACTAAAATCTAGCCCCTCAGCTCCCAGGACTGACCTTCATAAACAGTCTTATCTCTGTAAAGGGCCAACCCACAAGCTTGGATACATTTACTGGAAATTTTTGCAACTTTGGATGCAGCATAAACTGCTTTCTAGGCTGATGTTAATGACAACATAAAAAGAGCTAAATTCTGAATTTCAACTGATGAAATGAGGGTCCTTTACAGCAAAGTTGTCTTAATCTGGAAAGATTTCATGCTGTGCAAGCAAATTCTTAATGAGCCTTAAAATGTCAAGAATTATAATTTGAAGTACAGTTTAAAGGAAGGAAAGAAAAAATCCCTCCTCAAGGAGAGGTTTCTTAAACATACAAGGTTAAATCTTAATATTTTGGGTTTTCCCTGTTCAGAAAAATCTCCAATGGGCTTTGGAAAGTATCAGCATATAGTCTGCAAATGATGAAGAAAACACACAAAAAGCTGTTTAGATCTTAAATAGTTAAAAACTCTATTTTCATCTCTTTCCAGAAGATGGTAGTGTAGCATACTGTTAAAGACTCTTGCAGAACCTAACCAGTCTCCCAGTGTGGGAGTGCTAAAACTAAAACTAAAACTAAAAAGAGGATAATTGAGAAGAAAATAGTTTAGAAAGTTGCACTTACAAGGTTTAAAATGCAGAGGGTCATTTTGGTCTACTGCTTTAATGTTAAAATTTAGATGTTGTATTTGCTAACATCAAAATATTATTGAATAAATGGATTACTGAAATATTTCATAAAAGGGAGCAGAATATGTTTTTGATTCAGAAGATTATTTTGCTGTGCTTGAGAAAAGAACACATTTAAATAAATATGTAATACATGTCATGAAGAAAGCAAGCACAAGAGGACTACAGGTTTCAGAGCCTACCACACTAATGCTAATGCTCTTCTGACAAGTATTTGTATATACTAGAGCAGAGAAAAGGTCAACAATTGCTATTTAAAACAAGTAAACAAACAAATAGGATATAAAATCAATTAACGTTGCTATGTCAAATACGTATTATAATTATGGAAGTGAATCTGTGGCCAAGTACTGTCAGTGTCAAAAGTTGTAATGCTCCTGAGAAATAAACATTTGCTTGATTTACTGAATTTAAGTTCTAAAGAATCTTCATTATATGTACTGCAACTGACTATAAATTGTAGACCATTCCTTGCCCTTATTTGCAGAGGCATTTAGACTTGTGAAAAGAAACCACCACCAAAAACAACAAAACCAAACAAAACCCCCACAAGAATAGCTTCTGATATTAATTTCAGATAGCCCTATTTTGGGATCTGTATGTTTGATTTAATTAACCTTTTTCTGAATCAAGTAAGTTTTATTTAATTAAAATATATCAAGTAGAAAACCACGCAGTCTGACAGAGAAATTGAGAACTTTTTGCTTTCTCGGTAGTTTTCACCTATAGTTAATTACTCACAGTTAAACTGTCTAGGCTGCAAATCAAAATCAAGGAGTTCTGTTTTCAATTTCTAACTGTATGGGTTTTTCTTAGCTTTCTAGATTATAACAAGAGCCAAATGATGTTCAGTGTTTCTTTCCTTGAAGGTGTGCAGGCACTCCAATTAAGTCAACTTTCTGTAGTGGTCACGTTGACTCTTTCTGGAAAACTTACGTCTCTCAATTAAATGATTTCTTCAGCCACTGGAATAATCTTCTATTTTCTAAATTTTTGTTCATGTTTTAGAAGCCTTTAAAAAAGTTGACCATGAAAGCACAGAGGCTGTACTCCTGCAATGTGTACAGAAAGGAAATACTTCTCTCTTCACTCCTATTGATTATTTCTCCATAATTAAATTGAAGAATAGGTCAGCTTTTCTGTAACAGTCATCCGTGTTGCAGTGATTTTATGCTTTCCTCCATGACAGTTAAAGACACCAGGATACAGTCACAGGTAATGTCAGACACTACATTTGGCATAGCTTTGTATTTAGCAGTTTACAAGGCATTTTGTTGAATGGATGTTGCCAGGAAAGCTACATCTCTGGATACAGCTATTCCATCTTCTGTTTCCCACCATTCTGCCAACTTCATGTCATCTGTGAACTTTTATTAATTACATATCATTTCGGATAATTGATGAGAGTGTTGAATACTTGGCCAACTGTCTTTCCATCCAAAACCCCATTAGAAACTTCTGTTTCTGTAGGTGGCAGCACATCGACAACTTCTCTCTGGACTCTGACAGACAGTTCTTAAACCATTTCATGCACTCTCCTGTGATCGTTCCGCAAATGTTTTGACGACAATGCCATTAAGTCCACACATCAAAGAGTTGCAAGGGTTATTGCTGCCTTAAATCTTAGTCCCCAAAACCAAGAGACAACCCTCCAGTCCTGGAAAAGGGTCCATAAAATTTTGATCCACAAGGCTGTGCATACTAAGGCCACTGAAGTCCTCTCAGCTGCCTATATTAACAAGCATTAGATCTAGAGTAAAAAATTGCAGCTGTGAATCTCTCCAAAAAGGAATAAATCTTCTATTCAGGTTAGTCAGATTTTATCAATAATGTTGCTAAGCTTTCAACATTTTTCTTTGCTTGTCTCAGATTTAAAGAAATTTTAAATTATAATTCCTAAATTTTAATTTTAATTTGCTTTGGAAGTATTGTAATTGCCTTTCCACTATCTGTTGGAGCATCTACCATAACTGGTTGCATTGAACCCACACTAAACCCTTGCCGCAAAACACAGGCTAAGGGGGATCTTTCTCCTTCTGCTCAAAAACCACAAAAATGAACCATCCATCTCTCTAACCAAAGCTTCTTCATTGCAGTATGCAAACATGCAGGCAGCAATGTTTGCTTAGACTGACCCTGTGCATCAGCATGGTTTGATTGCCTGCATTTTTCCAGATGTGACTTAACTTTTACATTCTTGCTAATGTAAAGTCCTCCAACTAAATGCCTCTGGATGTTGCAAAATACATGGGCAAATTAACCCTGGCCACTAATAGATCTTCTACATCCCTAGTGGTGTCAATGAAGGGTTTAATCCCTTGTTTTTCAAATGTTAACTCCCTGTAAATGTGGTTTATCTGGAAAGCACTACATTTGCCTAATAAGTACGTCATCCTACTTTCCAAATACAGAATAGAAATATTTATAGAAGATCACTGCAACACTGATGATCACTGTCATCTCCATTCAGTAACAGAACATTACTGTTGCTAAACTTTTTATTATTATTGAAATCCTTTAAAAATCATTATTTTCCTTTGGCAAGTGCTGGATTTTACTCTTTTTCTTTCTCTTTCTATTTCTTTCTTTTTTCCTCCTATTTCCCTTTTCTTTTCCATTCTTTCTCTCTCTCATGCTGTATTTTCTCTCTTTCTTTCTTGTCTTCTTTTCTCTCTCATTCTCTTTCTTTTCCTTTCTCTTTTTTCTCTTTCCCTCCCTCCCTTCCTCCTTTCCTTCTCTTGCTTTCTCGTCTCTCTTTCTCCTGTTTTCTTTTTCTCTCTTTATTTTCCAGTTTGTACATATCAGGCTACTCTATTTCCTTCCCCAGTTGTTTTACACAACATCTTTCAATTTCTAACCACTTTATTTATTTCTTTTTCCAGGGAATCCAATGAATTTGTTTTCTTTTTTTCTTTTTAGTTTTGTAACAATGGCTTTTTGGCCATGTGAGAAAGCCTTCTTTACTTTTTATATTATAACATTTCTTCCAGTCCACTCTGTCTTTCTTTGTCTTTTCTTCAGAAAAAATGACCTACTGATTACACATTATCAGATAGGGTTGCTTATACTGAATATAACAAGAGCATGATCACAAGTCCCTAGGCAGTCATAATCTTCCAAAGCTCTTCTAACTTTATCTCATATAATGAGGCTTAAAATATGGTTTCCTCATGCTGGGTGCAGTATCTTTTGTATAAAATTAACATCTTTTTTTTTTTAACTCATTATTGGTTTCCTAAGTGTTCAGCAGCTTTTCATTTTATCATTGTCTAAGTGGTAAGCTTAATTTGTTCTCTGCTTCCACGCGGTAGCAGACTTTCCCTGCCCACCTTCTCAGAGGCTGTTAATTAGGACCTACTCATCGATGCACGCTGCAGAAGATGTCCATCAGATTTGACCCTGTAATATTTTTCTGGTTCCTCTGGTGATGGGATCCACAGTATTAGTATTTCAGACTATGAAATGTTAGTTCCTATTCTGTGATTTTATAGGCTTTCTAGTTCTTTTTCCCTTCTCTCTCTCATGTGTATGCCGCTTTCTTCAGTGTCTGATTCTCTCAGACTCACTGCTGCCAATCTTTTCAGGAAGGTTTCTGGCTATTTTATTTTTGCTTTCCAAGAACTGTTTCTTAAGGTTACTATCCAGTTGACACAAACCTGGTGGATGCTGCATTGTCAGTACCGTGGAAGTAGGATCCCAGCTCCATGCTGTTGGGCTGAGCAGGCGGCTCTGGCACGCGGGACCGTGGGTCCAAGAGGAACGCTATAGTTCATGTAGTCGGGGACTAGTTCAGAGAGTGTTTTAGTAACATTTCATCAGAAATCTGTACTGACTAATGGGTTAGCAGGGAATGAAAGACTGAATTAACAATATCTTTAAACACTTACTGGGGATGTCTGTAACTGTATGGGTATGTGTGAGAGAGAGAGAGATTTATTTCAATATTGTGTCACCGAACAATGAAATTAAAGGATTTAGACAGTTACCATCTGTTGTGTCTGGTCTGCAAGTGTCCTGACACTCCGAGTTCCTTATGGCTCTGGCTTCTTAATTTGATTTCCTGGCTTAGTGTCTTAATTACTTAGCTGGCTATCTCACTCAGGGTTGTATTATTTTTAGAAATTTGGACAGGCCATAACAAAGTGAAAGTCACCTTGGGAATAGTGTATCCCACAGAAATAACCAGAAATAGATACTATACAGAAAGGATAAACTTGGTTTTTTTTTTTTTAAGAAAGGATTGGGCCTTATACAGTTCCACTGAGCTATTTGTGAGCCTTTCCATTTCACTTCACTTCACTCACTGGATGATTGCAAAGGCATTTCAGCCTTTCTCCTGAAAAGTACTTCACTATATAAAAAAATCACTCAGGTGGGCTTGAAAGAAGTCAATTCAAACCTGCGATTCATGTACACACAACTGCTAAGCACTGAACCCTGATTGTTCCCAAACTTCACCAGCTGGTCTCCAAACTTCCTAGGCACCCACAGATCTCCTTGTTCAGGGCTGCCTTGAGCTGAACTGCTAAGGGACAAGCTTTAGCTGGAAAATATCATCGAAGTTCCCTGAGCAACCAGGTCCAAGAGTCAGAGAGGTTAAAAGTGAATGAGATAGAGTTTCCTAATTTTTTTTCATAATTTCCTAAGACATTAGCACACTTTCAAAACCTCTCTTCAAACCCTTCAACTCCTACCATCACCCTGTAGAGAAATATGAGTTTTGAAGATGCCACAAATCCCAAGCATCAGAATATCCAGGCAGTTTATTAAGCTTCTTGCTTATTAAATTATTTGAAAAAAAGACAAGTGGAGCAACCTGTATCTCTAGGTTGTTCCAGTTAGACAAGAGCAAACCCACCTTAGTTCTTTCAAAGAACATGTATGGAAACTCAGGCCTGAACATAGAGGTGTATCTGAAATACCTGCATAAGCTGTTGCAAGGCACAAAATAATATAATTCTGCATTTAGCATTTGCTCTCACTTAGCTTGGTTGGTCCCTATAAGATGCGCATTTTTCTGATGCCAGTCATGACCCTGAGTACTCTTAGATACCTAGGCTCTCTTTGAATTTTTCCTTTGGCCAAACATCCACAAATTTTGGCATCTAACTGGCTGCCAAAATTTTTCCATGAAACTAGTCTGATATGACAGCCAAATAACATAGATGGTGCTTTCCCTGGTTTGTATCAGGCAGGTTCTACTTTATTGTACACTGGCAAATTCATAGCTCCGATACCACTGTTTGCATCAAAGCACCATTAGTGCAGTTAGGATCAGTAACCAAAAAGTTTGTCTCTGAGTATAAGGAAGATGCAGGTGATCCATCTATAAAGATAAAATAAGAAAAGAGCTACAAAAGCAATGAAAAGCCAGGAGAGACTGACTTACAAGAGCCAGGTAAAATAACTGACCAGCTGTATTTATGTACATACACAGACACAACAGACAGACACACACTCATGGGATAAGCAATCTGTTTAGAGTGTTTCATTAAAGTGCTTTATTACCTGAGAAGGAATCTATCATTATCTCCTGATTCTTAAGTAGAAAGGCAGCTGAAGAGAGAATTCAAAAGCAATTTCAAATCTACTTATAATACAATATTAGTATTCTATGACATAGCAGTGTAAGTCATGGCAAGGTGGGCGTGAAACCAAGCAGAACTTGGAGAGAAATACATAAAGGTAGAATATAGACATCCATACAGAAATTTGGCTAGGATACTGATGTTAAGCTTCAAATTCTTGCAAAAATTGGTATATCATCATTAAAGTAAAAACTGTTCCTGGTTTCTATCTTATCCAAGGCAGAAAAGTCTCCAAGACAACATGTCCTTCCTCTTACTGGCTTAGTTTCAGACTATAGAAACTGAATAATTAAATTGTCTTCCAGCACAGTTACAGCAATCCAGAGAGCTTGCTCTAGATTTTTCTCACTTAATTTTAGGCAAAAAAAATTAGCATCTAAACCAGGAATACAGTTGCCCTAGAGTTTCTGTATACTATGTGTTATAGAATAAACATCCACATAGGAAAATTTCAGATGACAGGAAGTTAATCCTGTATTCCTTTGAAAGATTTTTTTTTCCCCCTAAGTATGATTCTTAAGCCTGTTCACTGAAGTATATCTCACCTTTCAAAAGATCTTTATTTTTATTTTACAAAATCATAGCCAAACTATTATGAGGTCACAGGCAGACTATGATCTTATATCAGCAAAGTGCACTCATGAGATTAAATTCAAATTAAAATATTCCACTTTCTGATCTCTTTACAAATGTTGAACAGAATAGACTGGGCACTCACAGAAAAGATGCTAGTCACACCTTATTTTGAAACAATGTTCATATACTCACTGACTCGTATGGAAAAAGTCTGACACTGCTTCAAAGGAAAATCAAGCACTAAATGTAGTACCTAGTGCAGCCACAGGCATGTTGGTGCTAAAAGCAGACTGAACAGTTGTTCTTGGAATCAAATGTACTAACACAGTTTTTCGTGCTGGATAGCTTTGTTTCTACCTAATTCAACAGTCACTTACAGTGGCTGTAAGTGTAATATTATTATTTTTTCCAAAACACATCCTGCTGGACAGCCTAATCCATTGCCAGAGAAGGAGCGTGAACCAATTATTTGTGTTGTCTGGAAATAATGAGATTGTAGACTAAGGGCAAGAAAACCAGAAGATTAAATGCCAAGTTTTTTAGTTTTATCATTCTGTCCTCTTAGTTTCTAAGCTTATGGGATTTACTGCACACGTAGTATCCTAACATTTCATTTTTGGCTTTCTCTTAGAAGTATTCCAGAGTAATAGAGACCTATCTTATCAATAACGAATGTGTGTCACTGTTATTTCTCATGATAGAATAAGTAAAGTGATTAAGTAAATCTTTACCCAAACAGTCCAAATGAAGAAAATGGCTCTTTTTACTTTATATGCCAGACTACAAACAAGAGGTTCATAATTCTCATCCTATTAAACAAAAAAATAAACTATTACTAGTATAAACTCAGCTGGATTTCCTTCTTCCACCTGTCCAACATCCAGTTAATCCCTTGCACAAACACATACCTACATAACTCACAAACATGCATGAACACACATGTCAAATCATTATCAGCCTACTGTCATTTGACATTACAAATGAATAACTACCTGTTGCTACTATATATGTTTAGAAAGACACCCACAAAAGAAAGCAGCTACCTACGGATCAGGTTAGGTAGCCTTTAATCAGCACTGATAAATTCACACATGCAACTATTGATTTCAAATCCCAATGATTTTATAACAAAGAAGTCAATACAAAAAAAAGCATCCATCTGAAGCTGGACTCCTGATATCAGAGAGACTGCTGAGTAGTGTCCATGAATAAATATTGAAAAATTGGGTGATATTTAGAAGTCTTCCACATAATAACACTTTGCTGGTCGTGTCCTCTGATGTATTACTGTTTCTCTTTTCCTCATGTGTTATAATCTGCTAATGGCAAACATCTGTAATTTATAAAACACGGTTTATTAGTCCAACATATTTTATTTCTACTGTTATGCTCAGAATCTTGTTTACGGGAAAAGAGGAAACGCCTCATGTAAAGCACAGACTTTATTGTTAACATAATTGAAATCTTAAGAGTTTATTCAGGAGTCACTATGAGCCCAGATCTAATTATTATAGAAAAAGCAAAAGATAATTAAAATATTTCATACTTCTATAAAGAAATAGTATCAAAATGATAATAATAATACAGTTTAAATTGTTATATAGACACTTCTTAGTTTCTATCCCTTTTCCTGGTGTTGGACTCACCGTTCCCTTTCTCCTCTGGATCCCAGATCAGCGGCTTGGTCTGGTGCTGGGGGTCGTTATGGTGAGTTGTCCAGAGTCCCCACCAAAAAGATGGTATTTGTGTCAATGGTTTATTCTTTCTCACTCTATGATCCACTTGGGCAGATTTTTATAAGTTTGCTAACACATTTTTACACCTTTTCTCATTTTGCATTGCTCTGTAACTCCACGTTACATCTGAATTTACTGTATGCAGTGAATTTTGCAGATGTTGCATACTTCTTTTTTCTCATCCCTAAAACTAGCTTTGGCCAGCTCCACATCTGCATTTCTTTAACTGACCACTAGTGAGTTGTTTATAGCCATTGGGTCTCCAGTGCCAGACTGTGCTCAAACTCTTCTCACCCCAGCCCTGCACTCCTCTGCACTGCATCCTGCCTCTCCGCCTCTCAAGTTCTCTGCTATTGTGCCAGGACTTTGTGTTAGAACCGAAAATACCTCATTCTGCACAAAATATTTACTTGTCAGTACAACCTCTACAAAACTATGCTTGTACCATTGTCATGGTTTAACTCCAGTAGGCAGTGATAAGCAAAGGTAAACCAAACTAACCACAGCCGCCTGATCAGAGGAAAAAATCCGTTACAGCTAAACCAAGTAAAAACAAAGCTGCAGGTAGGGCAAGATAAGTTCAGACAAGCAAATCTGACAAGCCTCAGTCCTCAAGCCTTGCAAACTCAGTACAAAGCTTGTGGTCTGTTACCAGCAATGGCAATAATTTATTATAGGGGTACATGGTTATACTTGTTAATGTTGAAAATATTATCACTGCAAAAAATCCATACGGGCTTGCCCCTACCTCACACAGTAAATACAAAGTAACTCTTCCTAGTCCAGTTCAAATAAAATAATTTAAAAATAGACATATTCTATTATGTCTATTGCCAAAAGTTCAAATCACAATTAAGGTAAAAATATCCATATGAAATGTTTTCTGACACAAAATTGTGACTCCATCCAGGCACAAACTTTCCTCTGAGACTGTAAGTTTGACAGATAATGCAGGATACTAATGAACTTTGTTTTTGTCTCATACCCTTTAGATAGCTAAAAAAGTTCTCAGGAAAACCTGCCAATCACTGAGAGTAGTGCTGGACTAAGATTTAACAGTGTTTTTCCTTTTCAGGCATTATGAATAATGATGACTAGCTTCAAAGACACTAGAAACTAAAGTTTTCCTGATGATTTATGAGATTATTAGTATTTTCTAACGCAGTTCCACAATAGCTAGAATGTAGTGGGCAGATATCTTCCAAAGTATTTTACAGAAACATTAAAATTTATGTTACATGAAAAAGAAAATCTTGCATTCTCTTTTTTCCACATTTTCCACTGCAATGCCCCAAAATGTTCCATTTCAACAGTAACAAGCTGAACCTGCCCCCCAGTCAGTTATCTGCTTTTTCCTTCTACGATGTTTTTCCTGTTGTCCAGGTCTATATATAATATTCCAGGGCTGTGAGCCAAATTACACTTGGCAGACAGCTATGCTTTATCATGGCTCAATGAGTTTCCTATAACCGGGTAGAATAACACACTAATTTTTCTAAACACACCTCATGTGTGGTTTATATATATGGCCTAATTTCTTGAATATACCTTACTGAGTATTTGCCAAAGTCTGTCAAGCAAAAGCTGAATTATGCTTTTAATTGTCACTAATTGCACAGGACTAAAATAGCATTTATATAAAATAAGCCTTTGATGAAAGTGTGAATTACTACTTTTCCATTGCTAGGTATCACTCTGGATTAATTTCCAAAGGCAACTGCCAGTGATAAGCTCCAAAAGGTGCAGGGTCAGCCACAGTTTTAATGCTTTGCAGAGAGGTAATATTACTCAGGTTGCAATGGTGTCTGAAGAAAGGACCTGCCAGTCAATTTGCAATATATGTCTTTATAATCTGTTCCCAATTAAAAGAAATGAATCAAACCATGACCACTCAGCTAGTCTTCCTTTGTAATGGTGTAAACAGGAAAGTAGTTTTAAATGCTTATTTTATTAAATACTCCAATAAATTATTTAGTAAGTTAAATAAAGCTGCCTACTGTTCCCTGGTGATTGCTCCTTACTTTTAAAAACAGAATATAATACAGTCAATCCATATTTACATTAAGATTGATATAGTTTAAGTTAATGATGTGGTAGAATAAAGAACAGTGGGTGAGCCATGAAGTTGTGAATGGTTGCAATAAAATCTATTAACAAGATGGCAAAATCTGCCCTGAATTTTGTAGTTGCCAGCACCGCATAGAAGAATCAAAATAGCTCTCTTTAGCCTCAGATCCACATGGTCTGTTATGCTTTTTCTATGCCAAATGTTAAAGGCACCTTGCCACAAAAAAGCCCGAGCCATACAGATAAAAGAAGTTGGATTCCTTTTATTAATTGCAAAATACAGATCTGAAAATGCTATACAGAATTGGACTTCGCAATTCATGCTCACCACCATTCTTCATTCTATCACATCATTAACTTAAAGTGTATCAGAAGTATTCAGACACAGTTTATTTCTTTTGACCCTTTGTACAAATAAAAGACAATTCAGAGATAAAACTGCATTTTACCAAACAAATCTTTTTTTCTTTTTTTTTTTTCTTTTTCTTATTGGTTTTGGTTTAGGCTTATTTCTACTTCTAAACCTAGATTTTAAAATAGTATAATCAGTCTTTATGATGTAATGGCTTTCAGAATTGACACTTAATAACAATGAAGAGCATATTCTGGTGCCAATGCATTTCTTTGATTTACATATACTGATTTGGATGTGAAAGAACTTTAAAATTTATTTCAAAGCACATGTGATTCACACTGCAAGGCAGGTAAGTATTTTCTCAAAAAACCATAGTTTCTAAGATAGCTGTAGTAGAAAGTGCTATCTATTTGGACTAAAAAGCAGAGAGGCAGCTTAATTTGTACAAACTGCCAATTTTTAAAGGTTGTTTACCATTTACAGAGCATATACAACTAAAACTATTGTTTTCAACTGTAGCTTTGTTTACACCAATGTTGAAAACTGTGGTGCATAGTTCTCACAGGATTGTGCTCAGCTATTTTATTCGACAACTCTATGAGTGATGGCAGTATGTTTTAATGTGAGAAGAAAGAGCATCAGCTAATCTTGCCAGGGCTCAGAAGTGCTGAGCTGAACTAGCTGGGCATCACACCTCTATTTTCAGAAGGGGGGGGGACACCAAACTGTGGCATTATTTAAACTTAATCTTCAGGAGTTTCAAGAAATCTTATTTTGTTTCTTTTAAATTCAGACATCCATACAGTGTCATCATCTAGTCTTTCTTTAGGTATGAAGGTATATTCAGAGGGTGATTCATCCCATCCTAAAATCAGTATTTGCAGGATAGTCTCATATATTAATTAACCTTTTATCTGTATATCAGATTGCTCTGATATCCAAAGTCAAGCAGAGACCTCAGATCTACATATGCCTCTTTTCCCATCATTCTTCCAGCTGGAGGATGAAGGACACAGAGAAAGTTCCCTCCTCCATTTTGGGGATCAGTTATCAGCCAGATGCAGGCAGTGAACCTCCAGAAAAATGCTGATGGGTTTGGTAGGTTGTATTTTTACAAATGTATTTGTCCCATCCCACTCATAGCTAAATGTCTGGGAGCTTCTGCTTCATCTGTCCAATTGCATTATTAGGTGGCCTGTGAATAATTCAAAAGGTATTTAATAAGGATCAAAAGGATAGGTCACGGCAGATCAACACTTTATATTGTGCATGCAATATAAACATGGGCAGTGCCTTTGTTTAATCTGGGTCTGAAAAAGTTGATCATATATTTCAGAAATTTGAGAGACCTTAGGCAGAAAACTTTATCTCTGAGAGGCTGTTGTATCATCTCTTTGATGAAATATTCAAATCTCTGTCTATTAACAATACATTGAAACAATTTCAGCTACACATACACACACACACACAAATTACCAACATGATATATTACACAATACCTGTGAGAAGTGTGACAGAGATCTTTTCTTTTTAGCTGTACTTTCCTGAAATTCATCTCACAACTTCTCTTCTTTGCTTTTGTGCCCTCTCCATCCTTATTTTTGGCCCAGTTTTACAGACAAGTAACTGAACTAAAAAAAAAAAAATTAATTTTTTTCAAGCTTTCTCTTGGAAAAGTGGTTATGAGCCTATTGGTATCACTGCTTGGTGCTTACCAGAGAGGTACCTATAACTGGCTTTGTGGTTTGGTATTTCTCATCAAAGTTCTCCTTGATACTTCTGTTCTTAGATTTATTACTTACAAATTCTTGCAGCTCACTTTCTTGCTTCATTGTGATGTTTTTAAAACTTGGCTACCCTGTACAACTTAAGTACTCTTCTATCAATGATAATTAGTCATCTGAAGCATAAACAATCCTCCCCTCTAGGTTAAACTGGTGTCAGCATGTTGTGTTGGCTGGAGCCTTACTTATGTTTGTCTTCACTTATGTTAAAAGACTAGCCCTTCCAACATGCTGTGGGATAGTCTGTGCAGACCTCCACATGCTCACCTCTCTTGTTTTGTTCAGGCTCAGCCTTCCAGAGAGCGTTTCATTGCTAAATGGAAAGTTTTAATTTGGCTTTCCCTATTTTAAAATATACATGTACTTGCTTTCCTGGAAGTCTACAATATTTCACTTGTCTCAGAGGACTCCTGGCAGACTGCTTCAATGTCATTTTTGTGTTTAACACATGACTTGGCCACAACTTCTGTTTGCATGATTCGGATGAGACTTTAAATACTTTGAGGTTAAAGGATCTCTCAATAGTGGGTGGGCATATTGTGTAATTCTTTTTTACAACAATTGTATTTTCATATCTGAATCCTACTTAGTCTGCATTAAAAGATGCTTCCATCATTGTAATAGCTTTTGAGTTTTCTGGATAACAAGTTGATTAAATAAATCATAGAGGCAAACTACATTTATAAGAAGGCTTCTCCTGCTATAAGATCACAAGATGTCTACAAGCTTGATAAACTACATGGAAACTGTTAATAATGCTATAGAGACATGTTTTTTGGTTGTTTTTTTCTGACCACTACCACTGGTGATGGATAGTACAATGCAGTCAAACAATGATATTTACTCAAATGTAATAAAATCTAGCCTTAGAAACCATAAAATAGATCTATTATGTCTGAGATACGCTTCAGTGAAAATAAGACTAAATGGAACAAAAGTGGCATGTTAATTCCTAGTGCTGACCTGTACTTGGTTAATTTTCAGCCATTGAGCTTTATTCATATGTACACCTATAGCACTACATGATTTGAGCCTGGTAAAGAAGCTTTTATACTGTAGTCGGTTTATAAAATGGCCTCAGTGTAAATAAGTATCCAACCCGTATTTTTAAATCATGTCCATTAAATAAAATCAGAAATTGCAAAATGAAAACTCTTTGACTTTATTAAAAACATCCATGTCTACTAAACATGAGAAGGCTATGGAGTCTGGTTGTGTGGCGACTCAGGAATAAAATAAAACTATTGGAAGGTGAAGAGGTAAACCTTATTGGGAGGGTAGTTATTGACTAAAAGACAACGTAAGATTCTGAAGCCATCACATAAAATAGTTCTCCTTAGGCAGAAAAATAAATGAAAGGACAATATAAAAAAAGATTACAATTCCAACTGCCTCAGTAAAGATAGCTATTAACAAAAGTCCAGTGTATGAATTGAAATGATACTCTGCTATAAATTTTAAAATTGAAATTGGAAATCATATTAAAGTTCTGCTGAGAAGTTACTGATAAAGGGTAAAAAGCTGATCAGCAGATGTAGAGACTGCAAACATGGCTATTATGTCTTGTAGACAGTCAGAAGCTCAGCAGTAGAAAGTGTGACAGACTGTTTTACTGACATCTAGGACTTGACAGAATTTAATTTAAAGTTTATTAGTCCTTTATAAATGGAACTTTATTATAAACAGTGACCAAATAACCATAGTAATTAAACAACAGGTGGCCAACCCTACTCACAGATCACAAAATCCCACTTCCACAAATCTTTGTTTTCTTGTGCTCACTAGAGGGAAGTAAACATCTGGAATCCCCAAACTAAAGAAAACATTTATGATGGTGAATCATAGCTCAGCAAGCAAAGAAAAGTATGAAATAAATTCCAGTCTTCATTCTGCCATCTTTGTTATTTTTAAAGAGTAAACTTTTACTTGAAATAGGAAGATCAGAGATTTCTAACAAGAGATGCAAGTTAGGAATATATAAACATCTTGGGATAGTAGACCCTACTAGTGCCATTAAGAGCTCCACTGGCAGAGACTCATGTCATTCCTAATGATTTCTATAAATACACATCAGCATTGCTATACAGTCACATTATCAGTCACATGTTCCACTCCACTGCAGCTTTTGGGGTTTCTAGGGTTTTTTATTCTATTTTCCAGACAAATCTGCTCTGTGCCTGAGACAGTGATACCATCATTTCTACAGCACTATGATTTAAACAAGGACTGGATCTAGTTAGAGAATGGTGTTCTAATGCTGAAGCATGCAAGACAATAAGAACTTTTTTTGCTGGCGATCTGCAAATGTCATTGTGCAACCACAAAGCTATTAATATTATTATTTAAATATAACAAGACAGAGAATAGACAAGATAAGAAGAGAAAAGAAAGGAAAAGAAAATTTAAAGAAAGAAAAAGCAAAGCAGAGAAAAGCGAAGCGAAAAGCAAAGCAGAGAAAAGCAAAGAGGAAAGGAAAGGAAAGGAAAGGAAAGGAAAGGAAAGGAAAGGAAAGGAAAGGAAAGGAAAGGAAAGGAAAGGAAAGGAAAGGAAATGAAAGGAAAGGAAAGGAAAGGAAAGGAAAGGAAAGGAAAGGAAAGGAAAGGAAAGGAAAGGAAAGGAAAGAGAAAAAAGTAAGAAAAGCTACTATAGTAGCAGAAGACTGAAATTATCTGTCTATAACCCAGACTTCAGTGTAGCAATGAAATATCCAAGCTAATTTTAAATGATCAGAAACAGTGATAAAAGGAAGGTTTCATATAGGTCAGTTTTTGCTTCCGCTTCCACTTCCACAGGACTGTAGCTGACTCTCCATAGCAGGATATATTTCATCTAATGGTGGATATCTACAGATCAGCTTCTTCTCCAGGCTTCCTTAATAATCTTTTTGACTATTAAGAATAATGAGAGTAGTCAGATCTATCTTAATGCAGTTGACTAAAAGAACTCTTTTTAGAATATAATTTTTCTGACATATTTCTCTCCCTTAATCTAAACTGAACCTGGGAGGACAGGCTCAGGTGCAGAGCTCTAGACTGTAATCAAAATTTAGTGAATTAAATTCCACCTCAAGGCCAATTACATATGTGAGGTCTGAATTCCAGCATAATCAATTAAAAGATTGACATTGACATGAATTACCTTGCATAGACAGTGTGGCATCAATGAGATGAAATTACCCATAAACTCAACACTCTAAATATTTACCTTTAGCAGAGAACTTATAAAATACATTTTAGTATTTAACATTTATAGTGTTCTTTTACTTTCTAATCCAAAAATTTGTCAGAAAGGCCACACCAAAATGGCTTACCTTCCACCTAAATAACTATTTGTATCCAACTTGTTTCCTGACTTAAGGCAGTTTCATGCTCACAATTTTACTTCTTTTTGAAGAACCTCAGAAATGTATTGTTCTTGCCAGTTCTTCATTCCAGGGGCAGGATTTTTATGGAATTCAAGCCTCTCAATATAGATCTCTAAAGCAATTTGTCTCTATCAATCTGCAAACTCTCTCTCCTTTGAAGTTTAGTCTCACAGAAGGTTCAAAGCATTTTCAGTGTTAAGACAGGTTGTATAAGGCCATAGCTTGATGACATAATAAATATGGATCTGGAGAGGAGACAGAGAGAAGCAGAGGAGCTGGAAATGGACAAGAGCTTCTTTTTTCTGGCAGCAAAGTTGTTAAATAATTTCATCTTTATTGTATCATTGCTCACTTTAGGCAAATGAGAAATGGAACAGAAAAGGAAGGAGACATAATAGCAGGTTAAATGTTTATATGAGCTAAGAAATGTTTCCTGCCTTAAGGACTGGCAGCACCTCAGCACTTCCAGGATGGAAGTATCAGAGTCTCCAAGTGGAGCCAGTAATTACCAATGCATCTCATATACAGGCCTTGTTGGAACTAAGTTAGATGAAAGACAGATGAGGACCAAGGCAGAAACACTGGATGAAAATGTTTTCTTTAAAAGATAAGAAAAAGGTAGACACGGAATGTGCTTGGACATTTTATATAAACGTATTCTCAATTTATATTACATGGAACTGTTATACAAGAGTGAGTTGCAGCAGCAGAAAGTATCACTTCAAAACTCAGTATATGGTAAACCAGGTTTTCTTCTATGGAATTAAAGCAAAAATCATAACCAGGAATTAAAGCAAAAATCATAAGCAGTAATAAAAAATAAGAAGAGTCTTGACTATTTAAGCACAAAGTATAGTTTAATTTCTTGCACATCACATAAATTGGCATTTGTGTCTAATCCTATGGGGTGATGTTTTCATTTATAAACCTTTATTATAATTATTTAAATTAAACAACAACAACAATAACAACAACAAAAGAGGAGTTTTATATGAGCAATGTCAAATCATAGAAAATCACAAAAAACTTAGACTGGAAGGGAGCTCTGTCTGTCATGTAGTCCAGCCCCCTGCTCAGAGTAGGACTAATTTCTGAGTTAGATCAGGTGGTTTGGGTACAGTTTGATTTTGAAGATCCCCAAGGATAGAGATTCCCCAACCTCTCTGAGCAGCTTGTTTCCTTTCTTAAATAGGTGCATAGTATATTCTTTATTCCCTATAACTAGTCAGCATTCTTATTGTTGCAACCTGTCACAGATTTTTTTGCCTTCTTGCCTCTGAGAAGGTTTTGGCTTCTACTTCTCTATAAAAACTCTTCAGGCATGAAAACTGCAAATAGGTCTCCTGTTAGAACAAACACAGATCTCTCAGCCTCCCACTATGTAGCAGTCTCCTAAACATCTTAGTGTCCTTCCACTGGACTCTTCAGCTTGTCAATCCTTCTCTTACTTGGTGACCCAAAATGGAACACAATATTCCAGGTGAAACCTCATGAGTTCTGAGCAGAAAGGGATACCTTCCTCTGGTTATGCTTGTCCTGTTGCAGTCCAGCATGCAATTAGCCTTTATCGATACAAGGACACTGCAAATTTGTCTGCAGACCACCCATGCTGTTTTCAGGAAAGCTGCTATATAGCCACTCAATTCATAGTCTTCGCTGATCCATCCCAGATGCAGCACTTTGCGTCTTTGCTGAAACTCATGAGTCTCCTTTTGATTCATTCCTCCAGCTCACTAAGGTCCCTTTGAGCAGCAGCTCTGCCTTTCAACATGACTGCTCCTGCCATTTGTGAAGGTTTTAAACAGCATTATCCTCAGTACTGACCCCTAAGAAAGGCCACCAGTTGGGAGCCAAGCAATTGACCACCACTCTCTGAGCCCAGCAGTTCATCTAGTTTTCCGCACACCTTGTAGTCCACCCGTCCAATTCATATCTCCCCAGTTTGGCTACAAGGATTCTCCGGGATACTGTGCTGAAAGCCTTGTTAGAGTCAAAGTCACTGACACCCACTGCTTAACAAGTTACATCATCATAAAAAGCAATCGTGATCAGGCTCAATCACCAGGTGAAGCCCTGCTGGCCAAGTCACCTTCCTGTCCTGCAAGTGCCTGTAACTGGCCTTCATAAGGATTTGCACCACAATTTTCCCAGGGACTCAGTTGAGACAAGCAGCCAACGGTGTCCTGGACTCTCCTTCTTGTCCTTCCTGAACATGAGCATTACGTTTTCTTTTTCTGTGACCGTGACCTTTGAAAGCAAGTCATCGCCATCATCTAGCTATGGGCCCATGTGGTCTTCTCTTTGCAGCTGATGATAAGCTGTTGTTTTGCCTTTAACATTCTTCACCAGTTCCAAATCCAGACAAATCAAGGTTTGGTCTTCCTAATTCAGTCCCTGTGTGCCTGTGTGATCCATCTACATTCCTTCTGGGCAGACCCTCCCTGCTTCTGCCCTCTCTGCATTTTCTTTTTGTATTACCTCTGGGATTCCCCATTCAGCTAAGCTGGCATCCTGCTATTCTTCACAGAGAGTTTCTCATAAATAACAGTTTTATATTACAATAGACTGTTTTTCACAGCTTTCAGTCACAGGGGCAGATACTGACATCAGTTAATCTGCTTAACTCCACTGAGTTCAGTGAAGGTACTTTGGTTGGTGTCAGCTCTGAATCTGGGTCATTCATAGAGTTTTAATCAATTATGATTTACAGTGATGAAATGGTATTGTTCATGACACTGTGCAAAATGTATTTAGAATGTCTTTTACACAGTACTTTGGCATAAGAGCTGATACACTGGAGCACTAAAGAAAGAATATGTGATTCTATGAGGTACATGATTGCATTTTGCAATGTATTCCCTAGGTTGCATTTTTTGGTATGTTAGAACATTATTGCATTGCTGCAGAATACAAGTAAAATTTTTAGAATACTTACTTCTAGTTTAGTTTTAAATTTAATATTTAGTTTATTTTATATTCATAAATCTGTCCTTAATATGTATATACGTGCTACGTCCTTCTTAGTCAGTAACAGGGATCTACATATGTCTATAGGCACAGATACAAAATTACCTCCTCTGTGTGCTCAGGAAATGGAAAAGAAGATATAGTTACATATTCTGCACAATATTTTTTTCAGTCTATGGTATAATCTCATATTACTGCAACTGTGGTTTTCACATACACAGTCCTTCATTTGAACAAAACAATAATGGTTTGCAGAATTTTGCAATTATAAATTTAAGTATCCAATGGCATATAATGCATCTTTATACATAAAAAATTTCAGTGGCTCTCCTTGTATTACTCTCTCTAGCTATAAATTTGGTTCTGTTCCTTATAAAAACATGGAAATATAGGACTTGAAGAGATCATATTCATACTCACTAGGTCTAATTGCAGTCTTACATCATACTAATTTTACTTCTGTAGTTTTAGTATTATTTTACGCCTATCAGTTGACATCAGAACATCCATTGTGATAACAGCAAAGGCAGCATTATGTCTGATGGGATCAGGTTTAATATCAATACTCAGATCTACCAGTCTAGCTGTGAGAGAATACTAAGATTCTGTTTCACTATTCAGTGCAATTAAAATCGTTAGGTACTGGCAGAGTAAACAATTGTATATTTTTTCTGAGCCGCATTTTTAATTAATTATGGGGTAGGATAAAAAAAGGTCTAATTTAGCTAACATTTAACATAACTTCAGTGTGCAACTTTGAATAATCTTAGTTTCACAGATTTTTAGACCACCATTTATTGTTATAATTAGATACACAATGGAAAGACTAAAGAAAAAAACCAGGTTTTTTTTATTCAGTTCACACTATTAAATTAAGCTGTACAGAATTTTAAGAATGGATAGAGTCTGTATCTGGCTCTTTGTGAAACACAAGAGGGTTTCCTAAATTGCCTCCAGAAGTAGGGTACTTCAGTTTACTGAAGCTGGCCAGTCCTGGTATCCAAATGTGACTCTCCCAAGCAGGGAGTCTGTGCAGCTATTGTCAAAACCATGTTTGTGTAAGCACTGGTAGCCTGTTAGTTAGCATGAATCTCTGTCACAATAACCGTGGCAGTACCTGTGGAAAAACAAGTCAGTTTACGATTATCGTCTTGATTATACATATTGGGAGACAGGACAATGCAAAACACAGAAGAAACCTGACAAAAGTAGATAGACGGGTGAGTAAATAAATAAGTAAGCTTTGCAGCTTCTCAGCAGTCCTGAAAGGAGAACAGTTCTTTATCTCCTGCCTGTTTTGCTCCCAGGTGTTCTTTTACATCTTTCTCCGAACACGTCACGTCTCCCGCACTGACAGTGGTACGGAGCACCTCCCTGTGCAGCACAAGCCCCTGGGTCTCCCCCGGGACAGATTCTGCGTGACAGCTGTGGAGCCTGCTCAGCCTCAGCCCAAGGCTGAACGCAGGGCTTTCTGTGACATGCTATTCAAAAGAGACTAATGTTGCCAGAGTTTTGGCAGCTCGACCTTAACACTGTAACCTCTCAGCCTGCACTCCTCATCAAAAAGGACCCCAAAGTGCCCTAAATTCTCCAACAATTGCACTGCGTCCAGATCCATCTAGCTAGTTTAAATCAAAGCAATCCCCACATAGAAATATGCTGCATTAAACTAATGGACGATTTGCTCCTAATTATATAGACAAGTATATACCCAGCATTAATAATCTGTAAAAATATATCAGCAATTTACATGTTCACTAGCAGGCAATTAGAGTCGGGTTATTTTAAAAACACAGAAAGAGTTTTATTGATTCCTGATGTTTGGCTTTTATATTGTTATTTACAGTGCTTGCTTCAGTTGTTGAGAACTGTCTTCTTTTACAGCTTGGGGGAGTGTGTGTGTGTGGAAATAATCCCCTTGTATTTAAGGTATTTTTGTGAACTAGATGGGAGCATAGTGTATTATTCCTGGACAAGTGCCTTGGGAAGAGCCTAAAAGAAGATGAACTATTGACCTGACCCAAAGACTATTAAGTCAAAGAAGGTGTTTGCACAAATTTAATGTTCTTATAGATGGTATACAAGAATATTATGCTTAATTTGTGAACTATACTTTCATCTTGCTTTCCCACCAACACAAAAGCATTTGGGGTTTCTGGAGCTATAAGTCAACCACCATCACTGTTTAATTTTACATAAGTGAACCTAGGTCCACTAACGTTGGAATCACCCCACTTGGCTTCAGCAGTGTTTGCAATTTCAGCCAAGATGCAAACTTAGTTTTCCTCTTTGAAGTAAGTGGAGTTAAAGACATTTATACTAACTAAAAACCTTGTATTACTATCAACAGGTGCAGCTCATCTGTGAATGGATGGTACATAGTAATGTATCTATATAAGGGGAAATAATTTTTTTTTACTTTACTAACAGACTTTAAGAGAAAAGAATGTTTGGTCAAGGTAACCAAGAGGATCTGGTATGAAATATCAAAGGGGTTTGGGGGGGGGCATGGTGGGTTTTGTTGCTTTTTCTTTTGTACTGTTATTTTCTACAATAGGAGAACTTTGTGCAACAATTTTGACAAGCCCTTTGAGCATTTACATCTTTCAGCTGCAAGGTAGCACAATTTATATCCTCTAATTATTTCCAAGGTTTGCAAATGGCCCCTTTGTTTGTGATAGGAACCTTCCATCAGATACATAGATCATCAGTGTGTGCTAAAACTGCATCCTTGCAAAAGTGGCAGGATCACAATTTAAATGTTTAGACTCGATCTTTGGTAATGATTTAATTATACTCATATTTTGTCAGGCATCTAGAGCTAGCACATTCATTTGAATAGGATTTGTACTGGACTTTGAGGAGGGCTAAATATTATTATACATGCTGAAATACATTTCAGAGTAGTGTCCTCCTGGCATCTAAGTTTTATCAGCCAGATCCTACAAGAAAGATCATACTTCTTTTATTTGCACTTCTCTTCTATTAAACTGAAATGATTACACTGTTAATACATACTGTAAGGTCCTTTCTTCTACAACAACAGATACAGACATGCTTTACTTTACATGGCATGAATGTGTATCATTAGAATCAGCTGGACTATTTACATGGCATAACATTAGATAAACATATAATTCTTTGCTGGGCTGAGGCTTAACTTTATACATAAGTCCCTAATTCATCACAGCATTATAAAGTTCCACTGACTTTAAATGAGTTACTTGTAACACTTAAATTATAAAAAGAGATAGAAAGCAAAGAGGAAAGGTAAAATCCTTCAGACTTAGGCAGATGCTTGGCAGGGACAAGTTTACAACAAACTGTTGAAGTCTGGCAAAATTATAACAGGATGACAAAAGGCAACATACCTTCAAGCATTAGGCAATGTTAAATGGATTTTGCTGCTGCCATAATGATAATTAGTATGTAGAACAAGTTATAAAAAAATCAGTAAGATTAATAATATATTATTCCCCCTCTTGCATGGTTACAGGAATACATTTGGTATTAATGCTAATACATTTAATTTAATGGATTAATTTGGAGTCAGTGCAGAAGTAATGGACATTTAGGAAATTGTCAGTTTGTAATTCCATATGTTTAGTATTAAAATAAAGTGCCTCACACTGGTACTCTGGCAGATGTCACTTCACAGTGAATTAAAATTGCTTCAGACCTCAAGAATCAAAGAATTCAAAATTATTCTGCTATATAGTCTCACTCACAGATATAATTAAAGGTCTGTCAGCACTTTCATTACATAAAGCCATTTTTAAGCACTTTTTAAGTTGGCCATGACATTTTGCTTAAAGCTGGAAATGGGCTGTGAGTTTCCTGCCCGGGAGTGAATTTTTGTTTCTTATGAATGTAATTGGAATCACATTATTTTCCTGTGTTTCCCGTCCACGACAAAGGGGTTAAAGAACATTGTCTGTTTTTCACGTTCCTCCCACACGTACAAAACAGCTCTGTGCTTCAGTTTAGCACCTTGCAGATAATTAGATTCCATCGGCACATAAGCAAGTAAAACAGATCCAGGGCACAGGCTAGATGACTGGCCCATAGACATGTGTACTGTTTAATACACAACCCTGGTATGGTTTTTGCCCACCCCAGCTAGAGCTTTCCCAATGTTCAGGGGCACTTCAGGGAACACCACAAGCTAAGGGCAGTTTAGCTGTAGCCGTGCAGTTATGGAGGTTTGGGGGAAAGAATTTAGTCATAACTCAGATGTAAACTATGACAAGACATTTGGCCCTAGGGCCTGAGAAGAACCTCATTTTATTTGCCATTTTTTAATAGATGGCGGGTAGATGAGACTGTTTTATTTACCAGTATAGACCTACTCCTAGCATACTTCGCAGAGACAGGCTGGTCAAAGATGTTTCCAATACTGCATGTGCTCACCATGTTAGCTGGTACATAGTGGTCTAGGACCATTTTAAGATATCGGTTTGGTTTGAGCTTAATTCTAGATAAGAAGAAACCATTTTCCATGGGAGGGTCAAAACACAGAATAAAATTGCTCAGCTATTAATACCACTATTTATACAAAATGCATTATTAGTTAGGCAGAGCTTCAAGAAAATCAAAGGGTGAGATTATGACAGAATTATTTAAAGAAGGACAGTTTACAGATATGCTGCTTAATTGACTGTTGTGGGCTTTGGAGACCAGAGGCAAGACGAATATATGCACAGTCAACTGCCAAGGAATCCTTTGAAAGGAAAGTGCTTGCTCATTCCCAAGAGAAATCAAGAGATTGTTGAAGAGGTTAAAGGAGCTCAGCATGCCCATCCTCCATTCAGACAAACCTTTTCCAGTATATGGAGTATTTCCAGCACTTCTCTCATCACCTTGAACAGCAATCCAAGTGGAGTCACAAGTTCTTCTCACGACTGAAAGATAAGCAGCACAGACTTTATTTATGAGCAAGTGTCATCATAAATCAGGAAATATGACTGAAACACTCACTTTAATTTCATTAGTAGTCAGAGTAATTTTTTAATCAAAAAACTCCAAAAAAATTAAATCCTTGGTGAGAAGATTACTGTATCCTGTTCCACCTCTACCCTTGCATAAGAAGGTAATTAGGTATTCTCTGCGAGGAACTGTTTTGGAAAGGTCAACACCATATGCTTAAAAAAGAAAAGCTATCAACAGCAGGAGATTGGTCTGTCTTATAAATATACCAGTAGCATTGTAATACAACTTTGGACACACTCTCTACCTGGAAAATAATAATTAAAAGTAATATAGTGTCACCAGTTCACCTAAGAGAGAAGGAAATTATCCACCTGCACTCAGAATGAATATCTGTAAATAAATGCAGTGGCTGAAGAACCCCAGTCATAGAAGTAACACTGTTGTTATCAGAAAAAACCAAGGAAAAATCATAGACCATGCTCCTTCTGAAAAAAATAAGGATAGGCACTTGCTTATAAAATTGGGAGCAAAATAACAAAAAGAAAAAGCCACAAACAAACAAAAATGCAAGTAAAGAAAGAGCAGAACACATGACCAAGGATCAGTGGAAATATAGTCCTTTCCACAGATGCTTTACACCCAAGGCACATCAGAGGTATGAGGACTGAGAAGGATTTAGTAAGAACCAGACAGATAACAAGGTATGCTTTCCCTTCAGAAAGACCATGGCAAGCTGGATCTACGTTTACTGAGTAGTGGTGATGACCTGGAGGAGCAAACAGCCGGGCTCAGAAGGGGAATTCTCCATTGGAGGTTGCTTTGCTAGTGAAGCTAACTCAACAATTAAAGAAATAACAAGGATTTGGCTTGAGACTGTCACTCCAAGTTAATGGAAACTCCAGATCTAGTGAATTATGGACTCCATCTGCTGTGATTGACTCTCAGTGAGTTGGAATTAAATATAGACTGTGTCTTACGCAGATAAGCCATGTGTTTTTCTTGCTATTTTTCCAATTTTCATGAGAATACTTAATGCAAAATGCAATGTTGATGTTTGTCTGACATTCTAACTGATTATGGGGTGACATAACACAGGAAATTTCTGAAAAGAAAGAAGTTTATTGTCTACATTCTTTGAAATAGCAGGTACTTTTGCAGTGGTAAAATACCTTCTCTTGCAGTCACTGCCTCAGACTTCGGAAGCCCCCTGGTGAGGAGCAGCAAGACTGTCCTAGTTCAAGGAGACTGTAATCTAATGGTACCACAATGAAAGTTATTATGAATAAATAAATAAATGAGTTGATAAACCAGAATTGCAGTTCTTAAAAGTTGTTTTGAGGTGTCCTGTACAGAGTCAAAAAGAAAGCAGAACACAAGACTCAAGGAACCATTGAAATAGGAAGAGGCCTGTTTTGATCATTTGAACACTGACTGTAGCATCGTATGCCAGTTCATGTGAGTTCCTACATGAACTGCTAATACTGTTTCAGATCTTGGCAGCATTTATTTACTCCTTCCCCTGTTTAGGAGTGAAATTTAGCAGTAAGCATGGAAGTTTTTCCAAGTAATAAAGAAGGTGATTTTGCCTGTTTAATAGTTTTCGAACAGCCTCTTGTGACCTATGCAATCATTAAACAGTCCAGCAAAATCTTTTGCAATTGCAAGATTGTTTTCCTTTACCCTGGTCTGAAATCTGCACAGATTTTGTTTTACAGTATACTATGTAGATACAAGGTAAAGCATGGAAACAGGAATATTGCTTTACCATGTGGCTTGTGAGTGTGAAGGGGTCTGGAAATAACCTATAACTCAAAACATGAATCAGGTGGCTTTATCTGTAATTAGTCACTATATTTTTCATATTTTGTTATTATCTGAGCTAATCTAAAAGCTAACTGAAAGGAATCTGGCCTCCATTGTTTACTGTACTGTTTGAATACTTATTTCATTCGGGCTCTGGGATTTAATTTATAACTCGTTCAAAAGGGCTTTTTGTTCTTAAAATGTGTGTTTGCCACTATTGAATTCCTCAAGTTGCATTTCCAAAATGAGAAAAAAAATCACCAAGTACATCTGAGATCTGGTCCTGGGACTAATTAGGAATGCAAAGGATCCACGCAAAATGTCCTTTAGGCTTTGGAAGAAAGCTGACGTCAGAGGAAGATTAGGCATAGCATGGCTTCACCCTCCCATGGCCCAACACTTCTAGAAACCTTCCCATCTGATAGTAGAGACAAAGTGGAGAACAGGGATGTAGCTGATGCTGATGGAAACAATTTCATTTCTTCATTTATGCTCATAAGGAGTTAGCGAAGGGCTGTTCTGCACATGGGCAGCTATTTTAAGCTCACATCATTGTGCTCATTGAGGACTAGAGAACATGAAGAAAAAAGTGCATGAAAAGCATCATAATCTTCACTGAACTTTTAATAATTCAATCTTTTTATCTAAATTCATGGCATATTATAGATAAAAGAGGAACGTTATTGACTCCATGAATTCCTCTTGATTCTTTCAACTCCACTTTTTGGAAGTTAAATGTGGTGGTGGCTGTAGGACAGAGACTCAGCCAGCATATATTAAAGTCAATAGAGTGAAGCTTACTGACTAAGGAATCCTTTACTTCTCCATTAAGTTTATCAGGAGTTTACGAGTTTCATGAATTTATGATGGGGTTTTATGCACCATCCAAGGTAACTTAGGGTGTCATATGTGCACCCTAAGTACCCACTTAGGTACTTACCCACTTACAGTGGGTACCCACTGTACCATGAAAGCAGCAGATACTTTAAAATGTGCAGATTTTGAATCTCAAACAAGTTGTTCTGAATCCCACCTTTGAGAATATATTCTTTTATTACTTCTCCAGTTCGAGTATTCTAAGTATGTTAAACAGTACTTTAATAATTAATTTTATAACACAGTTTATAGATAATAAATGTTCAGTCTCTTGGAAAGATGTATCATATGAAACAGCTTAGTGAAATGAAAAGGCATGTTTTGACTCTGTCACAACCCTCCTGTGACACAGAGATTGGACAGTGTTTTCCTTTTAAGTCTATATAACATTATCCTAGGTATGGTAATATGAATACTACTATCTTAAATAAAATGAAACTTCAGCTTAAGCTTCATGATGGTGTATTCCAAAATAAATTAGCTGTATTGCATATTCTTTCTTAAAATAAGTAGGTCAAGCCATTGTTAAAGTAATACCCCTTTATTACTGTTAATAATCACTGATTGTCTTCTCCAGTCCTTAGCCAGTTTAATGCTATTTTCTTATTTTCAAGCCAACAGGCTGATTGGCAAGCAAATCACACAGCTGCAAGGCCTGCTAACTTCAGCTTAAACTCTGAGTGTTCAACTCTTGAAAATCAGGTCAGACGGCTGAGGTCAGAGTCTGGACTGCTATCAGTTCCCTACCTTCCTAGTTTAGACTGTGTTAAAGAAAAAACTCAGACCAGCTGACTGAAGAAGTCTTCTCTGGCTTTGAAGCTTATAGAATTATTGCTAACAATTCCCCCCCCCCCCAAAACACAAGGACTCAATTGACTTTTTTCAAGGTGGAAACAAGTGTAAATAAAAACAACATTTGGCCTTAACAGGCTGATTTACATTCTCTGGGTTCACGTAAATGATATTGATGCAAGAGGTCGTACTGAGGTCACTATTATTGAGCACAACTGGTCGGAATTGTTTTGCCAAAACACTTTTGAGTGAAGGAATATTATTCCATTTGTACTGAAAACTTTTCATTTTCCTGAAAGTTTCTGTGATGAAAAAATATTTCTGAAATTAAAGTGTTTTCACTTGGAAAACTGGAAATTTGAATTTGTTGTCATTTTTTTTATTGCTTCATTTGACTAGTCAGACACAAGTACAGGGAAAATAATTTTAAAAGTATAAACATAAGAAATTTCTCACAGTCTCTAAATACATCCAAAAGCAAAAAAAATGGGATTCTTTACTGAACAAACCATGGAGACTTTTCAGTCAGGAAACCTAACCGTTTGCAAAGTGGAAATTATAAATTCCAACTGTTCTACTCAAGGTTCAAAACTCTTCTCAGCTTGTGAGCTAAATATTTCATTCACTAATCATCCCATCTGCTGCCCCTCTAGTTCTGATTTCTAGATTCTAGTAACTTACTTTAATTTAAAACACAGCATCACTGTGCCAATACAGAGCAATATGGGACACACCTTGATGTCTTTTAGATCTTCAAAGACTATTAAGAGGGTGGATTTATATTAGGAAAGTTCTGTATCATTTCTTTTTTACAACAGTCTGGGCACTTCTTGTTGTTTAGCTAAGCTATACAGGAAGTCACTGTAAGTTAGAAAACTTACTCAAGAACTTGAATAAATAATAGGTTGGTTAACACCAACCAAGTTTGAGGCTATTGCATTTAACTTCAAGAAATATATGAAATAAGGACTTTAAAGTGAGCTATCTTCCAAGAAAAGCTATAGTCATTGTGGTTACATTGTAGGTCACATTCAATTCTCAGTTTTGAATTTGCAATGAATGTGTTCATTTTCATAGTCTGAGATTTCCATATCCTAAAACCAAAGTAGTATAGGTACAGCATAATTTAGTACAGATCCACTATTCTGTTTGTGTGTTATAACAGACAATATTTACCAAAATGCAAGAGAATATATTAGTTCTGATTAGATAATTCATTTTCACTTCCTAAATTACTCTCCATGTTTAATGTATACACGTGCACTCCTTTACAACATTTTCATTAAACAATTTTTGGGTGGGATTTTGATCTCTGTTACATAACTGAAACTCCATATTTACATCAGCATCTACATGCCTGACCACTAAGTTAACCAAAAGAGAAAACCAAATAATTGCAGCATTTTATTAGTCTTAAGATGTTGAAAAGCACCCCTTTAAAACCAGATAACATCTTACATCATGAAACAAAAGAGATGCTTCTTGAAGGCAAAATAATATGTTGAAAAGGGTGGTTTTGAAGTAATCATTGAAAATAACATTGAGATTATATTTCATTCATCTATTAGGAAGAACTCCTCAGACACTAGGAAAACCAGACTTTCTCATTTTATTTTCACTCTTAAAATCCAGAAGCATGATCGTGATCTAAAATGTCACCTTTAATATTCTTTTACTTTGGTATTAGTGTTTAATTGTAAATAACCCTTCATATTTTTAAATATTCCTGGCCTAAGAAGTGATAGATTGAACTTGATTGAGCTGTTTCCTATTGATTTGGTCTTGTTGCCTGTCCCACTGCTGGCCATGTGAACTGCTTCAGTTACTCCAGAGGTTAGCCATATTATTACAGTTTGCAGCAGTGCTATGGATATCACTGGCCAGCACATTTAAATTAATTATGTTTTCCTGAAGAAGAAATGGGACAAGAAACTAGGCCAATTATTCACTGTTAACCAGCAGAAACACATTCACACTAGTGGTCCCAAATGTTCCCTAGGCCTCTGTTTAAAATTAATCCATCAGAAAATCACATGGAGGATGCTCAAGACCCCCCTCCAATTATTCAAAATCATGTCATTAAATCAGACAAATGCTGGCACTGCAACTCAGCAGGCGCTAATTTAACCCATATGCTTTGGGACTGTTTCTACATCCTTTTGCCCTAGCCAGCATTTATGCAAGAATTATTTTCTTTTCCTATAAAATAAAATTGTATTATAAGATAACCATACAATTTTAAGCCCGATGGATTCTAAATGGAAGCTGGATAAATATGAAAAAAAACCCCCTTCATCTCAGCAAAACATAGAATGACTTCCTGGAGACTAATACTAAAGAAAGGAAGATCTAAAAAGGGCCAAAAATCTTAAGACTGGAGCATAGGCATGGAAGTCCAGCCACCATGGAATTACGCTCTATAACAAAAATAGTCAAGATAACTTCCTACAGATACATGACATTATTCTGGAAATACCCTACTGAAAATATTAAATGTGTGCCTCCATCTCATCCTCATAGTCACCTTTCTTGTCTTTCCACACTTCTCTATTCCATTTCTTCATGTTGTTTCTTTCTTGATTTTTTCCTGCTTGGTCACTTTTTTAATATCTTCCCATATTTCTCCTCTGTTTTATCTTCTCAGATTATTTCCCATTCTTTCCCATGTTTAGTATACCTTCCTTTGAAATCTGTGTGTGAAAGAAAGGGACAAAACAAGTTAAGGCTTAACATCATTTGGATTTTTCTAAAATAATGTTGTCATTATGCACAATGCAGAGTGTAAATAATCTATACATCAGCTTCTCATACTGTGACTGATTCCAAAAGGAATATTAATTAAATTATTACATTGATTTGTATATGACTTAGTAATGCAACTGTCAGATTTTTGGTATTTGGAAAAATAATAATAATAAAAAGCACTAAAGTTTGGGGTTTATTAGAATACTAATGAAGTGAAAAAGAATAAAAATGTTTTCCACTGTAGTCATGGCTAGTGACATTACTCCATTGGCCATTTACTATGTGGTTAAACAAGTTTCAGTGCAGTAATCCCAAGAGGACGATGCAGGAAGTATTTACCTACAGAAAAAAATGGAGCTGCATTATTTATAGTTTTGATTTGTGTTGTGATTGTGCCAGTGCATGATTTAAGAAGTTTATATGGGGGTTTTTTGGTTATTGGTTTTGTCTCTGTAACAGCAACTTACCATCTGGAAATGCTAAAAGTGCATAAAAGAAATAGGATTTATATGCAGAAACAATATCCCCCTCTTCAAACTTTCTTCAGTCTGGGCTATGCTTTTGTATGCAAGTTGCTCTTCTCAACTGTCATTTGGTTTTTGTTTTTGTAATTGGTCATCACCAAGAGAGTCAAGTATGTAATTCTGTGAACGCTTCTGTGTATTAATGAGTGCTTCAGCTGATTAAAGAATAGGCCTCTTTACACGAAATTCAAGGGGTGTATGCAGTTCAGACTGAGATATTTTTCTTCATTTTTGTAAGCAAATTGAGAATTGTAAAGAACTTTTGTTTAAGAAAAATCAAAATGTAATATTACCAAAGAAAGCTCATGCCTTGGAGTCTGCAACTTTTCTATGAATTTGACATTCTTATCAATGCCATACAACTGAGAACAACAGTGAACTTGATAAAAGGTTGGTTACAAAATATGATGTCTGAGTCCAGAATCTTACTGCCTCAAGGGAAAAGTTGCCTCAGCCACAGGCTTTGGAATCTCATCTCAGGATAACAAGTCCTTTTGCTGAAAGAGTTTTTAAGCTCTCGCAGCCTGCTTGCCAGTAAAGTTCCTGAAGCCTTAACTGGGAAAGGTTTTCCCTGCTGCCTCTACAAAGCATTGGGTGACCATTAGTCACCTCTCTCCCTGATCAGTTATGCCCTGCCTGGTTGACATGCAGGTACAAAAGGCAGTGACAGAGCAGACAGAAACTGTAATTAAAGAAAGTAATTGATACATATTTATAGTCATTTCCATAGGAAATTTCCAAAGGTGGACTGGGTGAACCAACAGTATGGAAAGCTGAGGGCTGGAGACTTTACAGAAGTGCCAGGGGGAGCAGAGGAAAGAGTTCAAACTAGTGGAGATTTGGAGGCTAAAAGGGCACAGACTGTGTAAGTGACACACTGCTGACGGATGGATGCATTTGCAGAATTCCCAGAAAACACCAGACAGAAGAGAGAACACCTTTAACTGGAGATCTGCAGGAATTTTTTTAATGCTTTTTGTCCCCCACTGTGACTCACAGCTGGGAGGGGAGGTTGGGTGTGAACTTCGCAGTGTATTGGCTCTACAAGAAGTGTTCCTGCTCAGCTTTCCTGCTCGGTTATCAAAGTGTGGTGTGACTACAAGACCTGTGCAGTCAGGAGTCTGTGCATATGGACCAGCACCAAAATTGCCCGTAAGCTGGTCCTGCTATGCTAACTTGAAAGTTACCAATTAGTTTAAAAATGGGAATACCCTGAAAAAGCAAATACTCCAGGTCTCAGTCAGGACAAACTGTAACCCCCTATCAGATGCCTATCTTCCTCAGGGGAGGTGTACGTTACTGACAGTCAAAAAAATTCCCCTGTATAGCTGCATTCCCCGGATAGATCATTAGGGGAAAAAACAGAGCTGAACATTTCAGCTGTGTTAGTTAAAACATGACTTAAATGTGCACAGTTACCAGAGCAATTAATGTGGTATAAGAACCCATACAAATTAGAGTAGCAAAGCCGTATGATAATTTATACAGTTTTTCTGAAACTATTGACATTTTTTCCCTCTCCTCTGAGCAGCTGTAAAGCATTCTTTCATTCCCTTCCTGTGCCTAGTGAGATCCAGGAGGGAAAGCATCCTCAGCTTTGCCTCAGGGGACACATGGCAAGACACACTTTTGTGATACTGATACCTCCATGAAGATGAGTATATATTATCTAGTCACCAAAAGCTCCCTTCACGGTTAATGAAAAGAATTAAGCACCCCAATATGCGATTTATGAAATAAACAGGTAATGCACCTCGCAATTGCCTATTTTACTCCTTTGACTACGAATAAGGCTTATTTATCCCCAAACTAGACACCTAATAAGCTAAAATTCAATTAAATATTTCCCTGCATATGTTTTCTTCTCCATGTTTGTCTTTTTCAGGCGCTAAGAGTGTTGCATTCCATATGCTACTTTGGGTTATTTTGTATTTGCCACAGTGAAGAGCTTCTGATATACAATAAATAATCATTCTGTGGTACTTCAGTTTTTTGACAAAATCCATTTAGAGGTAGCATCAAAAGTATTATGACTCAGTTTGAACCCAAATAAAATCAAATGACAGTCTCTCAAGTTTGTGCACTGGAATTGTATTTAAAATTTGTTTTTCCAGGCTGTGACTTTCCAAAGAATCTCGCCTCAATTTCAATTTTAAGGAGTTTGTAGTGAAAATGCATGTTAGTATATGGTTTTGGACTGAGAACATGCCTTTATAAATGCCATGTTCAGTTACATGTTAACAGCTTAGCTGCAAGGTAAATTTCATATATGAAAGCGGCCATGGAAATTGTTAGAGTAAATTCTTTCTGAAGACTTGCCACTCCTATTGTCTAATCCTCTTCCCCTCTCCGCGGGACTTTTATTGCTTAATATATCTTAAAGCAAAATCCGTCTTTAAAATCAATAGAAAGAAATAGGAAGAGTTTAACAAAGAAATCATCTTTTTGGAATAAACATTGTTTACAGATCATTTTGTAGTCTTACTTTGGGGTTGGTTTCATAATCCGGAGCTGGTTCAGAGGTTTTATAAATCATTCACTATCTGGATCCACTGAAAAGAATGTAGTTGTTTTAGCTAAAGAATGCAGCAGACAAAAATGAAAAACAAAATAGTTAAATGAGCAACATGATTTTTTTCCTTATGCCTTTTTAAAAAGTTCTCTTGAAAATAACATACTGTGAGCTAATATTAATCATATGAGGATAGATCATGTAAACAAAGCCTATCTAGTGATCTAATTCCAAACTTCAGAAGGACTGTGAATCCTGTTAAATTTTCATTTTTATACTTCCAAACCATTTTTATAATGTAACATTTATTTTTGATAATGCTCAGAACTATAAATCATTTTGCTTTACAACCCTTGAGCCTTAGGATTTATGAATACAGAAGAAAATCTGTTTCCTATTTGTATGCTCTACTGTTTGGAATTACATGCTAGAAGAAGAAAATCTGTCCTTATACAAATGTGATAACACAAAAATATATGAAGGTGCCCTTGCCTAGGGTATGACTAGTCAGCCTCAATTGGGCAAATCTGGTGTGTTATGTTACTTGAACTATATAACAATAAATAAAGTTCTTGGCTCACAAGAGAAGGAATGCTATTACAATATATATGGGCCATGTACTTCATTCTGTTTCTGCTTTGTGACTGTAATTCACTGTCAGACTCAAAGGTTGAGGATCAAGTGTTCCCAATCTAACATAAATTTATATCACCTTTATTCCCAGTGAGTTCCCAGTCTGGGCACTATTTGTCTTAGGGTGTAAATTCCTTTCTTTGGCTCAGACTAAAATTCTGTTGCGCACCTAAGTTACTGTGTTCCAATGGAACTACTATGCATCTATCAAGTATTGCTCACCTAAAAAAATAAGAATATTAATCAAAAAATTCCCAACCTCCTATAGTCGAAGGCAAAGGAGCTTAGTGCTTTTTAAATACAGCACAGAAACACACACTAAATGTATTTGCCTTTTCTGCATTAGTACAGAAAACCCCTCTATATAGCAATGGGCCTAACTTATAAAAAAGTTTTCTTTTGTTCCTAATATACTTTAAAAAATTAAATAATTTGGAAAAAAATGTATGCGGTTTATACAGACTGACAGAACTAGAATTCTACAGTGTTATAGACAATCAAGATGCTTCTGCAATCACTGAATTCTTTTATAAAGATATGTGACCTTTTACATGCTGAAGATTTAGATCTGTGAACAAGGAGAATGCCAAACAATATCAAAAGTCTATTCCGTTCAAGCTAGTATAGTGAAGAAAAATTAGTCTCTGAAGGCAGTGACACATACAAGAAAATCTAAGTGTCTTCATTTTACAGTCTCTTTTCCTATGGGATTTCATAGAAAAAAATTCAAATGTGGTTACTTGAGATTGCTTTCAATAACATTTCAAGAACATATCTTTGGACTTAGACATATCAACCATACTCTTGCTGGGAGCCAAAGCAATTTCACAAGAGCACTGTGAGCTTCACAACTCAGCCCTGGATTGACTAGGTCAAGAGAAGAAGGATTAGGAACATATGACACCAAAGAAGAAAAATCTCCTGGGTCAGTGGCATTTTCCTCTCTTTTAAGGTCCAGTTGTCCCTACATTCCAACTGAAGCATCGTAACAGAAAAGAAAAAGTAAATGAAAAATACTTATTTTACAAAAGGGTAATTAAAGTAATTGACATTTTCAGACATATACATATATAATTAGCCAAAAATCCATTCTCAAAGCACACTTTATCACTTGCAACATATGTGCGTTATTGGGCTCTATGCTGAGTGAACACCCTAATACTTACATTTAAATGACATTTTTATTCAATAATCCATCTGCTCAAATGATGTTTCAACCCATGGCTCTCAAGTTCAGTTTGACAGACCTGAATGGCTACATCATCTTTCCAGGGATAACCCCCTCACTGTTTTCCACAAGGATTTAGATGGACTTCTGTTTATCTTAGGCTTTTCTCAGGGAAAATGGTGGAAAAAGAGCATGCCTAGGCTGCATAATGTGCACTGCACAGAAGTCTTGGAGTCCAGAAGTCTTTTCTGGAGAAGGCTCATATCACATCAATTTAGCAATTTTCCCATGTGCGTCTCCATCCAGGCATCCTCAATGACAAATCTAATTTCCAGACTTTCTTCAGGATATGGATCTCTTGCAAGAACTGTATAGACAGCTACTGAAACAGTATACATTTCAGGAATCAATACCGACATGCCTAGGCCATAAAATAAAAATAGGACAAATTACTGTGACTGAATCAAGTTTGTCTAATTTTTTGAAAGGTCTGACTTCATTTACATTGAAATATGCATTGCATTATAGTTGTCAGCACTAACTATCTATAGTTCTTAGGGAAAAGCTAACAAAACATTAGTTGATTTCAATTAAATTAATAAACCCCCCTGACACTGAATTTAATTAACTCCAAGAAGAAAAATGCATAAAGTTAAACACCCAAGCATAGTTAAATATCGTTGTCTAACAAAGGCCATATGTCATTTAAAGGTGGCACTGTATCAGGTAAGAGTCAGCGAAGAGACTGACAGCAGAAGTTGGGTGTTATACTTGTTTGTATTCATTCTTGAAATGCAGCCTTTTACTGGAATTATTTTACCTTAACACCTCTCAGAACACGAAGTCAAGAAGAAAAGAAGAATGAGGAGCTAGTGTGGACCTTCCAGATGCCTATTGTCAATTAAGAAATGGTCCTTTGCCTACCCTCTTCAGGATAGATAAAAATGTATTCCCACCGAACAACTACACAAGGCTCATCCCATTCCTTTTATTTATCATTCTACTCCTTTAGCTAAAAATTGCTATAGAAAATTTTCCTGCTGACTGCCAAGCTGAACAACTTTCTTATAGTGTGTCCCCATGATTTACCATGTGCCAGTGGCCTTTTTTCTTGTCCGAGACTGTATTCTGTAGCTCAGAGACTATTTTGTGCCCTCAGACACCTGGCACACTATAGTTCTGGTCCACTGGATCAGGTGCTACTTATGTAAGGCATTCATTCCTTTAGTATTATTAAATAAACACTCTGTCTGCCTAGCTAAATGCTCTGTGTTCATGGCAGTGGAAGAGTTAGCTGAAGGTATGCATAAAATATTGCATTTACCAAATTGCAAAGACCATTTGTACTGTGCAAATAAAACAGAAAGAGCCTATAGTAAGGGTTTGCATAGCATACTTTTTTTTTTGCACCCTAGAAAAATTCTCCAAGCCAAATCTACATTAGCTGCTACAGAAGATTGGCCTAATACCTAAAAGGAGAGGCCAGGGCACTTGTTCAAACAGATCCAGTACCCCTGGCTCTTAGCACAGCTAGCATAACGGAGATATAACCAGGCCATGTTTTGAAAAACAGCTGTGGAGTGAGGGGTTATGCAAAAGGCATGTATTCCAACTCTCTTCTTGGCAGGGGTGATTTCCAGATTCCCAGTTCCATTGCACTCCATCTAAATAGATTCAAGCTCCTTGAAATTTGTGTGACTATACCTAATTTTTCTCAAGAAGTTAGCTGAACAGTCATGATGAAAAGCAAGAGTAGGCATAGTAATATTACCTTGCATTGTTTATTTATCTTTAGCTGCCATGTAGCATGCTATAGGGCCTGCTTTTTGCTTGCCATATTAGCACAGTCTTCTATTGGTTGTGTCATTTCAGCTTTACCGTCTACAACATAGGCAACACAAGATTTATGAAAGGTCATATTTTATAAATCTTATCTTCCTTGTAGACATAGTTGTATCTCACACTGCTGTTCTCCTGAATAAACTTAGAAGTTCAATGCTAATTTGCCTGCTTGCATGGAAAAACCTGGTTTACGTTCACGTTATTCAGAAATATCATTAGTGTGTAGAAGGCAATAGAGAAATTTCCAGTGTCTCTCAATTCTCGAGGCATAGGATAGACTTTGGGCTTCTCAACTCTGTCAAACAGGCTAAAGAAGCATAATCCTACTTATATGGGTAGTTTGGGGTATGGTTTTGTTTTTCTGTTTGTTTATTTTGTGTTTTGCTCATTTTTTAAGGAAAATGAGCAAGATCTTGTTGAAATACACCATTGATTGCTACTACGATGGCAGCAATTTTAACTTTCCCAGATATTTAAGGATAACAGACTATTATTTCATTTTCTTTATTTCTTTTAAAATAAAATAAATAAAATATAAAACTACTACTACTACTAACGGCTTAGAATGCCTTATGGAAAAATCCATTTCAGAATGTTGCTTGTAAAGAGAACATATTAAATGCAGAAATCAAAGAACTTTTTTAGCAGTAGTCTAGTTAAAATCCACCAGAACTACTGAGACTGAAAATAAAATTTATCAATAATGTTTATATGGAAAGAGACATTTTAAGCATTAATAATGAATATAGCAGGTCTTGTGTTGCACAACCCAGCATGACAACTAAGGTTCTTTCACAGTGGAAAAATTTTCAGGTAGTCTAGAGTCAGCAAAACTGTTTTATATCATTTCCAGGCTCAAAGCTGAATATTCATCAAAGGTTCTAGCTAGGGAGTGTTTTGTGGTGAGAATAGCCAGAGGCTATCTTCCATTAACATCTTTTCTGAAATATTTGTGAGCATAAAATCCCAAACATCTTCACATTATTATTGCCAATGTTCTTTTTGGTGAAATCTGTGTTACCTCAGTAGCAGTAAAGTACAAAAGCAGGTGAGCAGATGAAAACAGTAGTATTAATTCTTGCTTTGGTACTAAAATTATTTTGGTACTGAAGTCCTTCGCTGAAATTTATTTTATCAAAGCAACAAAGAATCCTCAGAACCAAAGAAAATCCACATTTAAAGTTAAGAATGTGCTGAAAAAATAATAACTTTATCCTTGAACCAAAACCAAGAACATATTGAATCAAGGCTTAAATGCTGTAGATCTAAAAACTGAAATACTACAGAAGCTGGAAAAAATTCTCATTTATTTTGAAGATAGAAAGACACTGAAGTAAAATAAGATCTTAGCTGGCAGAAGTTTTCCAGAATAAAACAAATATGTTAAAGATGATGTAAGAAGCATGAGTAGCTGGATTGAAAACATATAGAATAAACAGAAGCTTATAACACTGTTTGAGAAACAGGAAAAAGACATCTAGGCTTCAAAGAATCATGCTAAAGAAAGGAGACAAATTTTAAATCTGTTCAAAAGAGATGACATTTCGGCAACTTTCTAGGGTGGTTCCTCAGCCACATCTCCTCCTCTTAGTGTCCTAGTTCTCCTGATTCTCAACAACAATAAACACCTGCCAAAATCAACCTGAAATCTATTTTCACAAAATACAAGATTACTAACTGAGTTAGAAGGACAAACCCAACAAAATGCTTTTAAAATTTTAAGAACCATGGTATTTTGGATTCTATCCATATGAAATACTGCTCTTTTTCAAATACATGAGTGCTTTTACTTGTATTAAACAGCTCTGGGAATTGTCACTGTCACGAAGGAGATTAGTGTCTTGCGCTCTTCTTATGGTATTTTCAACTTCTGAACCAGCCTGTGACTAAATTTTTATAATGAAAAACGTTTGCAGTACTAATGCTGACCTCATTTGTCTCTTAAATGTTAAATGAACTTTAACCTTATGAATCTAAAAATTCTTCTGTAAAAACAAAAATCTGATCATTTATACATAGAAATGGAAAATATTGGACTTACTAGTATCCAAGTAAAACACTGTCTGTAGAACAGAAAATGAACAGGTGATAACACTATTTGTATCTCTTTCTTTTCCTTTTAATCATATTAGATTTGTTCCAGCAGGTTTATTTTCAGTTACATTAATAGAATGCAAAGGAAGAGTCTCCCCCAAAGTTTTATTTGCTCTAGAGAAAGCACTACTGTCTGTTACTCCCAAACTGGAGTTTTGTAACTAGATTAATGTGAACATCTGTTTTACCAGGTAAAATGAGGTGTTTTGAATATTAAATAATGCCCTATTCTGCATACTTTGCATTTCTTAGTCATCATTACCAACAACTGCATTTCAGAATTCAGGACACTGAGGAAGGAAGAATTAGCTCCCTGAAAGAATAACTCTATTCTAAGTATTAAAGCTCTAGTCACTCTGTTGACTGATAATGAAAATGTCTATATGTGCATTCGCTTTTGAGTAATGTGAGTGGGCACGATGGGTACAAACTGAAACACGGGAGGTGTCATCTGACCATCAGCAAAAACTTTTTTACTGGGAGGGTGACTGAGCACTGGCACAGGTTGCCCATGGAGGTTGCGTAGCCTTCCTCTTTGGAGATATTCAAAAGCTTCTTGGACTTGGCCCTGGGCAACCAGCTTTTGGTGGCCCTGCTTGAGCAGGGAGGTTGGACAAGATGACCTTCAGACGTCTCTTCCAAACTCAACATTCGGTGATTCTGGGTATATCATATGTTTGTGCTTCTATTTTTCCAACCTTACTGGAAATTCCTGTTTGCTCTCTCTTTTCATAATGCTTCAAAAAGAGTGGGTAACAAATAATTGCATGCAGCAATTCTCTCTCAGCCATAATACAAGATGAGTAAATAAATTATTGCCTATATCACTTCTCTGTCACCATTTTCAATATTGTTATCTGTAGTGAAAACTCTTTAGATTGAGTGAAAAACTGGATAATTTTCATTAATATCTATTTTGGCTGTAAATCAAAAATAAAACCTGGTTTGATTTGATTTGGTTTTCAAATATTGTTCATAGCTACTCCAGTAAAATATGAGCAGTGCAGACACAGTTGTATCTGTCTCTTGTTTCAAGTTCCTCTAAAGCTATGTTTTGAAAAATGTTTCAGAAGTTCAGTCCAGGAGGAAAGTATTTTTCAAAATTCTGGGACTTATTTTAATGTTTTGCATAGGAAACCCTTTGAAAGTTAACTTGGACAGATTTGGAAAACTGGCCGAGGCCTAACTCTAAGGTTTTCCTATATGTTTTCAACATGACAACTTTAATTATTACCTCAATAGTTGATGAATTTTGATTAATACTAATCAATCTCAATATATTTTTATTTTTTAAAAAATAAATGTTTTATTTTAAGCCAATCCAGACTTATCCTTATCTAAACCTTTCACAAGAATGGACTGAAGGCCTCATTCCCATTCTATTTAGCTTTAACCAGTGTTCATTAAACAGATTCTGTTCTGAACTGTTTTTATGATAATAATAATAGTGGGAAGTTATTGATATGGTTTTCCACCTACACATGGAATATCATAACAATGGACTCAGTCTACATACTAACATGAACAATCTGAAGCTACTTTAAATTAAATCAGTAAGCCAGGAAAATAATTAATTCATCTCAGTTTCTAAGTGATTTGTTCCAATTCTGCTGTCAGTGGATGAAGATATGCTTCATTACAATGAGTACTAGTGAATTGGCAAGCTTTTCTGAGCATTCTCAAAGACAAGTCAAAATCTGACTGCTCATAAAGCCTGAAGTTTCTCCTGTATAGGGAAGAGGTCTCCCTGGGTTACATTTGAGATATGTTAGCAGAAAATGAGTGGGATATTTTAAGACTTTAATTGTGTATTACTACTTCATTAGAGTTACAGACATTGCAGAATTGCCCCCGAGTCAAAACTAATGACCAGATTTTCACTTCTATACCTGATTTATCTTCAGTAGCACTCTCCCGGCCAGTGTTTGTACTCCAGGAGAAACCCAGCTGTACTTGCTCCTAAATGTTAATACAATATTGTCCCTTAACTGACTTAAAGCATGCCAGAAGGGATGCTTGCCTAGAAACATTCGCAGGGTCCTGTCCTAGGAGAGTCCCTGGATCATTTCTTGAAAGGCCATGATGTATGTCTGACATAAGGCCAGCAGGGTTTTTTTTCTCTCAGAAAGATCTTGTCATTCATATTTCCCCAGTTACAGAGAAAAGGGTTTGGGGGAAAAGCATCACCATTCACATGTTCCTTCAACAAATTTAGGATCATTTACATGCAGGGGTTTCAGGAAAATAGAAAGTACTTATTGTGAAATGCTTTCTTTCCCCATGGAGAAAACATTCTTTCAAGTTGTCAGTTCATACCTTTTTACCTCAGTTTCAGAACTGAATATGTTGTTATTTGTAATGACACTAGCACCTGAAAAAAGCATAGATAACCACACGTAGATAATTTGCATGCTTTCCTTGAGATCTGAAATGTGATTTTCCTTTAAAATAATATTTTAAAGGCTTTCACTTGCATGCCATACTCTTTGAAAGTGCACATTTATAAATGCAATTTCTGTGGAAAGTAATTAAACAGAATAAGGCAGAAGTCCACTGTATTAAGCCAAGGAAGACTCTTGGGGCACAGGTGGGAGGTAAGCTTTCCCTTTTCTCTCAGTGTAAGTTTCACATGTCTTTGTTTTGGATTGAGCATCAATGGCATAGTCTAGTTTAGGTTGTTCTGGATCAGTTTTTAATTATAAATTGTACTTTTAAACCTATCTTGGAACTGCATGTTTTAAGAAAGTAAAACTTTAGGAAGTGTGTGAGGGCTTGTAGAACTACGGCTCATTAAGGGCACTTCCGTGTACTTCCACTGTAAATTCTGCATAAACTTATAAAAAGTTTCCTTTCTTGAAATACCTTGTAGTGGAATAGGAGCATGCTGTACTTGATCATGCTTGTGGAATGTCTTTTGTAAAAAGAAAATATTTTGGAAGCTACATCCATGGAATGAACACAGATTCCAAATCTGACTCTGTCCAGTGAAGATGCTAGTCAGAAATGTACTTTAGAAAGAAAATTGGGATCTCACTCAAGTCAGTGTTAAATTCTCGTAAGTTGCCAACAGTTTGGTAAGATTCTTTCCTGCCAACAGCAATAGGATCATAGGTTCTGCTTAGTTCTGTGGCAACAGGTTTGATCTTACTGAGATTCACAGAGTTAGTGATAGATTTGAGATCAGCTGTAACCTTAGAAACCAAGATAAACAAAGAGACTTGAGCAAGTGAGCACCCTTCTAAAGACAGAGGAAGATAATGACATCTTTGTAACACAACAGCTGAACTGATCTTCACTTGTAGAAGTTCCTCCCTCCAGCATTAATTGAGTCTCTTAGCTGAACATCTTATTTAGGCACTGACTCGATGCACCAGACCAAACAGCTGCATCAGTTTAAGGCATAAACCCCTCAGCTTTCTGCTTTGGTTTTCTGCCAGAAGTTATGCAATGAGACTGGGGTAATAGAAGCAAATGTGTTTATGCCTCAGTACAGATTGATTGGTGCACCTCCATCACTCCAAGCTTCAGAGGTGCAAACACACTTTTCTTCTGTCACCCCATTTCAGATTGTCCAGCAAAGTGGTAAGGTAAAAGCTACCTTCAACCACAACAGCTAGATTTGCCAAAGGTTTTGGTCCTGATCTTTTTAGTAACTCACCTAAGATCCCTTATTGTTAATCCATTTTTTAATGTTCCACTTTTTGTATTGTTTATCTTGGTACATAAGACATCAATCCTCATTACAATTTTCACCAAAAGGATTCAATGACAGCACAACTCATGAGAAAGGAAGTTTCCAATATAATTTCTGCAGAGCTGTTCTCTCTGATATTACAATCAGAAAATTAATAAAGACACACTTAATTTGTATATCCTGGCAAACTCATTAGGTGCTTTATGACAACCAGGGACAAAGTTGTGATGTTCTTATGCTCTATTTTTTCCTCTCATTCAGCTACCAAAAAGTTAACTTCCAAAAGCAAATGACTACCTAGCCCCTCTCAGTTAAAAGTGAAGAGGTACACCAGGAATTTGCAGAGGAAAGAGAACTAACTGAAGCTGGTGAGCTGTTGTTTCCAAGTCTTAAGCTTTATTATGTCATTCTCAGAATATCGACACTTTCATAAACAAGGCTCATGATATATTCAAGGCCTTGTTGCCACAGATCTAAAGCACTTCTTAGAAAAAATGAAACACATCGGGCCAGATCCTAACCAGTGTTTCAAGGAAGCAACAACATCTCGTGCCAGCTCAACATGTAATACTTCCTTTGGACGTTTTTAAGCAAAATTTACATTTTTCTTTTAGACATCTAGTGATTTTCTGTCCTCAAAGTGCAGCTAAACTAGCCTATTAATATCAGAAGAGCAGGAAAAAAAAATGTTTCAAAACTGTGTTCAAACCTGCTCCTGCATGAGACTGAGAACAACTGAAAGTGAACTTATATGTTTTCCTGCTTCCTTTATATGAAATTGCTTAGAAACGGAACACAGTTGAAACAAACACTTCAGTAAGCTCCTTGAAATGACCCAAAGCCAGCCCTTTTTTTTTTTTTCTTTTTGCTAAGGGGCTGCAAATACTTAGGTCATATTACAGTTGATAGCAGTTTGTTTTGTTTGTCTGCCATAGCTGCAGATGACAGAGATCCAAAATCCATTGACTTGAATAGGCTTTGGATTGACTGTGGGGAAAGGATTTCCACTGTAGATAGGAATGCTAAAAACATAACCATTTAAGGCTCCAATTTCAGAAAAATTATTCCAGCCTCTCTTTTTCTGTCTTACACATACACACATTTGCTTAGGCTCAAATTCTCTCTCCTTTGTTCATGTTAGAGAACTACAAAATCACTGAAGCCATTCAAAAAGCAAGGTGTAATCCAATGTGAAAAAGCTTTAAATACTTGCCTAGGGGTGGGAATTTTCCCTCCTGGCCTTGTTGAAAAGCTATCATGTACACCCTCAGATGAGGTCAGCAGATTCCTACATGGTTTTATGTACAACATTGTCATCAAAAAACTCACTGGTATTAAAATCACATTAAGTTGCAAACTTAGGTACTCCATGGATAGGGTATGCCAGAACTGGAGTTGCCCTTTCTTTGCCAGATAGAAACAAGCTAGCCTCAGGCTGGCTGTGCTTTTCCAGGACTATAATTCACAGATGCAGGGTGACTGGTCCAGACAGCACTCACCAACACATGCATGTCTCAGTCTTCCTCAGAACAGCTGAAAACAGGACTGTTTCAGTTACCAAGAAAAGAGGATCGAGGCACAGCAGCCAAGTAGCTTGCTGCTATCAATCATTTATTTTCAACTTTCAAAAGAAAAGAAATAATTTAAGAGCGCCAGGGGTGCATGAGAGGAGGAGAGTAATGGGGAGGGAGACAGGAAGAGGGAGAAAGGAAAGGGAGCACTGACTCAGTGAATCACTTTTTTTTTCTCTGAACAAAAGTTCAGACTTATCATGAGCAACTGAAGATCTTCTGAACTGATAACTTAAGTATCCCAAGGAGACAAACAGTAATTTTCAGTTTCATCTTTTTTTTTTTTTTCTGTGTTAATCCAAACAAGTAATAGTTATGGGTTTCATTAAATCCACAAATTTCTATGATAACCAGATACTAATCTATCAAAATGGTACATAAATTAACTTGGAACAGGAAAAAAGGAAGAAATTAAATATTTTTTGCAAACAGAAAGATGAAATTTCATGCTGAACACAATAAATGCCATTTCCAGAATTACCTTAGGTAACACAGACATTGAAGACACACAAAGTGACTAAAGCAATTACAAGGTGACTTGGTGCAGCCATGAGGACTTGCTGGGGATTCTGGAGACCTAGGTGCTCTTCCTGGCTCTGTCACTGGCCCACTGGATTAATAAGGACTAGCCACTTCTACTTCTGTCTGCTTGCTAATGCCCTTTTGATTCACTTTAGGATTGATGGTAGAGAAACATTATGAGAGATAAATTTCACTCAATACTTTAAAATATCTGTTCCCTAAAAAAGCAGCAGATGAAAAGGATGTTGTTTTAATGTACATGAGCCAAGTTATTAGGATGTGTGATACGTGTCAGTCACTGGAGCAGACAGGCAGAGGAAACTGGAGGCTGAAATCCATCTCACAAAGACACCTAGATTTAAATGCTAACATGTGAGTGAGGTAAATAAAGATCTAGTCCATGGAATCTGGAGAGTTATTTCAGATAAGACCCATGCATAGGCATAGGAAAGCAGTGCTGTTGGATGTACTCTGGGGTAGCTCACCTTGCCTCCAGCTGCCAGAGGATATGGATGTCCCAGAAGTGCTGCATCATATCTCTCAGCTCCATGCAACTGACTGAGTTACAACATTAGACGTCCAAGCTTAGTCAACTGAATCTTGCCCAAATAAGTGTTTACTTTGAAGATACTCACTTTAGGAAGAACTGAATAGCCTCTAGGTGTTCACTGACTATACTGTATGAGGACTCAGTTCAGTTGCCCTTATATTGGGGTGTTTAGTGCCATTTAAGATGCCTTCAGGTGTCCTACATGGACTCCAGCCGATGGTCCAGAAGGGCACAATGTTTCCATGGGTCCTGGGTCTTACCTGTCTCATCCATGTGTGCATTTGGGACACCCTCGGGCAGCCATCCGAAATGGCACTGGAAGATTCTGTTTGTTAGGTTAATAAATGCCAGTGACTGTGATGAGGGTTGAGATGCTTATCTCAGATGTAGACACTTACATTTAGATGCCTCAGGCTATGACTTGGGTCTTATTTTCCAAACCCCAGTAGGTTTTGAACTTAGGATAGCTGTCAAGTTTCTGTGCAGGGGCATAGACGCAGCTCTGTGAAAGCACAGCAGTGAAATATGCGTCACCTGCAGCATTTGGGGACTGAAAATCAAAATATCCAGCATGTGGTAATCACCAAAGTTAAAAAGCAGTAGAGTTGTAGTTTCTAGAATTAAATTTATGTTTGTAAATTTTACCTAGAACCTCAACTTAGCATCAAAGCAATTTTTGAAGTCTGATCCTAATGACCATTAATGTCTCAGTTAAGACCTGTTAGCAACTTAAATATAGTTTTACGTAACTAAGGTCAGAATAGGTGTCAAAATTTCACAGATTACATACTTCAGTTCATAGAAGTTTTCCATCATTTTAGACTGCTAAGATTTCTTTTTATTCAGAACTGCTCGTGAAAACTTTCTTCTGAAATATAAGTTTCCTGCAGGCCTTTTTTTCCGTTTCTGAATCTTTATAAAAATGTATATCACAAATGTACTCCCATTCTTATCACCTCTCTCAGTAAAATAAATAGAATGGATTGAAATAACTTTTAAAAACTTGTATTCTTGTTCCATACATTATTTTTTGAAATAGCACACTGTTTGAAACAAAAGCTTCCTGATTAAAAGCCAATATATCTATTGCATCCTGGTGATAGTTATATTACAAAGACACATGCTTTCAGTACTATGGATTACATGTGAATTAAACATCTGCCTAGTATTATAACATCACTATAAAAAAACTATTAGAGCATCAAATTATTGTCTTGCAAAGCTGGGAGACTCATCCTATCTCTGGGGACTTTCAGATATTAGACTGATGCAATACTTGTTCTTAGCCAAGTAAACTCTGTGCTACTTTTTTTGTTTCATTATGTATAAATATGTACATGCATTGTTTATAGACTGTGTATACTAAGCAAGGCCAGGTCTGATTCACAGCTGTGAAATTAATCATGCTCTATGTACAGAGGATTTCAGGGAAAAATTGTTTTATATGATTACTCTGACTCTTCACAGTGTTCCTTTTCATGGAAGGTAAAGCTTTAAAGCAAGGCAGCACAAGTGGTAAATTAAATCTATGATTATGTAACAGGCTCAAAGAACAGAAGTCTAAAGGTACAAGCAAACAGAAGAGCAAAGTCACTTAAAACATGTATTGAAACATAAACTTACAAGCTTCAAAGCATAAGTCAACAGCTCAATACATTAACTATTTGGCATAAGAAAGACATTTATCCTACAAACTATTCCTTCAGCAATCTCCTTCTCTGATGCAGATAGCAATGCACAACAATGGAAAGTTGGAAGTCCTGCCTGAATGTGCGGGTAACAGGACCTCAAATGGAAAACGATCAATGGTACCTCTCCAAGTGTGAATCCAGATTTGTTTGTAAACAGCCTCCATGCATCATAACAGCAGCAAATGTTTTTTGCTGGTTCATAGCCTTTTAGAGTTGCACCTTTTAGAGTTGTGCCACTGGTGATTTTCTAAAATTACTTTGATCATGAGGCAGCACAAACCAAAGGGATTAAAATTTGTCTTTCTTTTACAGTCAGGGAGATAAGAACTCAGGGTTCTGCACACACAGACAATTTTTTAGTAAAGTAACATCTATGTCTTTCAAACATGGAAGAAGTTCTACTTCCACATATGTTGTGTGGGATTATTGGAAGGAAATCAACAATCAACAAGGAGGCCTATGCAGTGAGATTCATTGCTAACGCCTTGTAACACCATAGAAAATGCAATGGCACAGGACCTATGGGACCAACGTTCCCCTAGAAGAGAAGTTATGGACTGAGCAGGATCCCCATAGCACTGGAAATGACACTAGACAATGAAGACAACTGAGTCCTGCACATCAATTCTTCATTTTATCCAAAGAGATCTAGAGACATCTCTCTAAATGTACCAGTGTTGGATGGCAGAGTCCCTGGCCACTTGTGCAAAATATGTTCTTTCTTCACTCTTCTTTTTCATCCTTCTACCCAAGAAAGACTTGCTCAGAGGTATTCTGGATCAGGGGCTGTGATCCAGCAACAACCCTAACTGAGACAGGAGAACAAGATCAGGAGCTTCAAAGAAGATCTAATCTCATTAGATCACTCAGCAAGCTGACCCAGACTTAATAAAAATAGCCAACGGATGGAGTCAGACACCTCTGAACAATAATTCTGAAAGCTTGTGTACTCAGCAAAGATCCTGTAGTCACAGGACTTTTACGTCCCTTTGCTTGAGATCCACAGCCTAGGTCTCTCTCCAGAGCCAGGTGGTTAGCATCTTTCTAAGAAATCCTGGCAAGGGATCAGGCAGCTCCCTCTAAAACAGTTCGCACCAGTAAGACTCCAGTCATTCCTCTCCCTAATCGCTAATTACAGAGTAAAACTTCCTCCTGCTTTCTCTGATTCCAACATCCTTCTTTTTGAATGCAGCTCCAGCGTATGAAGGGGAGGTTACCAGCACATGGGGTCCCCTCTAGGCCTTCATTACAGTACTGTCTTTTACTGAGAACAGGTTGGGCATAGAAAGAGTGATGGGAATGGTCTGACCCACAGAGTATTATGCGAAAGAGAGAAAATCACCCCACTAACAACTATGTTTAAGAAAAACAAAAAATTTGGCACCTAAGCCTGGAAGAGGGTTTCAAGCACTAAACTATAGTTTCGTAGACATTCTTAACTGCAGCCTTGACATGTACACCAAAACACTTTGGTGAAGGAATCTCACAGAAAACTGCTGCTTTGGCATTTCCTATTAACTGTCTTAGTACTGTTGAGCCAGTTTGCAGAGCCTGTCTCCAACTGAGTACACAGGATACAGAGCAGAGATCTGACTCTGCCTTGTGAATATCATCCCCATATTTATGGCACCTGAATTTTAGGCACTGCAATGTTAAGTTGAATCAGCCCCTAACTCTTACCTGAAATTCAAGTGAACCAAAGAAAAAAAAATTTTTTGACCCATTGAACACTGGACTTCAGCAACTCTAAACCTTTTTGAGAATTAAAATTTTTATGTTAATTCTCTGGTTAACAATTTTTACTGGAAGGTCTAGATTTCTGGTTTAAAATAGTAGAGTGGAAAAGATTTTTGAAAGAAGAGTAAAATCATAAACTTAACAGCTGAAATTTGTAGAACTCGTTGTTCTTCCTGAAGGCATAGGCCCACGTAGGGAACAAGAGGTCATTAAAGTTAATAGTTTTCCATTCCATCTATCCATACTAATTTTAGGACTTTACTGCTTCAGACTTTTGAAGCCAATTCATACTGAAATCATGATGTGCCATACAAAATAGGAATTGGAACATGCTTATTTTTTTGGCTCATGACAGTTAAGTAGGTGAAATCATCCTGTTTTAATTACAAAGCAACTCCCCCCCCAACTATGTTTCTTATGTTTAATGTTTTTCCCTTAATAAAATGCAAAGGATTATTACTATATAAAAAAAACTTATGTCATTTCTTTACAAAGAAGAAATATATTTCCTGTCTACCATGTGTCTAAATATTGTTCACTTTTCTAGTTCAAACTATATCACCAAGTCAAGAGTAGCTTTTGCATAAAGCAGGATTTGACCTCGTTTAGGTCCATCATGAAGAAATTTAGGGAAAATGAGTAATATGCTGAGAAATGTTAGTCTGAAGTCACAGGACAGGAAAAGTGGTTTGTAGCAGTCATCTTCATGAGAGAAGTACATTTCCTTGTATTTAATAAAAGTAAGATGAGCTACTCAGAACCAGGTTATGTTCCCCATTACAATCCCTACAAACAAAAGAACTGTCCCCCATCCTACGTGTCAAGTATTCATTACATATTTTTGATTTACACCTTTAAGTGCCAACTGATATAAAAGACATTATGTCAAACATTTCTCATAACTGTTGTAAAAGCTTGTATCCTGAAAGTGCCATTTCTTGGGCTCAGAAAACATGTAATTCTACTTAGAAGTACTGATTTCTCCTGCAAAAGCAAATGCCATGGGCATTGATTCAGAAGGACAGCTGTCAGAGAAGAAGGAGTTATGTTCTTTTCTTGATGTCTATCTCAGTGCCAGATTGTATCCTCAGAGGCAAGAAACTTGGATTCAAAGCTCCTTAAAAGTGAACTCTACTAGGCACTTTCATCTTTCAAGAAGAGGGCCTCAGCTACCAAACTCTTAAGGTGTTGCCTGCTCCTCCTGGTGGAGCTTGTGAAATAGCTTCTGTCTGGATTGGGAGCAAAGGAACTTACTTCTCCCAGTCTGTGAGCACACTGTTCACCTGAGAAGAGTCTCTATTCCCACTGTTGTTTCTGTGGTTTACATGATTCCTCCTCGTATAACAAGCATAAACAGCCCTAGAGAAGGAAATAAAATTTGCAATCCTTTGCTGATGTCCAGAGTAGGAAATCATATTCCTTTCTTCACATTCAATAAATTATTGAAGATTTCCATGAAAAATAGAAAGTAAGATGTTGACCATTTCAGTACTAGGAAAAACAGTGAACTAACATTTCATATGACCTGAAACAATGCTTCAACTGTTGCTTTGTTAATGACTCTTTTAATCATAGAATCATAGAATCATTTAGGTTGGAAAAGATCCTTAAGATCATCGAGTCCAACCATTAATGTTTGTCTTTATTTGTTTTGAAAGGGAAAGTTTAAAGAGTTTTCCAAGCTGTGAATCCTTATCTCAAATACAGTGAAACATATGAGCATCTGTAATACAAAATCTCTCTTTTCCTCAAATATGTTATTAACAGATGTCTGCCTCCCGCACATTCTGCAAACTGCTTACAGGTGGCAAGGAAATTGTTTTAAAACACTATAACAAAGACTCAGACTAAGCTTGTACCACCTACCCAAAGAGACCTTAAAAGATCCCCAGAAAGTCATCACAGAAGAATAACACAGGGTATTAGAAACAGAAGGGCATTCTTCAAGAAATGGAAAATGCTTTCAAGCAAGGGAAGTGGAATTAAGCATAAACTCTGGCAAGTCTAGAATAAGATAGGCCAAAAATCACGTTGTTAAATAATTGTATGAGGGATAAAAACGGTGGATAAAACTTCTTTAAACATATCAAAAGCAGGAAGCATGCCAGTTTGTCTTCAGGGCTGATAAGTGATATAAAAGGTAAAAAAGAATTTCTCCAACAAGATGCAGTCATAGCAAAAATACTAAGTGAATTATTTGCATTGGTGTTCACTATAGAGGAACGTAGGTAAGCTCTGACACTGAGCCTTTCCTTATGGCAGACAAATCCAAGGAAATAATTCAAACTGAAGTGTGCTTAGAAGAGTTTTAGACTTTTGATGAGTTTTTTATCATTTATAACATGAAGAAAGCAAAATAGTTTTCCCTTGAAAATTCAAAATCAGATTATATTTCAGATTGTCAGAATTGCTCAAATCAGCTTGGATGCTGAAACAGTGAAGGTGCTGAATGAAATGGTGGATTTTCAAGAATCTGTCAGGAGATATCCAGGAAACTGCACACTAGTAAGCCTCTTTTGTCTTGGATCAAGCAACCAAACTGCATAATGAACCACATTAATAAATATGATGTAATAGGGAATACTCAACATGAGTGAGTTTTGCTAGACAAAATTGTGCTTCACTACAGACTGTTTGAGAGAAACAAGAATTACAGGTGAGCTACCTAATATACCTGGATTTTCAAAGAACTTTCAAAAAGTTCCTCATCAAACTTCTTAACCTAACAGGAAAGGTCCCTGCACAGATTAATGGTCAGGTAAAAGCTGGGAAACAAATAATGTGAAATGTTACTAGTGGTAACCCATGAAGATCTGTACCCATGAAGATCAGTGCATGTAGCTAAACATAACTGGCCTGGGGTGAAGAGGAACACAAAAACTTTGTTGATATACATCTTTTCAAGGCAGTCATGCCAGACACTGACTTTAGAAAGTTGCAGATATCATATGATACTGAGTGATTAGATATTAAAAGATCACATGTAAATTAAGTGCTGATAAATACAAACTAGTTAAAAGAAAGTCTAGTTACTAGTATGTCATGATGGACTTTAGATAAACTGCTTTCAGTGAGGAAAGGGTTCTTTGGATCATTGTTATTTCTCTAGAATCACCAGTTCAATGATCATCAGCAATCAGAGGAAAATAGAATGCTAGTAAAGACAGAATAAGAAACCTTGTACCACTGTAGAAATCCATGGCAAACACAGGCCTTCTATCCTATGTAAAGTACTCCTTACCATCCCCCCTCCAAATAAATACAGTAAAACTTGTAAAGGTATAGAGAGCTGTGACAAGGATGATGAGAGGTAAGGAATGCTTTCCATATGAGAATATTTTAAATAGACTAGAACTTTTCTCAGAAAAAGAAGGAACTGAGAGTGATTTGATAGGTTGTAAAATCATGAATGGGCTGGAGAAGGCGACTGGGGAATAATCATTCACTGTATTTTATAACACGAGGATGAGAAAGCACCAAGTAGAATTATCAGGCAGTAGGTTTGAAGGAAGTAAAAGGAGCACTTTTTCACAAAACACCTCATTATATTGTGGAACTCACTGTCATAGATTACTTCCATTGCCAGAAGTGTAAATGGGTTCAAAAACACATTAAACAAATTAAGGATTGGAAGATCCATCAAAAACTAATAAACCTGATGATGTGGTGCAATCTTCAGTTTGAGAAAGCCCCAACAAGAGATGGCTGGAAGGTGCACGGCTATGCAGTTACCACAGCATTTGCTCACCGCTATCAACAATATGATATTGTCACAGATGAGTTTTAAATCTGATTAAAAACAGATGTTTTTATATTTTTAACTTTTGTCACAGCTTCCAGTGAGTTCCCATTACCCTGAGCACAATTCTTGAGGTACATTACCCCTGTGTTCACCCTTTAGTGACTAGCTTCATCTGACTTAATTTATTTGGGCCTATATGTTGCACATGCACATCTTCATTCATCTTCGACCCTTGGATTATACACATGAAGAGAAACTAACATTCATTTTAGGTCAAATCAGGACCACATTTCTCCCTCTGGAAGTACATGTCCCTTTCCCTTGAACACCTAGGTTTTTAAATTAGGCATCTCAGTTCCTTTGTAACAGTTGGGTAGGACAGATCTGGAAGGTAGAGCAGTTTTAGATTCCCTTGGCTTTATTAAAATAAAAAAGGAAAAGAAAAAAAAAAGAAAAAGAAAAAAAGAAAGGGGTGACAGGAAAGATGACATTATATGTAAAAACAGAGGGAAACTATGAATACTAAGTTAAAAAAGAAACTGAAATAATTTCTGATGATTGTTAAAACTTGAGCTGGCCAACAACATCATGATGTAGTATTTTTTAAATATTTAACACATTTGCACACGTGAAAATTTCAGCCTTTTAATTTTATTTTTAACCCACCTTTTCCAGCCTCCTATGTTTCAATAATACGAATAGAACACTGAAAATTATTCATCCGTTAACCCCTTTCCTTGTCATTGAACTGCACAGGAATGCTATTGAAGGGGAAAAAAAAGTCACAGTTTATAAGGAATTTAACTGAAAGTACAATGAAGACTTTTCATATTTTTTAGAGAAGACCTAACAATCTAAGCAGAAACTGTAGTGATCAACATTTTTTTCATCATATGCACTGTATTCTATTCCAGATATTATAAAGTATCTGTATACAGATCATTCCACAAAAATGATTCAATGCAACCGGCTCAGAAATAGAAAACAGCAAATAGTTCTGCTAAACACATAAGAATAAGATAGAAGACATTAACCTGAAGATATTGGGTTCATTTAAAGAACAGGGAACATCAGTACAATATGCCGATCAACAGTATTGCTTTAAATATGGAAACTAAATGCATTCAAAGTTTAACAAACACACTTTACTTGACTATTCTGGAAAAAGAGACAAAATGCAATAATGTGGTTTAATTATGCTACAATGTTACCAAGTAATATAAGACCACGGCCCTCGTAGAGAATAAATCACCATATTTTCTCTGTTGGTTTCAATCTGTTAGGTATGCCCTCAGCCCCATCTTTTCCTGTTTGACCCAGGCACATCATTGCCTTCCTCTTATACAAGAGTTCAGGAAGGCATATGCTTTTCTCCATCTATGGATAAAAGGGATCAGCCAAATAGAGATTTCCTCTGCATTATAGTACCTTTTAGCTCATTGGTAGCATTTTCAGGAGGACTTTTCTAATTCTAACTCCAATTCATGAGGGAACTGGTGAATGACTGATCAGTGGTTTAGAAAATGTTAATTTTCTTCACTAAGAGACCTATACTATTGTATTGCTATCAAAGAATGTAAGAGAGGCATCAGCTTTTGTAGAATGTGCTTTTATACTCACTTCATAGGCAAGTCCAGCCTCATCTGAAACAGCTCACTAAGTCATTAAGTCACTCTTATAAACTTTGAGTATTTGCACCACTTGTCCAATTTACATATGTCTAGGTTCCAGGGCCTACAAGAGTCTCTTTTAGGCCCCTGAATTCAGTTCCCAACATCTGTCACCCATAAGCCAGGTAGTATCTTGAATTGCTCCATGTATGGCTATAGTTTCAAACCTTGATGAAAAAAACATTTATTTATGGAAAAGTGTCCCGATTTTCATAGGTCCTGTACAATAAGCCTTTACTGAGGTTTTCTAGATAAAAATTTAAGCCCAAAGCAGGGAAGATTCTTTAGGTGCTTCAAAACAGATTAAAATGACCTATGTTGGCTTTTTTTTTTTTTTTTTTTTTTTTTTTTTGCGAGGGAGCTTCTGTGAGAGTCATTTTGCCTCTACTATGGCAAAATAAAAAAAAGGTACACTTTGACAATAGCCTGCCTGCCTTGTTGCCAGGATGCTATTGCTTTGTGTTTCAAACAGTTGGAGATTGAGAAAAGGTGTTCCCTTTCAGTACTCAAATTTCATGACACTCCGCGATTTTTTTCCCATCACATGGGAAATCCCACACAAGGGAGACGATATATATGAGTACAACCTGCAGTTACTTCGAGATGACAAATACCATGATGAAACAAAAGAAATTTCCCATTAAAATAAACCACATGTCAGATCTCAGCTCAGATTCAGCCAGCTCTCAACTAAGGAAATATGCCTTAGCTGTAGATCACGGAGTAAATACATATCTGCTTTACTCAAAGTGGCCCGTAGAGAAACAAACAGAAATATGAGCTAGCGCTGACTATGAGAATAAACAGAAAAGCCTTCCAAGACCAGGCCATCTCATGCTTTTACCAATGTAGCCCTGAAAGGAAAAGATGCACACACCTCCTTGCCTTAGGCAATGCTTAATTACCTTATATCAAAATAAGCTGTGGAATTCAAGGCCAAACATATCCAGTGAATGCTGGATCTCATACTGCTCAGGGTATTCCGTGTCACTGGATATAAAAACCATGAAGAACTGAACTGAACTTACCACAGGGTCCAGCAAAATATAATTAATTTCCTTTGCCATAACTAAACAGATTTCTCAGGGCCTCTATCCAATTAAAAATAATAAAAAAATAAATTTGGGGAGTAAAAGAAATACTGGAAATAGGGAAGGAAAAATAATAGAAAACTCCCCTGTTACAAGTGATTAGCTTTCTTTATCCTTTAATTAGGCAGACTGGCAAGATAAACTACATGCTTAGCATTCAGTTTAGTCCCCTCAGACTGACTCCATCCCCACAAAATGAGATGCTGAAGTGCTTAGGAATTTTTTGATGGATTTTTTTTCCTTAGTATTGCATTGTTTCAACAAAAGGAAAAGATTTTTCAGAGTGTATACATTAACAAATTTTCTTTGGGCAAAGTTTCATGTCTACCAGGAAGAAAACTCAGAGCAGGAATGCTGTTACTGCCTCTACCTTCTCTGTCTTTCTTTCACTCCCTTAATCATACTCAATTCTCAATTTCATAAAAACTAATTTTGTCTTGACTCAGACATTCAACAAAATCTACACAATGATTACTTTCAGATCAGCCTGCTTTGGTGTAATTCCTTAGATACACACTGGGGAATAATGTATTCCAGAAAAAACAGGTGAACTAACTTTCCTGATGTGAGAAAAAGAAGTCTTGAATGGCTGATAGGGTTTCAGGCCTGATATTTGAAATGTCCTGGCTGTAAGGTACATGCTGTCCTTCTTGGATGAAAAGTCAAGATTAATATTTTTCTAAAATATTCATTTCATTCAATTCAAGACCCAGTCATGAGTAAATTGTATAGTCCTTAGTAGGTCATTATTTTTTTTTTCTCAGCTGAAGTAATTGAACATCTTTTAGGGAGTTCTTCTATGAATGGGACAATCGTTACCCACACACTTCGTTGCAAAGAAATAGGAATGGATTGTTGTAGGGATCCTAATCGGTATGTAAAACTCCCATTCCAGTTGAAACAAGCACTGTACAGTAACAGAAGGAACAGCAATTCTATTTGTGGTCTTCTTTAGAAAAAAGAAAGAAAAAACAAACAAACAAAAAAAAAAACCCCAAACCCCATCCCAGACATAGTTGTATTTCACTGTAAAACTAGATAACTAAAATCATTTGTGGTGAAACTGAGTTTAAACAAAAGTCAGACAAGGCAAAATTACTATTGCATATTCAATGGATACAGAACAGTGCTTCAATACTCACTGTCCTAATTGCAAGGCTATACCTGTGAATAGGTGGATGACAGCAAAAGTGTCCATTTCTATTATGGTGTTGACTTTACATTTCTTTAAAAGATCCATTGGTAATAGTTTTACTATTTTCTATTTTTGCCACAAACATACATTTACTGCTAACACTTCTAGCTAGGTATCTTGGGTTTAAACTTAAATAATAAATGTTTACTTAATTTTTAAAACATTATGTTTATTACATTTTAAAAGCACATACATGCACTCACTGATCCTTTTTGGATCAAGATTTGATGAATATAAAATTTAACTTTTTAAGCGGAATCTGCGCAAACCACATGTGCTTTGGGAATTCATTTTGTTCTCTTCTTTAGGATGTTTTATGCAATCCGTTTATGTACCATTCAGTAGAAAGCAGGAGAATCAGCTATATAGGTAAGATAAGGCACAGAAGTCATATAAAGTAGAAGTATTTGTATAGCTAATGCTTTCAGGGATAGGCTGAATTTCCAAGGTTTCGGTTCAGTTATTGATTAAAAATAATTTATTCTTGATTATTCATATTAAATTATCTACGTTCTTTCTCATGGCCTTCAGTATATATTCAAGTATGGAATACCTCGAAGCTGTGGGATGTTAACAGTCCCTCTGCCTTTTGCTAGGTAGGCACAAATTAATTCCTGTAGAAGTTTCCCTCTGGGTAACTCATCTGATGCCATCAACCCCGGTTTCTTCTTGCTGGGAAACTACTAAGATTCTCATACTTGTTTGCCATCCGAGGCAATGGTGGTATCCACAGCATTTTTACATATATT